>NC_139822.1:19031332-19241332 GCF_963457635.1 Microchirus variegatus
TATATACATGTGTATACATATATATATACATATATTTATGTATACATATGTTGGAAAAGACATTTCCAGAGATCCTCAATCAAAACGTGAATTAACTCAACGTGAAAATACACATTGAAAATACACAGTATGTGTACGTTTTACTTGTGTTGACAAATTTCAGAATTAGTCAAGAACGTTTGCTTTTATTGTGCAGGTTTATTTTAATTTACTCATTTAATGTTTTGACTGTTTTAATTCTAGTAGTATTATAATTATATCTTATTGTACATGTATATATTAGTCAGTTATTGTTGTTTTGATATCTTTTCAGGCCGTACAGCACTGTGGTTGTTTGTAAATGTGCTCAAAACAAATACTACGTTCATATACAATGAATTATTAAGTTAAAAAACTAATGATGAACTAAAAATAATGGTGTTAAAGATAAGAGATGATTTCACATAACTTAATGGAGTTATAGTTTTTTAGCCTGATGTTTGAAATGTACTTTTGTTCCTTAAATATTGGAAATTGAATGATCCAGAGGATTTTGGTGCAAATGTTAAAACCTTGATGTTGCTGAAGGAAATGAAAATATTTAACGTGTTACATGAACGTGTTTAACACGTTATCTCTCTGTGACAGAGGCCGGTAACATCCCGACAATGGCCTCCGTGAACTCGTCCGTGCACAGTTACACTAACGCGTCGAGCCTCACCTATCGGGACCCTTCGAGCGCGGCCGTCGCCAAAAACGTGTTTATTCTGGCTCTTGGTCTCACCATCAACTACATCAACGGGACGCTGATCCACACCTTCAGGAAACACCAGGTCAGAACCTCCCGCCATCGTTTCTGTCACTATGTTTTTGTACTACTATTTCAGGGGTCTGCAACCTTTTGGACGAAAAGAGCCATTTTTGTCATCTCTCCACCCAAATAAAATTCATTTGGAGCCGCAAAAAAAACCACACAAGATGAAGATAATAACACGTATAAAGGTTTTTATACAGACAAACTATACACAATAGTATATAATCGTCTATTTCATTAATGACATTTAAGAACTACAACATGTTCAGTTTAAACCCAACCTCTAGACCCCGTAGACCTGGTTCTTCCATTGTTTTATCGTTTGTGGCAAATAAAAGAAATTAAAATGAACACACTTAACCCAAATATTTGGATTGTATGTTGTTGATGCTCGAGAAAACGATATGTGTATCCAAAGATGGACAGGACACATCCACACATGTACTGAATATTGCATTTTACGTCTACTTTGGATGTGATGCACAATATATTAAAACACTTTTATTTATTTATTTGTTGCCTTGATCTCTAAAGCTGCAGGGAGCCACTACAGAGTGGCTGAAGAGGTTGCAGACCCCTGTACTATTTGGTGTTGCGTGTACAGTAAACAGATACAAATAGATACAAAATGTTATAAATTATCTAGCACTTATTTTATTTATTGAAATGGCTGCTATTTTTGTGCAAAAAGGTTAAAGTACCACCAACATTTGGGTATAACAGTCACAATCGGCTCTTACAAAAGTAGAGGTAACAATATAAACTGCATTAAAGGTGCATTATGTAATAAATCTAAAGCATCTGGCCATAAAATCCTCCTAATGTGTCACAGAGACTCAGGAATAATGTTCATATAACAAACTGAACTCACCAACAACAACAGTGCAGACAAAATATTTGCATTAAAAAAAATATTTTGCAGACTGCAAATCATGTTTATGTTTTGAAATCATGTTTTGGCGTCATGTGGCGCCACCAACCGCCGTCTACCAATCACTGCACACTGCAGTAGAGTCTCAGCTGCCGAGCAACCACGGGTTGTCAGCCCACCAACCAAGTAAAGGTCGGGTTCTCAGTTGAAATGTACGGTGGCCCTGAGGTGCAAAACACAAACGCAAATCACAAAACACAAACGCAAATCAAAAAGACAAACGCAAATCAAAAAACACAAACGCAAATCAAAAACACAAAAACATTAACTCACAACGCAAACACAAAAGCAGAAAACACGAACACATGTTTGCGTTGTGAGTTAAAGTTTTCGCGTTTTCTGCATTTGTGTTTGCGTTGTGAGTTAATGTTTTTTCGTGTTTTCTGCTTTTGTGTTTGCGTTGTGAGTTAATGTTTTTTCGTGTTTTCTGCTTTTATGTTTGCGTTGTGAGTTAATGTTTTTTCGTGTTTTCTGCTTTTGTGTTTGCGTTGTGAGTTAATGTTTTTTCGTGTTTTCTGCTTTTGTGTTTGCGTTGTGAGTTAATGTTTTAGTGTTTTCTGCTTTTGTGTTTGCGTTGTGAGTTAATGCTTTCGTGTTTTCTGCTTTTGTGTTTGCGTTGTGAGTTAATGCTTTCGTGTTTTCTGCTTTTGTGTTTGCGTTGTGAGTTAATGTTTTTTCGTGTTTTCTGCTTTTGTGTTTGCGTTGTGAGTTAAAGTTTTCGCGTTTTCTGCATTTGTGTTTGCGTTGTGAGTTAATGTTTTTTCGTGTTTTCTGCTTTTGTGTTTGCGTTGTGAGTTAATGTTTTTTCGTGTTTTCTGCTTTTGTGTTTGCGTTGTGAGTTAATGTTTTCGTGTTTTCCGCTTTTGTGTTTGCGTTGTGAGTTAATGCTTTCGCGTTTTCTGCTTTTGTGTTTGCGTTGTGTTTTTTGTTTTTCCCGATTTGAGTTAATGTTTTTGTGTTTTTGATTTGCTTTTGTGTTTTTGATTTGTGTTGTGTTTTGCGTTTTGCACCTCAGGGCCACCGTAGAAATATAAGCCTGACCCAGGACTTTACTGTCCAGTACTGCACTAAACCCAACCACACCATGATGGAAACGAGACATTTACGTACAGTCTTTGATGTAAAGTTATCGGTATTAACCCCTGAATTGCTGGTATTGTGAAAAAGTTATGAATGGAAAAAAACAGTGTGGTGAAGATCAGATGATTCAAACTGACCAATTTTTTTCTTTCCTTCCAGATATTTTACACAAACCCTCGTTACGTCTTATTCATCCACCTGGTGCTGAACGACATGATCCAGCTCACCGTGACCATCTGCCTGTTCGTCTTGAGCTACATCGTCTACAGGATCCAGACGTCCTTGTGCTGCCTCTTCATCACCTTCGCCAGCTTCACCACCCTCAACACCCCTCTGAACCTGGCCGTCATGGCGGTGGAGTGCTACGTCGCCGTCTGTCTGCCGCTGCGTCACGCCGAGCTGTGCACCATCAGGAGGACGTACCTCCTGATCAGCTGGATCTGGGCGATGAGCGCCGTCTCCACTCTGCCCGATGTGTTCCTCAACGTGGCGGCGGAGCCCGAGCGCTATTTTTACACCGCGATATTTTGCGAGCGGGACAACCTGTTCCGCCACCCTATAAGTTTACAAAAAAGGGACATTTCCTTCATCATCTACCTCATCGCGGTTTGGCTGATCGTCTTCTTCACGTACTTCAAGATCTTCTTTGTCGCTCAAGCAGCTAAAGAGGCTAAAGCGGAGGAAGGAAACGCAAAGAAGGCCAGGAACACCATCTTGCTCCACGGCTTCCAGCTAGCGATGTGCATGCTCACGTACATCTACCACGCGTTGCTGAAGGCTCTGATATCCTGGTTCCCTAAACATTACGTAAACGTCATCTTCGTTTGTTACGTCTTGGTCCAGATTCTGCCGAGGTTGATCAGCCCCGTCGTGTACGGGCTGCGAGACAAGACCTTCAGACGACACCTGAGGAAGCATCTGCTGTGCTCGGCGAGAACCGGCGTCGCGCCGCGGACCAAGGCCAAACGCGGCTCGCCGTCCTAGAACCGGCAAACGGAGCGCGTTTACCGTCGTTTAACGGCACCGGCAATAAAACGTATTCTCAACTTTCAGTGTGAATTTACTTCGACCACACAGCTGAAAATAATAACCACTGACACGAGTAAGAAGAAGAGAGGATTAGCACCACGTAGATATTCTTTTAAAACAGGGCTTCTCAAAGTTTTGATACATGAGGGCCAATTTAGGAAGCCAACATTGGCCGCCAAAAGAAAAAACTGAAATAAATCCCATTTGTAATCATTTTAATGACCAGATTGCAGTTGTACAGTTTACACTTATTGGTCTGTATCCAGTAATGTCCAATAAACATTTAACAAGCTTAGTCGCTCCTGGATTAAAACTATCAACTGTAATTCACTACTTTGAGAACCAATGTTTTAAAACAAAAAATAAAAAAGTTCAGAGTTCTGAGATCGGCGTCATGCAATAAAGTTGGAATTCCAGAATTCTGTGATTATATAAGTCAGTATTCTGATTTTAAAACAGAAAAATCCCGAATCCTCATCTGTAACTCAACATTTATTGGAACTGAATATTTTGAACGTATCCAGCCTGTGTATGATATTATAATTTTAATTAGATTTTAACAGTTATTATTAATATTTGTGTATTGCATTTAATATTGTATTTTATCTATTTAATAACTAACCCTATACTATACTATGTCGTCCAAAATTTGAAAAAAAAATTTTACCCAAAATTTGACAAAAACGTCATACGATACTGTCGTACAAAAAAAAAAAAAATGTACCCAAAATTTTGGTCCAAAATTTGAAAAAAATGTTTGACAAAAAAAAAATTAAAAATTTCTTCAAAATTTGAAAAAAATGTTTGGTCCAAAATTTGAAAAAAATGTTTGGTCCAAAATTTGAAAAAAATGTTTGGTCCAAAATTTGAAAAAAATGTTTGGTCCAAAATTTGAAAAAAATGTTTGGTCCAAAATTTGAAAAGAATGTTTGGTCCAAAATTTGAAAAAAATGTTTGGTCCAAAATTTGAAAAAAATGTTTGGTCCAAAATTTGAAAAAAATGTTTGGTCCAAAATTTGAAAAGAATGTTTGGTCCAAAATTTGAAAAAAATGTTTGGTCCAAAATTTGAAAAAAATGTTTGGTCCAAAATTTGAAAAAAAGTGTTTGGTCCAAAATTTGAAAAAAATGTTTGACAAAAAATTTGAAAAAAATGTTTGACAAAAAATTTGAAAAAAATGTTTGACAAAATTTGAAAAAAATGTTTGACAAAAAAATTTGAAAAAAATGTTTGGCAAAAAATGTGAAAAAAATGTTTGACAAAAAATTTGAAAAAAATGTTTGACAAAAAATTTGAAAAAAATGTTTGACAAAAAATTTGAAAAAAATGTTTGACAAAAAATTTGAAAAAAATGTTTGACAAATTTTTTTTTAAAAATTTGACAAAAAATTTGAAAAAAATGTTTGGCAAAAAATGTGAAAAAAATGTTTGACAAAAAAATTGAAATATTTTGAAAAAAATGTTTGACAAAAAAATGTTGGTCCAACATTTGACAAAAACGTCCAAAATTTGATTTTTTTTTACAAATTGAGTATAGCATATTATAGCAACCTACCTAAGGAAGTGATATCAATGAAAACAGTGAGGACCGGCCAAAATGTCCTCACTCCGTAAAAATGACCTCACTTTGTTGGTTAAAAACCCTGACTGGTCCTCGGAATGCCGCAACTACAAGAACACACACACACACACACACACACACACACACAGATTATCGTTCATAATCCCATGACATTTTACAGTGACTGCTATAAAACTCACTCATGGTCAAAGACGTCAGACTTAGATTTGTTTATCTCACGCGACGATCAACAAGGTAAAGTATGAGGCGTCGGTCAAACGTGTGATTATGATGATTATGATGATGATGATGATTATGATGATTATGATGATTATGATGATTATGATGATTATTAACTGCTGTTATTCAATTCAGAAGATTGTGAATGTTTTACACCGTTGGCTTTGTTTGTGATTTATTTCATACAAAAATAAATGAAGTCGCCAAACTGACAGGTTTGTTTTCTTATGTGGAGAATATTTAAATATTTGGCCTTATTTTCTCAAGTAGGTGTTTTTGCAGTATATAAATGTGTCCATAATTTAAATTTACATAATTACATGGCGAGTGTAAAAATGCGTAATGCCATTTTAAGCATTTAAGCACCTAATTGTATATGTCTCTGTGTGTGTGTGTGTGTGTATACATACATACATGCACACGCACACGCACACACACACACTACATACATATATAAATCACAGCTGCCTATAATTAGTAATAAATAATTTCTTACGTTTCTGTACTGGTTAATACACAAGTATGTAGAAGCTGCGTATACTATATATATATATGTATATGTATATATATATAAACATACATACATACATATATATATATACACACACACACACACACACACACACACATATATGTATATTGTGTATAAGAAGAAATTAGATTTTTGAAATTATATATTATAATTATACATAACTGTTATTGAAACTGAACGGAAAAAAATTGTTGAAATGTTGTTGAATTATAATTTTTTACTCGTATTCCTGAGCCAAAAAAGTCTTTTGTTTTCGTGTTTGAATTTTTCAGACACGGATTTGCATTTTTATCACAACATCCCCGTCTTATTCACGACGCGCACCGTGTTGTTCTCCTTTCTCCACAGACTCATGAACTTTTCAAACACGGGCAGAAATGTAACGACGCTCGTCGTCCGGGACACTTTACAGACGGCCGTCGTCAAGAACCTGATCACTGTGGTTCTCTGCATCTCCATCAACTACGTCAACGGCACTCTGGTGCACACGTTCACCAAACACCAGGTCTGAGTCTCGTCTTTGTGTCCACGTCCACTTCAATGCAGTGCAACAACACATTCACTTTGCCCATCTATGTTTTTGACTTTTGTATGTATACATACATATATATATATATATATATATATATATATATACATACATACATATATATATACATACATACATATATAAACATATATATATATACACATATATATACATATATATATATATATACACATATATATACATATATATATATATATATATACATACATACATATATAAACATATATATATATATATACACACACATATATACATACACATATATATACATACATATATATAAATATATACATATAAATATACATATATATACACATACATATATACATGCATATATACATAAGCATATATATGCATATATACATATACATATATATACATACATATACATATGTCAAAAACATAGACGGGCATGTATATATATATGTATATTTATATATATATACATAGATATACATATATACATATATATATACACATATGTACGTACACATATATATATATATATATACATACATATATACAGACATATACATATGCATATATATATATATATACATACATATACATATGCATATATATACATACATATACATACATACATGTTCCATATCAAAACAAATACTTTTATTTTGACATCAACGAAATACAAAACATCAAGCAACACCAAAAGCATCTGCAAAGTGATGCACAGAAGTTTTTCCTGGTTCTACAGTAAAGTAATGAGCAAATGTGTTGGTTTAATGTGAGCTAACAGCTCGTGGTCACATGACACAGTCACGTTTCAGTCTCCAGTGATTTCTAGAGTCGAAATGTACGCGATGGAAACAGGAAATTAAGTCCAATCTTAAGATTGTATGAATAAATATGGATAAAAATCCATGTAAATTTGAATATCGATATATTTTTGAATATTTGTCCAGAGACCGACGATAGTGTCTCAGGAGAATCGCCAAACAAAAAAAAGGAAATAAACAGCTTGATAGAACAAATTTGAAACCATTTATCCCATTTGGAAGATTTTATCCGACGATCACGGCCTGACCACTTGTGTCCTTCATTACAGGTTTTCAACATGAACCCTCGCTACATCCTGTACATCCATCTGGTGATCAACGACATCATCCTGCTGACCATGTTCACCCTCATTCAAGTCCTGAGTTACATCGTGTACACTCTCAACGTCTCCTTCTGCGTAGTTCTGCTGCTTGTGGCGATGTGTTCGAGCATCAACAATCCGCTAACGCTCGCCGTCATGGCCGTAGAGTGCTACGTCGCCATATGCTTCCCGCTCCGACACAACCAGATCTGCACGGTCAAGAAAACGTACGCCGTGATCGGAGCGATATGGATGCTGAGTTCCCTCGCCATCGTCCCAGACTTATTTGTCTCCTTGGCCACAGAGTCCATGGAATTCTTTAATTCCAGAGTTTTCTGCCTATCAACAAACATTTTCAGGCATCCTTATTTCATCGAGAAGAGAGACATCGTCGACCGAGTATTTCTGGTCGCTGTTTGGATCGTTCTGTTCTACACGTACTTCAGGATCCTCACCACCGCAAAAGCAGCCGCTACAGACGCCAAGAAGGCGAGGAACACTGTCCTCCTGCACGGCTTCCAGCTGCTGCTGTGTATGCTCACCTACGTTTATAACTTAACCATCGAAGGCCTGACGTCCTTGTTCCCGAGAGGATTTCTGGCCGTTCGCTTTGCCGTCTCGATATTTATTCACGTTCTTCCGCGACTCATCAGTCCGGCGGTTTACGGGCTGCGAGACAAGACTTTCAGAAAGTACCTGAATGATGGTCTGTTCTGTTCAACATGTGCCGACACTCAAAAACACCAAAAGAGAGAAAATAAACCCTAAAAGGCCTTTGTGAAGTCATGTTTTAGATGCTCCTGTTACGCTAGCACATCTGTATTTTGAAAGTAGAAAGAAACACAATGTAATAAATATGTGTGGAGACATTGTGACACTGACTGCAGTTGCTTTTGTTGGTGTGTTTAGTTTTCAAATACAACAGTTTTTTTTGTCTTCAAACAAATAAAAGGAAGGAATTTTACTGATTAGTATTCTTGCAAATGTCTCCAGTATGCAGTCTTGTATGAAGTACCGAAAATATATAAGTATCTTACTAGAAAATACCTTTGGTAGAAGTTGATGTTTTATCATATGCCTCAAGTAAAAATCTTAAAATATGTGACATATATTGTAATTTTCTGATAAAAAAAATGTAGTATCAGTGTGTGTTTTCTTTCAAGTGGAAGATTGTGGGTTCAATTCCTGGCTCTGCTAGTCTATATGTGTCCTTGAGCAAGACTAATGAAGTGATTGCACTTGGAGACCGGGGTCTGATTCTACCGGTTTAGAGGTTTAAAACGAGCTGTCAATCACCCTAATTGACCAAGGTAAGCCAGAGCTATGGCGCTGTGTAACTGAAGATGCTGCAGAGTCACAGAGTTGTTATTACGCACCGCACAGGAAGCATCAATTTACAGAGAGTTATCATACTTTTTTTTTTTTTTCAAAACATGTTCTTTTTAGATCTGTAGTGACATGTAAATAAAATTAAATGGGTTTTTAATAATTTGGTACCTAAGAAATCTCAAATGGCACAGATGGTGCCAAACTGTGCCAAAAGTGAGAACGCCCAGACATCTCTTTAATAAAACCTCTGTAATTTGACTCTGCTTCATTTTCGCAACATCAGACTTTGCACAGCTCATGTCCACATGTTGTTACATGACCTCCATGTGTTTTTAAGCTCCTACTGCATATTTTAAAGGTAATATTTGCTTTAAAATGCAATATTTTTTTAGGCGAGAAAAAAATCCTTCAGTTATGCTGTGTTCCATGTACATTTACTCTGACACAGTGGCATCTACATTAAAACTTACACCTCTGGTGGAATCTCACAAGTGTTATCTGTAGTTTGATACCAAGATAATCCACATAGAGCTTGTAACTGCAGAGATTTAGTTTGGGCATGTCATTTTAGAGCAGGGACTCCAAAAAGAGGGTCAGGGAAGAAGTGGTTAATGGACAGAATTGGGTCAGTATTGGGTCTCTGTTTTTTTTTTGCAGATGATGTAGTCCTGTTTGCGTCGTCGGGCTGCGATCGTCAACTCACACTGGAGCGGTTCACAAAACAAAAACAACGTTTCACTCTGTTGGGTCACTTGGGGAAATGTTTGACACCGGCTAATTACATGTGGAGTCCCTCAGGGGTCAATACTTGGACCCCTTCTGTTTAGCCTATATGGTGCCTTTGGGTCAAATTCTGCTGAAAAATCAAATGTTAGGGTTAGATATTATGTATATGTAATAATATATTGTTCATCTATATGTCCAACGAAATGTTTCCATTAAATTTTCACAAGGACACACATAAAAAAAGAAAACATATTTGGTCATAATCCCATGAGATTTAGAGTGACGACTATAAATCTGACTCACGGTCAAAGACGCCAGACTTATATTAGTTTTTGATACGTGACGATCCAGACGGTAAGTATCAGCTCTTTCTCTGTTGATGATATTTGTAATTATATTATATTATATATGCATGTGATTCTGCTCAGTTTATTCTCACATGTAGCAGATTGAGACTTTAGAATATGATGACAATGTCATCATATTCCTTGTTAACATGTCAGATTAATATTTTCATGTATGTTTGGTCACTGGGACGCGTGAAGCAGCAGAGCCATCACAAATTATTTTAGTTATTTTTCTGCTGTAAAAATGAAAAAGCACAGTAATAAGTGATGTGTATTACTGTATATTCTTTTAAACTGAGTTATGTTTTTACTCTGCTTTAGTTCATCTGTTAGACTGTTTTTAACACAGTCGTCCTGGCACACTTTAGTTTCCCTCTTAAATTATATATAAATGCCTTTATTTTATTTGGAAGTAAATATTTTTAAGAAGTTAATTTGTGTTCGTTACTATGTCCTGCATTATTTATTAATCCGATTGCCCTTTTCTGCATTATATACATATATACTACTCACAAAAAGCTAGGGATATTAATATCCCTATGAAAAGTTCATGCTACGGTGATATTCTACCAGGCATTAAAGTAGAAGGATGTTACGGTTATATACGTTCCCACAATTTATAGATAGATTACTATTATGTTGTTTTTTCCTCTCATTTTGTTCTTGTTTATCTTTAATGTAACCATTAGGGATCTCTGGTGAGACGTTGTGAAGAAGCCGATCGACAGACTCATGAACTTTTCAAACGCGGGCAGAAATGCAACAACGCCCGTCGTCCGGGACACTTTACAGGCGGCCATCGTCAAGAACGTGATCATTGTGGTTCTCTGCATCTCCATCAACTACGTCAACGGCACTCTGGTGCACACGTTCACCAAACACCAGGTCTGAGTTTCATCTTTGTGTCCACGTCCATGTCAAATGTTCTGGTGTAACTGGAGTTTGTGAATGTGTGAGGGTTTTCTCCCTAGTCAAGTACAAGTACTGGTCTAAAAATGGGTTTAATTAAAAAGTAAAAAAAAGTCCTCACCTTTCCACATCATTCACCTGTGCCCATATATCTTTTAAATTCAGTAATGGATGCGAGGTTAACATATGTACCCTCACAGTACTTCAAAAACATACATAAGAAAAAGTAAAATGATATATTTTAAATATAACATGTACATTAAAAAAACACTTTCATTACATCATGAAAGAGATTTTCACAGAACTAATGCTGTAAATGTGTATAAAATGAGTATATTTCTAACTCATTACCAATTTCATAAGAGTTCCATTATTGCACTTTTTATTTAGTATCATGCATCCATTTTCTACCGCTTTATCCTGCACACGGGATGTCTTGGCTACATAATCCCCATATTGCAAGTTTTTGGACTGTGGAAGGAAGCCAATGGAACCCGTAGAAAACAGAGAGAACATACAAGGTTCATGCAGAAAGGCCCTTGTTCCAACCGGTCCAAAAGCAGGTTTGGGGTTCAGGCAAATTGGACACGGTCGACTTGTCCAGGTTGTACCCCGTCTTTCGCTCTATGTCAGCTGGGTTTGGCACCAGTGCCCCGCACGACCCTCATGTGGAGGATAAATTGGTAGAACATTGATGGATATGGATATGTTTTTGGACTGTGGGAGGAAGCCGGAGAACCCGGGGAGAACACGCAAACTTCATGCAGAAAGGCCCTTGTTCCAATTGGGGCTTGAACCCGGGTCTTATTGCTGCAAAGGCAAGAGTGGAAACCATTACAGCACCATGTGGCCCAATTCAAGATATTCATCCAATATCACCCTTCAAAGTTGTCCAGCAGAGGGCAGTGTGAGCACAGCCTGACCACTTGTGTCCTTCATTACAGGTTTTCAACATGAACCCTCGCTACATCCTGTACATCCATCTGGTGATCAACGACATCATCCTGCTGATCATGTTCACCCTCCTTCATGTCCTGAGGTACATAGTGTACACTCTCAACGTCTCCTTCTGTATAGTTCTGCTGCTTATAAGTATGTGCGCAAGCATCAACAATCCGCTAACGCTCGCCGTCATGGCCGTAGAGTGCTACGTCGCCATATGCTTCCCGCTCCGACACAACCAGATCTGTACGGTCAAGAAAACGTACGCTGTGATCGGAGCGATATGGATGCTGACTTCGCTCGTAGTTTTCCCAGACTTATTTGTCTCCTTGGCCACAGAACCCACGGAATTCTTTCATTCCAGAATGTTCTGCTTTCTAACAAATATTTTTAGACATCCTTATCTCAAAGAGAAGAGAGACATCGTCGACCAAGTATTTCTGGTCGTTGTTTGGATCGTTCTGTTCTACACGTACTTCAGGATCCTCACCACTGCAAAAGCAGCCGCTACAGACGCCAAGAAGGCGAGGAACACTGTCCTCCTGCACGGCTTCCAGCTGCTGCTGTGTATGCTCACCTACGTTCATTATATCGCCATTGAAGGCCTGATATCCTTGTTCCCAAAAGCTCTACTGACCGTTCACTTTTGCGTCTCGATATTTATTCACGTTCTTCCGCGAAGCATCAGTCCGGTGGTTTACGGGCTGCGAGACAAGACTTTCAGAAAGTACCTGAGAAATGATCTGTTCTGTTCATCATGTGCTGACACTCAAAAACACAAAAGACAGAAAATAAACCCTAAAAGGCCTTTGTGAAGTCATGTTTTAGATGCTCCTGCTATGATAGCACACTTGTATTTTCAAAATAGACAAAACATGATAAAATAAATACATGTGGAGACAGTGTTGTGACAGTCACTGCAGCATTTTTGTCCGTTTTTCCCTTCTTTCTGTATTTCTCATCACCCATGTTTCAAGCTGAGATGTCATAAGATGTCACTTTTTATCCAAAATTCTGATATCTGGTTAAACAAAAAGGTAGAAGTTCAAACTCCAACCTTTAAAACTTGCTTGAGTACAAATTGTACAGCCTTGAAGCTCCTCACACCGTCTGAAGTAATTACTGCCTTGGCCAGCAGAGGGCACAGTGAGAGCAGCGTGGCATTGGACATGCTCTAAATTCCTCAGCAAAAGAGGCAATGATCTTTCGTTGCACTTCAAGTTAGGGTGGGAGATCATTTCCTGGAACATTATCACCATTCGGTTCCATTCTGTGTCTGGTTGGCTTCAGCTTAACCGGGCTAGGGTCACAGGGGCCTTAGCAAGGAAGCCCAGAACCTAGCCGCTTCTACCAGCTCCGAGAGCTGAGAAATATAATCCCTTCAGCTTGTCCTGGGTTGGCCATGGGGTCTCCTCACAGAAGGACATGCTTTCGGTCATTACCCAAAGCTCATGTCCATAGGTGAGGGTTGGCACGTAGATCGAACAGTAAACGGAGAACTTCGCCTTCTGGCTTAGCTCCCCCGTCACCACAGCATACCGGATGAGCTGCCCCAATCCGCCTGTCGATCTCAAGCTCCATCTTTCCCTCACTTGTGAACAAGTCCCCAAGATACTTAAACTACTCCACTTGAGGAAGGACCCGTCCCGCTACCCGAAGTGGGCACTCCAACATTTTCCGGCTGAGAACCATGGCCTTGGATTTGGAGATGCTGATCCTCAACCCAATCGCTTCACACTTGGTTGCAAAACACCTCGGCGGTGGCAGAGCCCCTGGGATGGACAGGATTTGCCCTGGGTATCTCAAGCCTTTGGATGTTGTGGGGCCGTCTTGGCTGATAGGCCTGTGCAACATTGCGTGGTCAATGGGGACATGCATGTGGAGTGGCAGTCTGGGGGGGGGGGGGGGTTCCCATCTTTAAGAAAGGGGACCAGAGGGTATGTCCTAACTATCATGGGATCACACAACTCAGCCTCCAGAGGAAGGTCTACTCAAAGGTACTCGAGAAGATGGTTGAACCCCGGACTTAACCCTTGCTAGGGTTCTGGAGGGGACATGGGAGTTTGCCCAACCTGTTCACATGTGTTTTGCGGATCTGGAGAAGACTTTTGGCCATGTCCCCAGGGGCGTCCTGTGGGGGGTGCTCTGGGATTATGGGGAAGATGGGCCTTTGCTAAGGGCCATTCAGTCCCAATACCGAATGAGTGCAAGTCTGGTTCCTGTTGTCGGCAGTTAGTCGGAACTTTTATTTTCGGTGTGGGTTGGACTCCGTCAAGGCTGACCTTTGTCACAGATTCTGTTCAGAACTTTCATTCACAAATTCACTGACAATCTCTGCACGATGCATATTGGTCATAACGTGCACATTTCAACACACTGTGAACGACCTTCTCAATAACTTATACTTTTTATGTTTTTATATTTTAAGGTGCCATATGTAAGAATGTGGCCAAAAACAGTTACTACATTCAAATTAAAAATAACGAGGTCTTTTAGGTTTTGTTTTCAGACGTGGCAAACTGGCAACCCGTGGTTGCTCGGCAGCTGAGACTCTACTGACTGCAATGATTGGTAGATGGCGGTAGGTGGCGCCACATGACGCCAAAACATGATTTCAAAACATAAACATGATTTTCTGTTCTGTACTGTTGTTGTTTGTTATATGAACATTATTCCTGAGTCTCTGTGACATATTAGGAGGATTTTATGGCCAGTTGCTTTAGATTTATTACATAATGCACCTTTAAAAAAATAATTATAATACAAATAAAATAATAATTCTACTCTTTTGTTTATATATTTATTTGTTTGTTGTATTCGAACAAAAAGTGCAACCAAGTCAAACTCCTTTAATAAAGTTGATTCTGATCCCGATGATGTCGATGTAATAATATTACCTAAACTTTTCCGTGAAATATGGATAAAAGTTCTCAAGGACACACACACACATAAAAAACCCCAACAGATTACTGTCCATAATCCCATGACATTTACGGTCACTATTATATACCTCACACACGGTCAAAGGCGTCAGACTGAGATTATTTTCTGATACGTGACGATCCACAAGGTGAGTATCGACAAGGCCAGGATGTTATGATTATAACTGTATTATCATGTGTTTGTGTGTGATTCTGTTCAGTTTATTCTCACATGTAGCAGACTGTGACTTTAGAATACGACGACATTGTCGGCATATTATTCATTAACATGTTAGATTATTATTCTCATGTATGTTTTGCTCACGGGGATTCGTGAAGCAGCAGAGCCATCGCAAGTGTTTTCCTGCTGGAATACGAAAAAGCGCAGTAATAAGCGACAACATGATTTAAGTAAATAAATAATGACAAACTGTAGTCATTAAATTAAATTAAATTAAATTAAATACAAAACATAATTTTTATAATTACAACTGCTGGTATTTATTCAGAAGATTGTGAATGCACTGTTGCACCATTGAAGGTTTGTCTTTCTTTGTCATTCATTTCATTATAATTCACTTGAAATTCTACACTTTACCATTTTATTAGTGTGACCACATTTTAAACATCAAATAATCTGATTTGACACAAGTCGTAAACTGAACAGAATCACACACAAACACAAGATAATACAGTTATAGTCGTATAATCATAACAATCTGGCCTTGTTGACTCACAAGTTGATACTCACGGTAAAATAATGCAAATAATATGCATTGTATATATGTATATGTATATATATATATATTTATATGTAATGCATATTATTCATCAAATTATAACATGTATTTGTGTGATACCGCATGTTATTATTATAATAATAATAATAATAGAGAAATTCTCATACTGTTCTTGTTCATCTTTAATGTAACCATTAGGGGTCGCTGGCGTGACGTTGTGAAGAAGCCGCTCGACAGACTCATGAACTTTTCAAACGCGGGCAGAAATGCAACAACGCTCGTGGTCCGGGACACTTTTCAGGCGGCCATCGTCAAGAACGTGATCATTGTGGTTCTCTGCATCTTCATCAACTACGTCAACGGCACTCTGGTGCACACGTTCACCAAACACCAGGTCTGAGTCGACGCAGTGCAACAACACATTCATTTTGTAGCATGTAGTGGTTTAAGTCGGTTTAAATGTGCGTGGGTTTTCTCCGGGTTCTCCGGTTTCCTCCCACAGTAAAAAAGCATTCAGGTTTGGGGTTTAGGCAAATTGGACAAATTGGTTGACTTGTCCAGGTTTAACCCGGTCTTGAGCTGTATGTCAGCTGGGTTTGGCACCAGTGCCCCCCACGACCCTCATGTGGAGGATAAAGTGGTAGAACAGGGGTTCTCAAAGTGTTGATACCGGAGGGCTAATTTAGGAACCCAACATTGGACTGAGGGCCGCCAAAGAAAAAAAAAAACAAAGAAATCCCATTTGTAATAATTTTAATGACCAGATTGCAGTTCTACAGTTTAGCGTTAAGTAATATAAGCGTTAATATAATGTAATTTAAGCATTAATATAATAACACTTTATAATTTACTGGGTAATTATCAAGTATTTTGGCCGTTGTTCTTACCTTCTAATTACAGGTTAATACCAAGAAACACATTTCATATATTTACTGGGTAAATAGCTAGTAATTGGGGGCTGTAGCTACCTGCTTATTACCAGCTTATAACCCAATAATACACTAAAATTCACCATGTAGAAACCAGGTAAATACCCAATATTTTTGTTTACACTTATTGCTCTGTATCCAGTAATGTCCAATAAACATTTAACAAGCTTAGTAGCTCCTGGATTAAAACTATCAACTGTAATTCATTCATGGCCGCCATTGGCCCCCGGGCTGCACTTTGAGAACCAATGTGGTAGAACATTGATGGACATTGGTATAATACATGTTTTTGGACTGTGGATGGAAAACCTGAGAACCCGGGGAGAACATGCAAACTTCGTGCAGAAAGGCCCTTGTTCAACTGGGGCTCAAACCCAGGCCTTCTTGTTGCAAAGGCAAGAGTGCAAACCACTACACCACCATGTGGCCCAATTCAAAATATTCATCCAATATCACCCTTCAAAATTGTCCAGCAGAGGGCAGTGTGAACACAGCCTGACCACTTGTGTCCTTCATTACAGGTTTTCAACATGAACCCTCGCTACATCCTGTACATCCATCTGGTGATCAACGACATCATCCTCCTGACCGTATTCACCCTGCTTTTTGTCCTGAGTTACATCGTGTACACTCTCAACGTCTCCTTCTGCATAGTTCTGCTGCTTGTGGCGATGTGTTCGAGCATCAACAATCCTCTAACGCTCGCCGTCATGGCCGTAGAGTGTTACATCGCCATATGCTTCCCGCTCCGACACACCCAGATCTGCACGGTCAAGAAAACGTACGCCGCGATCGGAGTGATATGGACGGTGAGTTCCCTCGTATACTTCTCGGACTTATTCGTCTCCTTGGCCACGGAACCCACGGAATTCTTCCATTCCAGACGTTTCTGCTTTCCGACAAACATTTTTAGATATCCTTATTTCATCGAGAAGAGAAACGCAGTCAACCAAGCACTTCTGGTTGTCGTTTGGATCGTTCTGTTCTACACGTACTTCAGGATCCTCACCACTGCAAAAGCAGCCGCTACAGACGCCAAGAAGGCGAGGAACACTGTCCTCCTGCACGGCTTCCAGCTGCTGCTGTGTATGCTCACCTACGTTCATTATTTAACCATTGAAGGCCTGATATCCTTGTTCCCAAAAGGAGTTCTGGCCGTTCGCTTTGCCGTCTCAATTGTTATTCAAGTTTTTCCGCGACTCATCAGTCCGGTGGTTTACGGGCTGCGAGACAAGACTTTCAGAAAGTACCTGAGAAATGATCTGTTCTGTTCATCATGTGCTGACACTCAAAAACACAAAAGACAGAAAATAAACCCTAAAAGGCCTTTGTGAAGTCAT
Source organism: Microchirus variegatus (assembly GCF_963457635.1). Classification (NCBI taxonomy): domain Eukaryota; kingdom Metazoa; phylum Chordata; class Actinopteri; order Pleuronectiformes; family Soleidae; genus Microchirus; species Microchirus variegatus. Next base: position 19,049,330 of record NC_139822.1, read on the forward strand.
GTTTTAGATGCTCCTGCTATGATAGCACACTTGTATTTTCAAAATAGACAAAACATGATAAAATAAATACATGTGGAGACAGTGTTGTGACAGTCACTGCAGCATTTTTGTCCGTTTTTCCCTTCTTTCTGTATTTCTCATCACCCAGGTAACCCAACCAGGAGTGATCGGACCATGTTTCAAGCTGAGATGTCATAAGATGTCACTTTTTATCCAAAATTCTGATATCTGGTTAAACAAAAAGGTAGAAGTTCAAACTCCAACCTTTAAAACTTGCTTGAGTACAAATTGTACAGCCTTGAAGCTCCTCACACCGTCTGAAGTAATTACTGCCTTGGCCAGCAGAGGGCACAGTGAGAGCAGCGTGGCATTGGACATGCTCTAAATTCCTCAGCAAAAGAGGCAATGATCTTATGTTGCACTTCAAGTAAGGGTGGGAGATCATTTCCTGGAACATTATCACCATTCGGTTCCATTCTGTGTCTGGTTGGCTTCAGCTTAACCGGGCTAGGGTCACAGGGGCCTTAGCAAGGAAGCCCAGAACCTAGCCGCTTCTACCAGCTCCGAGAGCTGAGAAATATAATCCCTTCAGCTTGTCCTGGGTTGGCCATGGGGTCTCCTCACAGAAGGACATGCTTTCGGTCATTACCCAAAGCTCATGTCCATAGGTGAGGGTTGGCACGTAGATCGAACAGAGAACTTCGCCTTCTGGCTTAGCTCCCCCGTCACCACAGCATACCGGATGAGCTGCCCCAATCCGCCTGTCGATCTCAAGCTCCATCTTTCCCTCACTTGTGAACAAGTCCCCAAGATACTTAAACTACTCCACTTGAGGAAGGACCCGTCCCGCTACCCGAAGTGGGCACTCCAACATTTTCCGGCTGAGAACCATGGCCTTGGATTTGGAGATGCTGATCCTCAACCCAATCGCTTCACACTTGGTTGCAAAACACCTCGGCGGTGGCAGAGCCCCTGGGATGGACAGGATTTGCCCTGGGTATCTCAAGCCTTTGGATGTTGTGGGGCTGTCTTGGCTGATAGGCCTGTGCAACATTGCGTGGTCAATGGGGACATGCATGTGGAGTGGCAGTCTGGGGGGGTGTTCCCATCTTTAAGAGAGGGGACCAGAGGGTACGTTCCAAATATCGAGGGATCACACAACTCAGCCTCCCCAGAAAGGTCTACTCAAAGGTACTCGAGAAGATGGTTGAACCCCGGACTTAACCCTTGCTAGGGTTCTGGAGAGGACATGGGAGTTTGCCCAACCTGTTCACATGTGTTTTGTGGATCTGGAGAAGACTTATGGCCATGTCCCCAGGGGCATCCTGTGGGGGGTGCTCTGGGATTATGGGGAGGATGGGCCTTTGCCAAGGGCCATTCAGTCCCGGAATGAGTGTGAGTCCGGTTCCTGTTGTCGGCAGTAAGTCGGACCTGTTTTCCCGGTGTGGGTTGGACTCCGTCAAGGCTGACCTTGGTCACAGATCCTGTTCATAACTTTCATGGATGAACTTTTATGGAGCATCTTCGAAACTGGAGCTTCTGACTTGAACAAATTCACTGACAATCTCTGCACGATGCATATTCATAACGGTCATAACGTGCACATTTGAACATACTGTGAACGACCTTCTCGATAACTTATAACTCGATAACGATACTTTTTTTGTTTTATTTTTATATTTAAAGGCGCCATATGTAAGAATGTGTTCAAAAACAGTTGCTACATTCAAATTCAAAATACCGAGGTCTTTTAGGTTTCGTTTTCTGACGTAACCGGCAACCGGTGGTTGCTCGGCAGCTGAGACTCTACTGACTGCAATGATTGGTAGACAGCGGTAGGTGGCGCCACATGACACCAAAACATGATTTCAAAACATAAACATGATTTGCAGTCTGCAAAATATTTTTTTCGAATGTAAACATTTTGTCTGTACTGTTGTTGTTTGTTATATGAACATTATTCCTGAGTCTCTGTGACATATTAGGAGGATTTTATGGCCAGTTGCTTTAGATTTATTACATAATGCACCTTTAAAAAAATAATTATAATACAAATAAAATAATTCTACTCTTTTGTTTATATATCTATTCGTTTGTTGTATTCGAACAAAAAGTGCAACCAAGTCAAACTCCTTTAATAAAGTTGATTCTGATCCCGATGATGTCGATGTAATAATATTACCTAAACTTTTCCGTGAAATATGGATAAAAGTTCTCAAGGACACACACACACATAAAAAACCCCAACAGATTACTGTCCATAATCCCATGACATTTACGGTCACTATTATATACCTCACACACGGTCAAAGGCGTCAGACTGAGATTATTTTCTGATACGTGACGATCCACAAGGTGAGTATCGACAAGGCCAGGATGTTATGATTATAACTGTATTATCATGTGTTTGTGTGTGATTCTGTTCAGTTTATTCTCACATGTAGCAGACTGTGACTTTAGAATACGACGACATTGTCGGCATATTATTCATTAACATGTTAGATTATTATTCTCATGTATGTTTTGCTCACGGGGATTCGTGAAGCAGCAGAGCCATCGCAAGTGTTTTCCTGCTGGAATACGAAAAAGCGCAGTAATAAGCGACAACATGATTTAAGTAAATAAATAATGACAAACTGTAGTCATTAAATTAAATTAAATTAAATTAAATACAAAACATAATTTTTATAATTACAACTGCTGGTATTTATTCAGAAGATTGTGAATGCACTGTTGCACCATTGAAGGTTTGTCTTTCTTTGTCATTCATTTCATTATAATTCACTTGAAATTCTACACTTTACCATTTTATTAGTGTGACCACATTTTAAACATCAAATAATCTGATTTGACACAAGTCGTAAACTGAACAGAATCACACACAAACACAAGATAATACAGTTATAGTCGTATAATCATAACAATCTGGCCTTGTTGACTCACAAGTTGATACTCACGGTAAAATAATGCAAATAATATGCATTGTATATATGTATATGTATATATATATATATTTATATGTAATGCATATTATTCATCAAATTATAACATGTATTTGTGTGATACCGCATGTTATTATTATAATAATAATAATAATAGAGAAATTCTCATACTGTTCTTGTTCATCTTTAATGTAACCATTAGGGGTCGCTGGCGTGACGTTGTGAAGAAGCCGCTCGACAGACTCATGAACTTTTCAAACGCGGGCAGAAATGCAACAACGCTCGTGGTCCGGGACACTTTTCAGGCGGCCATCGTCAAGAACGTGATCATTGTGGTTCTCTGCATCTTCATCAACTACGTCAACGGCACTCTGGTGCACACGTTCACCAAACACCAGGTCTGAGTCGACGCAGTGCAACAACACATTCATTTTGTAGCATGTAGTGGTTTAAGTGGAGTTTAAAAGTGCGTGGGTTTTTTTCCGGGTTCTCTGTTTTTTTCCTACAGTCCTAAAAACATGCAGGTTTGGGGATTAGACAAACTGGACACTGTCCACCTGTCCAGGTTTTACCCCGTTTTTAGCCCTATGACAGCTGGGATTGGCACCAGTGCCCCCCACGACTAGATCGGATAATTAAAAAAGCCGGCTCGGTCTGTGGCTGTCCCCTGGACTCCATCGAGGTCATCCAAGAGAGGAGGGTACTGGCCAAACTATCGGCCATCATGGACAACACCTCTCACCCACTGCACAAGACTGTTGGGGCCTTGAGAAGCTCCTTCAGTCAGAGACTGATGCACCCTAAGTGCAGGACGGAGCGGCTCCGCAGGTCGTTCATTCCTACTGCTGTCCGTCTGTACAACAGTGTGCAAACCAAATAACTATGTTTGTGTCACTGCTGTATTAGTCTGTTATTGTTTACAGTTTTTGTTCCTCGTTTTTAGCTGGTCTGTTAAGTTATTGTTTACAGTTTTTTGTTTTTCGTTTTTAACTGGTCTGTCAAGTTATTGTTTACAGTTTTGTTGTTTTGTTTTGAACTGGTCTGTTAAGTTATTGTTACAGTTTTTGTTTTTTTGTTGTTTAACTGGTCTGTTATGTTTATTGTTTACAGTTCAGTTTCTTGTTTTAACTGGTCTGTTAAGTTATTGTTTACAGTTTTTGTTTTTTTACTGGTCTGTTAAGTTATTGTTTACAGTTTTTGTTCCTTGTCTTTAGCTGGTCTGTTTAGTTATTGTTTACAGTTGTTGTCCTGTTTGTCTTGTCTGCCTAGATTTGTCTTATTTTTACCTGAACCAAATACGCACCTTATTTACATTCACTCTTATCTTATTTCTTTCTATGTACAGTTTTTATAACATTGTGTAATTGTTAATCTGTATACGGAGCTGCTGAAACCCTGTTCTCTCCCCACTGTGGGATAAATAAAGCTATCCTATCTTATCTTAGAACATTGATGGATATTGGTATAATACATGTTTTTGGACTGTGGGAGGAAGCTGGAGAACCCGGGGAGAACATGCAAACTTCATGCAGAAAGGCCCTTGTTCCAACTGGGGCTTGAACCCGGGTCTTATTGCTGCAAAGGCAAGAGTGCAAACCATTACAGCACCATGTGGCCCAATTCAAAATATTCATCCAATATCACCCTTCAAAGTTGTCCAGCAGAGGGCAGTGTGAGCAAGGCCTGACCACTTGTGTCCTTCATTACAGGTTTTCAACATGAACCCTCGCTACATCCTGTACATCCATCTGGTGATCAACGACATCATCCTCCTGACCATATTAACCCTCCTTTTTGTCCTGAGTTACATCGTGTACACTCTCAACGTCTCCTTCTGTATCGTTACGCTGATCGTGGCGATGTGCGCGAGCATCAACAATCCTCTAACGCTCGCCGTCATGGCCGTAGAGTGTTACGTCGCCATATGCTTCCCGCTCCGACACACCCAGATCTGCACGGTCAAGAAAACGTACGCCGCGATCGGAGTGATATGGACGGTGAGTTCCCTCGTATACTTCTCGGACTTGGTCGTCTCCTTGGCCACGGAACCCACGGAATTCTTCCATTCCAGACGTTTCTGCTTTCCGACAAACATTTTAAGATATCCTTATTTCATCGAGAAGAGAAACGCAGTGGACCAAGCACTTCTGGTCGTCGTTTGGATCGTTCTGTTCTACACGTACTTCAGGATCCTCACCACCGCAAAAGCAGCCGCTACAGACGCCAAGAAGGCGAGGAACACTGTCCTCCTGCACGGCTTCCAGCTGCTGCTGTGTATGCTCACCTACGTTCATTATTTAACCATTGAAGGCCTGATATCCTTGTTCCCAAAAGGAGTTCTGGCCGTTCGCTTTGCCGTCTCAATTGTTATCCAAGTTTTTCCGCGACTCATCAGTCCGGTGGTTTACGGGCTGCGAGACAAGACTTTCAGAAAGTACCTGAAGAATGATCTGCTCTGTTCAACATGTGCCGACACTCAAAAACACAAAAGACAGAAAATATATCCTAAAAGGCCTTTGCGATGTCATGTTTTAGTCGGCCCTGCTATGCTAGCACATCTGTATTTTAAAAACAGAGAAAAATAACAATATAATAAACAATGAAAATGGTTTTCTTTGGTGTGTTGAATTTAGAATATAAGGAAAGTGTCGCTGGAAGCAGTTCTCATCTATACAGAGCTCCTGAAGTTGTGTCTGGATGGTTTTTGTGAAACCACACATGACGGCGGTTTCTTCTCTGCAGACGTTTCCACAACAAATCGTGCAACAATGCTAACTGAAAAGAAAACGTCCATCACTTTTATCTTTAGGCCAAAATATGCTGACTGCCAGAGTTGGCGTCGTTGTTGACTCAATGCACAAAAATACACTAAAGTGATTCCCGTCCTGTGTGAACGCAGCTTTAGCCGATGCCATGTTGTCGTTTGGTCTTTTTTCGGCAACAGAACCTAGTTTCTTACGACCGGGTCAAAGATCAGGAAGTACGACTCCTGTCCGTTTGAGTGTATACAAGCAGGAGAAATCAGACTTTGAATCGAATCATCTACAGCAGGGTATGTAGAACATGACAGTCAGGCGATTGATCCCTTACGGATGATGTTTCTTCAACAGTCAATTCTCAAAAAAAGCTTTAATTATTGTTGAGACAAACCGAGCAGAAAAGAAACGAGCTGCTGGACAATGTAAAGGTGTCACGATTCTCCAAATCCTTGATTCGATTCTCGATTCTTTTTTTCTCTCTGTCATTTTTAGAATCGTCTACTCTTTGTCTCATGACTGATAGAACGTCCACCACACTAAGGTCTTATTTTCCAATTTAAAATCACGTATCAACGACATGAATGTGACAATAACCAGTCAACTGTAAACTAAGTGTAAAATGAGAAGTCGTGTAGCTCTGAACGTCCAGCAATCACTGAATCTGACCTCTGACCTCACAATAACACGATCATACGTGGAAAGAAACAGATACATTCACTGATGGAAAAGCGAAAAGTCAAGCTGAGCTGAAACTGTGCAGTGGAAAAGTGCCATAAGATGAGTTTTCAAATGTTCAACTGTTTTATAAAGTTAAATAAATATTTAAAGTTTGTTTGAGTCCCTCTTGTGGTCACTGTGATGAAGTTGTTTCAGCACACACACACACACACACACACACACACACACACACACACACACACACACACACACACTAATATAAATGTCGTACCAGCGTCATCATCTCACTCAGAGTTTGTTTGATTCATGACTTTCTACGACGTAAGTACTCTTTATTTCCGTTATTTTTATTCTGTAAACAAAGAGAAAATGTCTTGATTCTGATGATTATTTTCAGTCTGTTTTTTATTATTATTTTATATATAAACTAATTGAAGGATATTAATAATATAATATGGAGCATCTGTACGTATAATGTAACTCTACATTTGCTCCTTTCTTGTGTTTTTTAACATTAAAAACAATAACATTCGTCATTAATGTGGTTTGATTGCTGTTAGATTAACACTCTGTTGAATGTTTGCTCACTGAGACACAGATGGTCCTTTATTCTGCTCTATCTGGTTGTAAAGCACAGGAATAAATGATGAAATCGTTTAAAAATATATATAATATATATATATGGATCATTAAACGTGACACAGAATGAACGTAGAACGAAAAGCACATGAGCAGAGTTTGAGTTTATGGCCCAAATGAGTCATTTTGACCTATTATTTACATTTAAAAGCGTGTAAAGACAACTTAACTGCAACGAAATTCAACAATTAATAATGTATTTTTATTGACTTAACTCATATTACTTATTGAGGAGAGTGTGCTGCTGAACAGTTGTAAATTCGGCCTTTTTAGTGTGTGATTTAATCCATTTGTACCTTTTAATCACGTGACCTGTGATCATGTTATAAAAAGCCAATGTTCTTATTGTAGTTAACAATGAAAACAGATCATCCTGTGCAAGTGCCATTGATTGAATCTCTAAAGGTATATTTGATGTTTATTACTGTTTTTATTCCTTTTAGTCGTAGATGTAATCACTGATGGTTGTAAAGGTAGTTTAATGTTGCATCTCGTGACTTTTCTTCACTGATGAATACTTGCTGATCGAGCTCTGGGAATCCATGTTTGCAGGAATAAGGCTCTGCTGCCTTTAAGCCGTCAGAGTTCACTGCAAACTTTAAATCCGCAGAGATGGAAGCTGAATCTGTTGCCTGTAAATGTTTGTTTTCCCCTCCCCCGACTGCTTTACACCTGGTTTTATGTTAACTGCTTTAAACGTGTATGGATTCCCAGCCACCAGAGCTTCCGTTGTCTCGCACTTTCACGTAACCTCCGGCGGTCTCTGGTCAAACAGGCGTGAAGAGCTGAGCTCAGCAGATCCATGAACCACTCAAACGCTGGCAGGAACTTCACCACGACGACGACGGCGGCGACGACGCCCGTCGCCCGGGACACTTTACAGGCGGCCATCGTCAAGAATGTGATCACCGTGGTTCTCTGCATCTCCATCAACTATGTCAACAGCAGCCTGGTGCACACGTTCACCAAACACCAGGTCTGAATCCAATCATTTTCAACATCATCGCAACGGTTCTCATCCGATCACTTGTCCTGTATGAGTTAGGGTTAGGGTTAGGGTTAGGGTTAGGGTTGACCCTGACCCTAACCCTAACCCTAACCCTAACCCACCTCATGTCTTTTTCACTTCTAATCTGAGGCTGGAACTCTCTCAGGGTTCCCGCAGAGTCTTTTTACCGCTTTAACCTCCACATGAAGGTCTCAGGGCAAGCTGGCATCAATCTCAGCTGACAGAGGGTGGAAGTTGGTTGCCAGTCCATCACAGGGACACATATTCAGACAAACAACCAATTAAAAATCTCCAATTGACCCTAATCCTCATATTGCATTTTAGTTTTTGGCTTCAAAAACTATAAAACACATATTAAAAGTCTTCACGCGGAGTTTAAGAGGTGTTTCCAGGGTTCATTAAAGGGCCCATCCATCCATCCATCATCTACCACTTTATCCTCCACCAGAGGGTCGCGGGGGCTGCTGTGCCTATCTCAGCTGACAATGGGCGATAGGCGAGGTACACCCTGGACAGTTCGCCAGTCCATCACAGGGCCACATATAGAGACAAACAACCATTCACTCACACCTACGGTCAATTTAGAGTGACCAATTCACCTGATCCCCATATCGCATGTTTTTGGACTGTGGGAGGAAGCCGGAGAACCCGGAGAAAACCCACGCACACACGGGGAGAACATGCAAACTCCTTGCAGAAAGGCCCTTGTTCCGAAGTTGTTCCAAACCCAGGAACCCGGGTCTTCTTGCTGCAAAGGCAAGAGTGCTAACCACTACACCAACCGTGGGCCCTCATTAAAGGGCGACTTTAGTAATGTGCAAATGTATCCATATGCAAACGTAATACACATACGGAAGGTATCTCATATACAGTATGTTTCAAACCTATATTGGAATATAATTACTGTATATATACATTTCTATTTGGGTAAATCTAAAGAGTCCAAAGGAACTTATTTCTAGAATCCAGAATCAATCATTGGGTGGTTTTTTAAATGCTATAATTGTCTGTACAATTTTGTCTTTCGATGACAGGTTTTCAACACGAACTCTCGCTACATCCTCTACATCCATCTGGTGATCAACGACATCCTCCTCCTGACCATGTTCACCCTCCTCCAAGTCCTCAGTTACATCGTGTTCACGCTCAACGTCTCCTTCTGCATGTTCATCCTGATCGTCGCCGTTTACGCGAGCATCAACAACCCGCTGACGCTCGCCGTCATGGCCGCGGAGTGCTACGTGGCCGTGTGCTTCCCGCTGCGACACGCGCAGATCTGCACGGTGAAGAAAACGTACGCGGCGATCGGCGCGATATGGACGCTGAGTTCCTTTTACGTCCTGCCGGATTTGTTCATCGCCATGGCCACAGAGTCGGCGGAGTTCTTCCATTCCAGACTTTTCTGCCTCACAGACAACATTTTCAAACATCCCGGTCGCAAAGAGAGGAGGCAGATATTCAACCTCGTGTTGATGGTCGGCGTTTGGCTCACTCTGATCTACACGTACTTCAGGATCCTCGCCGCGGCGCAAGCGGCCGCCACGGACGCCAAGAAGGCGAGGAACACCGTCCTCCTGCACGGCTTCCAGCTGCTGCTGTGCATGCTCACCTACGTTCATTATTCCATCATTGAAGGCCTGTTATTCTTGTTCCCAAAGGGGATTCTGGCCATTCGCTTCACCGTCTCCATATTTATCCACGTTCTGCCTCGACTCGTCAGTCCGGTGGTTTACGGGCTGCGAGACAAGACTTTCAGGAAGTACCTGAAAAACTATCTGTTCTGTACAACGACCTCCGACACTCGTCCACAAAAGAAATCTTGAGAGGTATTTTATCACGTCCTGTTATGTCTTCATTTCCAAACAGAAATAAAATAAATACATGAACTCTGAGTGGTGTTTTTATATGTAGTATAACTTGTTTTTGGTCTTTGATGAAACAAGGAAGGAATTCATTTTGGTCATTATTAGTGCTCAAGCCACAAATGGCATGAATTTGTGATATGCGTGATATTGGCATAGTTCCCGGACCCGTGCATTGCTCAAGGGCTTTATAGAGCCCCTAAGGTGAAAACAGAGGCAACATTTTGTTCCACTAAATTCCTATTTTGAAACATATCTGGGTCAAGTTTAGGCTTAAACCCACATTAACCTGTGCCTAATGTGACATTTCTGCTAATATATGCCCATAAATGTTTTAAGATACCACATTTGTCACATTAAACCTCTTAAGGAATAATTTTTATGAATTTTTGAAATTGAGGAAATGATCCATTTGCTCTGATGCACTTTGACAGTGAGGTGACTTTATTCAAAAACCCAGAAATGTTCTTGAAATTACTTGAAATGTTCTATAATAATAGTCATCATCACCCTGAACAATGACCAATTGAAAATATTTGCAAACCTACTAAGGAATAATTTTTATGAATTTTTGAAATTGAGGTAATCAGCCATTTGCCCTGATGCACTTTGACAGTGGGCTGACTCCATTAAAAAATGTATATATATATATCTTGAAATTACTTGAAATGTTCTATAATAACAGTCAGCATCACCCTGAACAAGGATCAATTGAAAATATTTGTAAACATCTTAAGGAACAATTTTTATGAATTTTAGAAATTGAGGAAAAGAGCCATTTGCAATGATGCACTTTGTAGTGGGCTGACTTTATAGAAAAAAAAATTACAAATCTTGAAATTACTTGAAATGTGCTATAATAATAGTCAGCATCACCCTGAACAATGATCCATTGAAAATAATGTTACCACCTCAGGGTAACATGTAGATTAACCAGTTATATTAATGTTATTGCGAAAAATTATTGCACATTATGCACTGGTTTATGTGGACGTTACCCTTTAAACATCCTCCATGTAATGCAACAAATGTGTCGTGGGTATCTTGAAACATATGTGGGCCAACCAAGTTTAGGGTTAAATCCACATTAACCTGTACTAAAAGCTCCATAGTGTTGCACCCAGATATGTTTATTGGCCCATACCTGATGCAGTTACCAGATATAGGCCACAAATATTTTGTTGTGTGGATTAAACGCGCAAATTATTAATATTGCTGTTATGATAAATGAAAGGTCCACTGTTTATCAGTGAGGATGGATTATAGCTGACATTTACTATACTTATTAATGTCTCTATTAATAGATTCACTGTCCACACACACACACATACGTATACAACTAGCATATATATATGTAGCATCAACATACAGATCACACTCAGTGTTTGTATGAACATCAACCAGGTAAGAACCAGTTCTTTGTGTTTTTCTCTAAACTATAGGAGAACAAACTGGATCTTGAGTCTAATTATTATTACTTTACTTTAAAAAAACAACAACTGTGTGAGTAAAGAAATGATGAATCACTGAGGAAAAACTTGTGTTTATTATTCAAATTACAGAGGTTTATTTTGTGTTCTTGATCCAAGTCATTTTTTACCTGTAAATAGACTTCTTTAGGATATTAATTATGTATTTATTTTATTTAATTGGTGTAAAAGGAAAATGGTTCATTCTGATGGCAGTGATGAACACAATTGACCGTTTGATGTTGGTTTTTTATTATTATTACTCAAATTATACGTGTATATTTTGAAATCTTATAAATTTAATTTATCGTTGCATGTCAACACTTTAATAATCTGACCTGTTGATGGGATTACGTGACATCAGCCACCAGAGCTTTTCTCTATTGTGCGCTTCGGCCGATAACTGATATATATATATTTCGATATATATGCATTATTGAATTTTGTTTGTTTATTTAAGTCAAACCACTTTTTAAAATGTATTTATTTCCTCTGTGAACACACACATCTCACAACATTCTAACATAAATCTAAACTGATAAGCCTGGTTACCCTCTCTTAATGAGGTTGTTCATGATTATACAGTTATATCAGTTGAATTGTTTATCGTTTAATGTTTCTAATCTATACACCGTCGATATTGACACCATTGATATTATTGTCCTAGAAGACGTACACATCAATACGTCATCATTCTATGTCCTTTTTGAAAAGATATTTACTTTATTGCCTTAAGAAGAACTCCTGTCTGAAAGTGACTTATACTGTAATTACATTTTAACATTATTTGCATTATTTTGTCGTGAAGACCAACTCATCAAATTATAACATGTTCATTATTGTTATTATTATAATAGAGAAATTCTCATGCTCTCATACGTCTTAATGAATTTTTGAATTTGAGCAAATTATCAATTTGCCCTGATGCACTTTGACAGTCAGATGACTTTCTTCAACAACAACAAAAAAAAAAAGTATCTTGAAATTAATTTAAATGTTCTATAATAACAGTCCGCATCACCCTGAACAAAGATCCACTGAAAATATTTGCAAACCTCTTAAGGAATAATTTGAATGAATTATTGAAATTGAGGAAATTATCAATTTGCCCTGATGCACTTTGACAGTGAGGTGACTTTATTCGAAAAAACAAAAAGTATCTTGAAATGACTTGACATTTTCTCTAATAATAGCCAGCATCCCTCTTATTATAATTATAATAACAATATTTATTGTTATAATAGAGAAATTCTCATGCTTTTCTTCATCTTTAATGTAACCATTAGGGGTCGCTGGTGTGACGTTGTGAAGAAGCCTCTCAACAGACTCATGAACTTTTCAGATGCGGACAGAAATGCAACGACGCTCGTCGTCCGGGACACTTTACAGACGGCCATCGTCAAGAACGTGATCACGGTGGTTCTCTGCATCTCCATCAACTACGTCAACAGCACTCTGGTGCACACGTTCACCAAACACCAGGTCTGAGTCTCGTCTTTGTGTCCACGTCCACGTCAAGGCAGTGCAACAACAAATTCATTTTGTAGCATGTAGTGGTTTAAGTGCATTTTGAATGTGTGTGGGTTTTCTCCAGGTTCTCCGGTTTCCTCCCACAGTCCAAAAGCATTCAGGTTTGGGGTTTAGGCAAATTGGACATGGTCGACTTGTCCAGGTTTTACCCCGTTTTTAGCCCTACGTCAGCTGGGGTTGGCACCAGTATTCCCCACAACCATCATGTGGAGGATAACGTGGTAGAATATTGATGGATATTGGTATAATGCATGTTTTTGGACTGTGGAAGGAAGCCGGAGAACCTGGTGAAAACCCATGCAAACACAGGGAGAACATGCAAACTTCATGCAGAAACGCCCTTGTTCCAACTGGGGCTCAAACCCGGGTCGTCTTGTTGCAAAGGCAAGAGTGCAAACCACTACACCACCATATGGCCCAATTCAAAATATTCATCCAATATCACCCTTCGAAGGTAGTGTGAGCACAGCCTGACCACTTGTGTCCTTCATTACAGGTTTTCAACATGAACCCTCGCTACATCCTGTACATCCATCTGGTGATCAACGACATCATCCTCCTGACCGTATTCACCCTTCTTCATGTCCTGAGTTACATCGTGTACACTCTCAACGTCTCCTTCTGCATAGTTCTGCTGCTTGTGGCGATGTGTTCGAGCATCAACAATCCGCTAACGCTCGCCGTCATGGCCGTAGAGTGTTACGTCGCCATATGCTTCCCGCTCCGACACAACCAGATCTGCACGGTCAAGAAAACGTACGCCGCGATCGGAGCGATATGGACGCTGACTTCGCTCGTATTCGTCCCAGACTTATTCGTCTCCTTGGCCACGGAACCCACGGAATTCTTCCATTCCAGACGTTTCTGCTTTCTAACAAATATTTTCAGATATCCTTATTTCATCGAGAAGAGAGACATCGTCGACCAAGTATTTCTGGTCGTCGTTTGGATCGTTCTGTTCTACACGTACTTCAGGATCCTCACCACTGCAAAAGCAGCCGCTACAGACGCCAAGAAGGCGAGGAACACTGTCCTCCTGCACGGCTTCCAGCTGCTGCTGTGTATGCTCACCTACGTTCATTATATCGCCATTGAAGGCCTGATATCCTTGTTCCCAAAAGCTCAACCGACCGTTCACTTTTGCATCTCGATATTTATTCACGTTCTTCCGCGAATCATCAGTCCAGCGGTTTACGGGCTGCGAGACAAGACTTTCAGAAAGTACCTGAAGAATTATCTGCTCTGTTCATCATGTGCTGACACTGAAAAACACAAAAGACAGAAAATACATCCTGAAAGGCCTTTGTGAAGGCGGAGATGGAGTTGCGCAGTGGAAAAGTGCCATATATTGAGTTTCATCTGTTTTATAAATGTTAAATAAATATTTAAAGTCCCTCTTTTGGTCATTGTGATGAAATTTTTTCGTGATGACGCCAAGAAGGCGAGGAACACCGTCCTCCTCCACGGCTTCCAGCTGCTGCTGCAACTACTGCATTTCATAACAGAGAAATAAAATAAATACATGGACTCTGAGTGCTGTTTTTTTTGTGTACTTTACAAGTTTAACTTGTTTTTGGTCTTTGATGAAACAAGGAAATCATTCATTTTGGTCATTATTAGGGCCCAAGCCACGAATGGCCCGAATTTGTTCGAGGAACCTATCGTTAATCCTTCAGATTATTATTCTATCCATGGCTTTGTGGTCATTTTTGTTGGGGTTCCATTGAAAATATTTGCAAACATCTTAATGAATAACTTTAATGAATTTTTGAAATTGAGGAAAATATCAATTTGCCCTGATGCACTTTGACAGTGAGCTGACTTTGTTCAAAAAGTAACTTGAAATTACTTGAAATGTTCTATAATAATTGTCATCATCACCCTGTACAAGGATCCAATGAGAATATTTGCAAACCTCTTAATAAACTACAATTATACTAATTAATGTCTCCATTAATAGATTCACTGTCCACACACACACACGAATACAACAACTAGTATATATATGTAGTATCAACATACACATCTCACTCAGTGTTTGTATGAACATCAACAAGGTAAGAACCAGTTCTTTGTGTTTTTCTCTAAACTATAGGAGAACAAACTGGATCTTGAGTCTAATTATTATTACTTTACTTAAAAAAAAAAAACAACTGTGTGAGTAAAGAAATGATGAATCACTGAATTTATTATTCAAATTACAGAGGTTTATTTTGTGTTCTTGGTCCAAGTCATTTTTTACCTGTAAATAGTTTTCTTTAGGATATTATGTGTTTATTTAATTGAATTGGTGTAAAAGGAAAAATTTGAGCCTCAAATGGTTCATTCTGATGGCAGTGATGAACATGTTTGTTGTTGTTGTTTTTATTATTCAAATGACACATGTATATTTTGATGTCATTTTGACCCATACATCAATCATCTTTGTCATTTTGTTTATTATATTCATCCCATGGCTTCTGTTTTTTCCTCTCAGTGTAAAGAAACACGTACATCTTTAATCTAGATTGCGCTGCTACAGTTGTTATTATTTCACCATATACATGTTTACATTTAGCCTTTAATTTAAACTGTGCTGTTATTCATTCAGAAGATTTTGAGCCTATTGTTGAACACTTGTACGTTTGGCTCTTTTGTGTTTTATATTTAATCAAAATTGACTTAAATTTCACTGTTCTGCTTGTAGAGTAAAAGTGAAACATACATTTGATTGTTTTATCTGTTGTTTCGTTGCTGACGAGTCCTTTTTTGACGACTGAGCTTATGACGGATGACGCGTTTTGTTTTGTTTACGATCATAAAAGTTGAAATCTTAAAAAGTTTAATTTATCGTTGCATGTAAATAGTCTGACCTGTTGATGGGTTTACGTGACGTCAGCCTCCGGAGCTTTTCTCTATCGTCATCTACTGTAATGAGAGACACAATATTGGACTTTTTGCCGATATATCGGGAGTGCTTGGGCCGATTACTGATACTGATACCGATAAATACGTTTTTGCCTGTGCACTACGGCAGAGGTTAAGTCTTTTCTGTAGCAAAATGAACATAAAATGTTACATATATGTCACAGCAGATGTAGATATACATTTCCTTCATGAAGCAAAGGAAATAAACGTACACAAACAACAGTTGTGGAGGAGCAGGAAACTATTCAGCCTAATGTTGTAGTCATCTTGCATCCCTAACCTTCAGTGGTCTCTGGTCTCACACAGGCGTCAACAGAAGCTCGACTCAAGACCTCATGAACCTTTCAAACGTTGGCAGAAACTTCACGACGACGACCGTCATCCGCGACGCTTTGGAACCGGCCATCATCAAGAATGTGATCACTGTGGTTCTCTGCATATCCATCAGCTACATCAACAGCACCCTGGTGCACACCTTCAAGAAACACCAGGTCTGCCGTTTCAACGTTCTCTGATTACGTTTATCCTTGTTAGTGGTGAGCGATGTCAATGTGTCCGTATCGCTTCAGAATACTTATATGTTCAGAAATCCTAAATGGTCTAGGACTAAAAAACTAACTGTGTTCAACACAGTGCTTCCCAAAAACCTGATTCAAACACATGGGTCATGACCAGGCTTTTGCAGAGCTCGTTGATGAGCTGACTCTTTAAATTAGGTGTGCTGGAGCAGGAGAAACATCTAAAAACATCTCAAATATGTCATGGAAGTCGAGGAAAACGCCCTCGGACGTCTTGTTGAGACAAACGGCCACAAAACGGGCAAGAAAAACTCCATCGGTGTCTGTTGTGGTACATTCTATGCCGTGGCACCAGTGCGACGTCACACTAAGCGGCCTTCGCGTAAAAGCCCAGAACCTGCCTACCAAGTAATGGTACAGTCGAAAAATCACACCTGAATCATTCCAAACAAACCGTACCATGATGAAAACACAGCATAAGTAACTTCTGGTTTTGGTTTCAAGCTACAAAAACTGCTACAACATTGTACTTCACGGCATAGGTTTTTCATACTTTTACGACAGTTATAACAAACAATACTGTTTACCAACTGTTGCACCTTTACCCTTACCCATCTTTACCCTTTATCGAGCAGTCTTTGAAATACTTGGAAATTAAACATTTCAACCCTACAGGATTAGGGTTAGGGTTCTCTAATCGTTGGACCGATCAGCAGCAGGTTAGGGTTCTCTAACCTTAACCGATGCTGGTCGGTCCGACGGCATGACGTAACGATCTGTGACATAGCCTAACCTTCACTGATCAACTGAGAGATGTCATGTGTGTATAGCGATGCCATTTTGGATTCTGCAGAAGTTACCAATCATAGTCACTTGCCTGATAAAAGGGTTTAAAGTCATCCAGATGTTCCTTCATATTTGTCCTACGTCACACACTACATTCCATTTATTATGGTTTTCTGTCCATTTGTGTCCTCTTTCACGACAGGTTCTCAACACGAACCCTCGCTACATCCTGTACATCCATCTGGTGATCAACGAAATCATCCTGGTGATCATGTTCACGCTCTTTCAACTCCTGAGTTACATCGTGTTCACCATCAACGTCTCCTTCTGCATCCTCATGATGCTCATCGTCGTTTCTACGGCCTTCAGTAACCCGCTGACGCTCGCCTTCATGGCCGTAGAGTGCTACGTCGCCATATGCTTCCCGCTGCGACACACCCAGATCTGCACGGTGAAGAAAACGTACGCCGTGATCGGAGTGATATGGATGCTGAGTTCACTCTCCGTGCTCCCAGATATATTCGTCACCCTGGCCACAGAGTCCATGGAATTCTTTCACTCCAGAGTTTTCTGCCTTCAAGTGAACATTTTCAGACAACCTTATCTCAAAGAGATGAGAGACATAGTCTACCAGGTCTATATGGTCATTGTTTGGCTCACTCTGATCTACACGTACTTCAGGATCCTCGTCGCCGCAAAAGCAGCCGCTACAGACGCCAAGAAGGCGAGGAACACCGTCCTCCTGCACGGCTTCCAGCTGCTGCTGTATATGCTCACCTACGTTTACAATATAATCCAAGACGGTCTGACGTCCTTGTTCCCAAGTGCATTTCTGGCGATTCGCTTTGCCGTCTCCGTGTTTGTCCACGTTCTGCCGCGACTCGTCAGTCCGGCGGTTTACGGGCTGCGAGACAAGACTTTCAGAAAGTACCTGAATAACTATCTGTTCTGTAAAAGGAGTTCTGAAACTCAGCCGCGAAATAAAAGTTAGAGAGTTATGAAGACGTGTTTTAGTTGCTCCTGCTAGCTGCATTTTTAAAAGTAGAAGAAAATCTAAAATAATAAAAAACATGTGGAGACATTAGCGACTGTAAAGCTTTTGTCTGTATCACTGCTTGTTGGTGTAACACCGTTTTTTTTGCTCTCTGAACAAATAAAAATGAAGGAATTCATTTTGTCTACAGTTATTATTGCAATTATTTCCATCATGAGCACAGGGTTGCAAAATTCTGGGAATATTCAAAAGTGGAAATTTTGCATGGGAAATGGTGAGAATTAATGGACATGTGGATGTGAGCTTAAAAATGGCCCACATATAACACAACAAATGTGGCCTGGCTATAGTCAAAAATGTCTTGGTCAAGTTTAGAAACCCACATTAACCTGTGCTAAAGGCACCATAGTTTTGCACCCAGATATGTTTAAATGTTGGGCCATAGGCCACATTAGTTGAATTATACTTGGGCCGAATGTGGCTCACATCCACGTTAACCAGTGTTTAATGTGTCATATCTTTGCCAAAATAGGCCCAGAAATGTTTTTAGGATACCTAGACCATATTTGTGATATCAAATGTTGGTCAATGTGTCCTTATCGCTTCAGATCAGAGGTCGCAGGGTTTCTGCAGGATCTTCAGAAATCCAAAATATAATAATCTGGATTTTAGATGTGGTCATGAGGGTTAGGGTTAGGGTTCTCTAACCCTATAACCTTAACTCGCTGCTGATCGGTCCAATGGCGTGAAATCACGACCTGTGACATTATAGCTGACATTTACTATACTAATTAATGTCTCCATTATTAGATTCACTGTCCACACACACACACATATGTGTACAACAATTAGCATATATATGTAGTATCAACATACACATCACACTCAGTGTTTGTATGAACATCAACAAGGTAAGAACCAGTTCTTTGTGTTTTTCTCTAAACTACAGGAGAACAAACTGGATCTTGAGTCTAATTATTATTACTTTACTTAAAAAAACAACTATGTGAGTAAAGAAATGATGAATCACTGAGGAAAAACTTTTGTGTTCTTGGTCCATACAATCATTTTTGACCTGTAAATAGATTTCTTTGAGATTTTAATTATTATTATTTAATTTCAGCCTTAAATGGTTCATTCTGATGGCAGTGCTGAACAGGTTTAACCATTTGTTGTTGTTTTTATTATTCAAATGACACATGTATATTTTGATGTCATTTTGACCCATACATCAATCATCTTTGTCATTTTGTTTATTATATTCATCCCACGGCTTCTGTTTTTTCCTCTCAGTGTAAATAAACACGTACATCTTTAACCTAGATTGCGCTGCTACAGTTGTTTTTATTTCACCATATACATGTTTACATTTAGCCTTTAATGTAAACTGTGCTGTTATTCATTCAGAAGATTTTGAGTCTATTGTTGAACACTTGTACGTTTGGCTCTTTTGTGTTTTATATTTAATCAAAATTGACTTCAATCCACTGTTCTGCTTGTAGAGTAAAAGTGAAACATATATTTGATTGTTTTATCTGTTGCTTTGTTGCTGACTGAGCTTATGACCGATGACACGTTTTGTTTTGTTTATGATCATAAAACTGTAAATCTTATAAATTGAATTTATCATTGCATGTCAACACTTTAATAATCTTATGATGGGATTATGTGACGTCAGCCAACAGAGCTTTTCTCTATCGTCTTCTACTGTAATGAGACAGAATATTGGACTTTTTTTTCACCTGGGCCGATAACTGATACCCAGATATATATGTGGAGCTGAAACGATTAATCGATGAATCGATTATTAATCTATTACTAAATGAATCGCCAACTATTTTGATAATCGATAATCGGCTTGAAGCTTTTTTCATGATTAAAACAAGAGTTCTGATTGTTTTAGTTTCTTAAACGTGAATATTTTCTTGGTTTCTTTGCTCCACATAAACAAAGAAATCATTAAAACTGTATCATATCGGCTTGTGGACAAAAACAAGACATTCGAAAACATCATCATTTCCAGCTTTGACAAACACTGATCAACGTTTTTTAACATTTTCTGACATTTTATGGACCAAATGATTCATCGAGAAAATAATGGACAGATGAATCGATTATGAAAATAATCGTTAGATGCAGCTCTATATATATATATATATATATATATGTTTTGTCTGTGCACACCTCCAAAGGTTATTAAATTTTTTCTTTAGCAAAATGAACATAACATTTTATATATTCATGTCACAGCAAGATGTTGATATACATTTCCTTCCTGAAGCTAAATAAATAAACGTACACAAACAATAGTTGAGGAGGATCCGCAAACTATTCAGCCTCATGTTGTCGTCATTAGTTATCGGCCGCTCCTGGTGTGTGTGTGTTTGCCGATGTCTGAGAACACGTTTTAAAGCCGATAACACGGTGAATGCCTAACCTTCTGTGGTCTCTGGTCACACAGGCGTCAACGGAAGCTCGACTCAAAACTCATGAACCTTTCAAACGTTGGCAGAAACTTCACGACGACGACGACCGTCATCCGCGACTCTTTGGAACCGGCCATCATCAAGAATGTGATCACTGTGGTTCTCTGCATATCCATCAGCTACATCAACAGCACCCTGGTGCACACCTTCAAGAAACACCAGGTCTGCCGTTTCAACGTTCTCTTATTACGTTTATCCTTGTTAGTGGTGAGCGATGTCAATGTGTCAGTATCGCAGGGTTTCTGCAGGATCTTCAGAAATCCTAGATATAATGATCTGGATTTTAGGGTTAGGGTTCTCCAACAGGGTTAGAGAAGGGTTAGGGTTAGGGTTGTTTACCAACTGTGGGGGGAACCCAAGAGCACCTTTACCTTTACCCTTTATCGAGCAGTCATTGAAATCCTTGGAAATTAAACATTTCAACCCGACAGGATTAGGGTTAAGGGATTAGGGTTAGGGTTACAGGGTTCTCTAACAGAGTTAGAGTAGGGTTAGGGTTGTTTACCAATTGCGGGGGGAACCCAAGAGCACCTTTACCTTTACCCTTTATCGAGCAGTCATTGAAATCCTTGGAAATTAAACATTTCAACCCAACAGGATTAGGGTTAGGGTTAGGGTTCTCTAACCCTGTAACCTTAATCCGCTGCTGATCGGTCCAATGGCGTGAAGTCACGATCTGTGACATAGCCTAACCTTCACTGATCAACTGAGAGAAGTCCAAGCTCACTGGGCCGTTATAGCGATGCCATTTTGGATGTCTGCAGAAGTTACCAATTAACGTCACTTGCGGGTTTAAAGTCATCCAGATGTTCCTTCATATTTGTCCTACGTCACACACTACATTCCATTTCTTATGGTTTTCTGTCCATTTGTGTCCTCTTTCACGACAGGTTCTCAACACGAACCCTCGCTACATCCTGTACATCCATCTGGTGATCAACGAAATCATCCTGGTGATCATGTTCACGCTCATTCAGCTCCTGAGTTACATCGTGTTCACCATCAACGTCTCCTTCTGCATCGTCCTGATGCTTATTACTGCTTCTACGGCCTTCACTAACCCGCTGACGCTCGCCTTCATGGCCGTAGAGTGCTACATCGCCATTTGCTTCCCGCTGCGACACACCCAGATCTGCACGGTGAAGAAAGCGTACGCCGTGATCGGAGTGATATGGATGCTGAGTTCAATCTCTGTGCTCCCAGATTTATTCGTCACCCTGGCCACAGAGTCCATGGAATTCTTTCACTCCAGAGTTTTCTGCCTTAAAGGGAACATTTACAGACAACCGTATCTCAAAGAAATGAGAGACATAGTCTACCAGGTATATTTGGTCATTGTTTGGATTGTCCTGTTCTACACGTACTTCAGGATCCTCGTCACAGCAAAAGCAGCCGCTACAGACGCCAAGAAGGCGAGGAACACCGTCCTCCTGCACGGCTTCCAGCTGCTGCTGTATACGCTCACCTATGTTTACGGTGTAATCCAACAAGGTCTGACGTCCTTGTTTCCAAGGGCATTTCTGGCGATTCGCTTTGCCGTCTCCGTGTTTGTCCACGTTCTGCCGCGCCTCGTCAGTCCGGCGGTTTACGGGCTGCGAGACAAGACTTTCAGAAAGTACCTGAATAACTATCTGTTCTGTAAAAGGAGTTCTGAAACTCAGCCGCGAAATAAAAGTTAGAGAGTCCCGTGTTAGCTGCTCCTGCTAGCTGCGTTTTTAAAAGTAAAGGACAATCCAATGTCATAAAAACATGTTGAGACATTAGGGCAGCGACAGTAAAGCTTTTGTCTGCTTTTTTGGTGTAAACCTGTTCTCTGAACAAATAAAAATAAAGGATTCATTTTGTCTACAATATTGTTATTCTTGCAACTTTTCCTGTCATGAGAATAGGGTTGCAAAATTCCGGGACTATTCAAAAGTAGACATTTTCCATGGGAAATGATGAGAATTAATGGGAATGTGGATGTCAGCTTAAAAAATGGCCCTAATATAACACAACAAATGCGGCCTGGCTATAGTCAAATATGTCTGGGTCAAATTTAGGGTTAAACCCACATTAACCTGTGCTAAAGGCAGCGTAGTTTTGCACCCAGATATATTTAAAGGTCCCCTATTGTGCAAAATCAACTTTTTAATCATTTTAGTACTGATATTTGGGACTCAGGGGGCCATACCAGTCCCCAAAATGTGAAAAAGCAAGACTCAGTCATGTTTTAGTGGTTCCACTTAGGGTAAGTATAGGCGATAAAACACGCAATGTTTAAACCTCCCGCAGAATTACGACATATCGAGCATTTCACCGTGAATGTTGGCACCACGCCATGCAGAGTACTTCACAGAGTACTTCACAGCTCCACCGTAGCTCCCTCTTGTCCCTGTGAAATACGAGAGTGCAGGCGAGGGAGGGAGAGTGGCTGCACAGCGTTTTACACAAACTTCAAGCCTCAGAGGATTTGTGTGTCCAGTGGAGCACGCGTTTGAAAGCACTGCAGAAAGATGTAGATGTTGTCCTACATTTCTTCTCAACCAAAGGCTGCCTTTCTGTCGTGTTTCCACGTTCTCTCCTCGTGTTGTTGATCCACACGCGTCACTTGCAGCTGCAGTAACCCTGGTGCATTCAAGGTGTTTTTCTAGCATAGGAATTTACATACACGCCGCGCGGCGCATTATTCGTTTTTCTTCGATTCTAATGTTTTTATGATCGCGAGAAGCCAAAATCGTGGTCACTCTATGCATTACGGTGAAACGCAGTAACGACGGGTAAACGGACATTACTATGGGGTATATGGAGCGGGGGTTGTGACGACGGTGCATGACAATAGGTGATATACACATCCCATATGTGTGTGTATATATATGTGTATATATATGTGCATATATATGTGTGTATATGCATATATTATATGCACATATATATATATATATACATATATATGCACATATATATATATATATATACATATATATGCACATATATACACACACACACATATATATATATACACACACACACCTATACATATATATCCACACATATATACACACGTATATACACACATATATATACATATACACACACACACACACACATATATATATATATATATATATATACATACACACATACACACATTCACACATATATATACACACACATATATATACACACATATATATATATATGTATATATATATATATGTGTGTGTGTGTGTAAGTCACTTTGAATAAGAAATATCTGTTCAAACTTGGGTTGGAAGTACTCCTAAAACCTAAAAAGTTAAAAAATATACAGCCTTGAGGCTCCTCAGACCTTCTGAAGTAATTACTGAGTGGGTCAGCAGAGGGCGCAGTGAGGATGTGCGAAGATTGCGATTGTAAATCATAATATTGATCGAAACAACGTCAACCTTTGAAAGCAAAGAGATTTGTGAGATTTGTCAACAACGATAAAGAAAACGGCCATCATCTCAGATGAAAGTGTCAGATATGGCCCTTAATATGCTCCCGTGTGGGCGATACAAGCAAATTCTGACATTTAAAAATAAATCTTCCATCGTCACGAAACAAATATGTTGATGTCGATTAAAAGTCAATTTTGTCACAACGACGAGAGTTTGCGGCTTAGATTTGATTTACTACACATACGTACAGTAGGTTTGTATGTTGAGTAAAGTTACGTTCACATAACGACCGTTGTCGTCTGTGAACAGATTCACTACACAAACACAAACACACAAGTACACACACACACACACACACACACACAGGACTATATATATGGCGTCAACACCATCATCAGACTCAGCGTTTGTTTGACACGACAACAACGAGGTAAGTTAGCAGCTCTTTGTTATTCTGTCAGAGAGAAAATATCCTGATGGTTATTTTCTGATCCGAGGGTTTTTTTAATTTAAACAAAGATGTTTTCATAATTGTACATTTATATGTTTTTAAATATATGTAATTCTGCTCAAAGTGTCCAGTGTTTTTCCACTGAAACTTGCTGCAGAAGAACTTTTAATAATAATCTCACTGAATGTCTTTATTTGAAATCCACAGATAATTTATCTTCTTCTTTTTGTGGTGTTGTATTTGTCCAGGTCTCCTTTATACAAAAAAAACATTCCTAATCCCAGTGGCAACAAATGTTAACGTTAAACGTAAATAACTTTCTTCCTTAATTTGACTTGATGCCTGCGTTTGTTCACTTCTAAACGTAGAAAATGTGTTTTTTTTCTGCTTTAAAGCAGATGAAAAGCTAATAAAATGAGTAAAAATCCCAGTTAATAACGATACAACGCGTCATTAATAGTTTATTCCAAGTATAGTATGTGAAAAATTAAGCTCTAACAAGGTAGGGTATATAAAAATTCAAACTGCATTGCTATATTTTGTGATTCTTTCTTTTGAAACGTACAGTTACAATATGATTTGTTCAATTCACGTCTTATTAATGCACTCGTTTACCGATTGTCATTTATTGAAACTGCAAAAGTTAATGTATCGTCTTCTATCATCTCATTTTTTAAAGTTTCTAAAGTGTGTAAAGAGACGTTTGGAACCTTGAAACGCAGCATGTAAACATCCAAAGGTCTCAGTAAACGCTGATGCAGCAAAATGAATTTTACTCTTAGTGAATAAGAACATTTTGATTGTACTGGTGAACAGTTTCAGGTTTTTCAAAATCTGATGTTCTGCTTATAGAAACTGCTAAAACATAATTTGATATGCTTTTATCCACCACTAGATTCATTTAAAAAATGCATATATTATGTTTTCTGTAATGTTACATATATAACATGTTTAAATTAAAGTCACTTCGGCCACTGTTACCTTTGTTGTTGGCCTTGTTGATGCAAACTTATCATTTCATTTCTTATATTTATTATAATCCCATAAAAGCTGTTTTTTTCCCTGTGAAAACCTACTAGATTTTAAGAGTTCACACATATTTCCTGGTTCCAATCTAGTAATAATGAGATTTAATGATATGTGGTCGTCCAATTATTGCCCAAACAACAACTTTTAAACAGTTTATATGTTGGTAAGTATATATATATATATATATATTAACATGTGAAGAGCGCACAGTGTTGCATGATGGGACATCAGCAGGGGTGGAAATACATTTACTCAAGTTACTGTATCGAATACTTTTTTTGTGTATTTTGTATTTTTTTAAGTACAATTTAAAATCAGGATTTTGTATTTTACTTGAGTACGTATTGACTCGAGTATTATATACTTAGTTACTTTATAAATCCTATCCTTTACTGAGTAAAAATACAAATTCAGCACAATGAAAACCTACAGGGGGAAAATATACAGCAGAACCAGATCAATGATGACGTGGCCATAAGGGGGCGTGGCCTAAAGTGACATCATATCCTGTCTCGCGCCGGGCGTGAGCTCCAAAATAGTTTTGGATTTCTGACCCTCATATTTCTACTACCCTCACACCCCACGCAAAGTAACTAAGTAACTTTTACTTAAAGTACATTTCAAATGGACTACTTTTTACTTCTACTTGAGTAATATTTCATTAAATATTGGTACTTTTACTTGAGTAAAATATTTCCACCTCAGTTACCACTGCTCCGCCGTGTTGCGCTTCCAGGTCAAACGGGCGTGAAAAGAGCAGCTCGACTCCAGACTCATGAACCTGTCAAACGTGGGCAGAAACGTCACGACGCCCGTCGTCAGGGAGACTTTGGAAGGAGTCGTCGTCAAGAATGTGATCACCGTGGTTCTCTGCATCTCCATCAACTATGTCAACAGCACGCTGGTGCACACCTTCACCAAACACCAGGTATCTGCTCGCCGCGTTTCCCCCGTCACTTTTGATCTATCGCAGGAGTTTCTGCAGGATCTTCATTAAACCCTACAATGTGATAATCTGTAATAATAATAATTACTAATAACTATGACCACATAGTACTGTGCAAAAGCCTGACGCCAGTCACGCCACTAGGGCTGTAATTAAACAACACTGATTATTTAAAAAAAAAAAGGGGGGGTTTTATTCTGAAAATAACTATTTTAATGTAATAATGTCCGACTTCCTTTTCCATTTTATTTATATATTTGTTTTTCTAATTTAATTTCACTACATTTTTAGGGGGGTTGTTTACATGTTTACAAGAGACTGGAAGTGTGATGATTATTAGGGCCACATATTACTCACAAATATTATATATATTATATATAAATATTATCATCATTTATATTATTATATTATCCAAATATTATTTTAAAAAAATTAAAAAATAAAATGGCCGGAATTCTCAGAAAAAAAAAAAAATTCGGACTGTTATCTCAGCAAGTCAGATTTTTGACTGTGATCTCAAAAAGTCAATTTTGACTTTGATCTCGAAAAAAAAATCCCACTTATGCCTTTGATCTCAGAAAAAGTCTTGAATTTTGGCTTAATCTTAAAATTTTAATAAAAAAAAAAAAAAAAATCAGAATCCCGAGAGAATTATCTATCATGGCTATGATAAAGATCAAAAGGTACAAAGGTCAACAGTCGCCTTTGAAGATAACATCAAAGGTCATCAAAGGTCCATGATAACACACTCCTTTACTTCCAAACTTCAACTATTTTTGTTTGTTTATCAATTTTGCACAATGAAGAAAACTTACTTACATCCACATCTGCTGCGACATAAGTATGAAAAGCTAACAATTGTACCTATTATAGCTATGATAAACATCAAAGGGTACAAAGATCAAGAGTGCCCTCTAAAGATAACATCAAAGAAGATCAAAGGACTGTTTATCATGAGCCGTTCGGAGGATCTGGGCCAATATGTCAATACTTCTATGGTGTCGATAATAAAGTGATAATATTGTTTATTCCAACTCCCAAAATGAGATGACACACGTGAAGGCGTTGATCCTGTTTTGGTCTTCGATGACAGGTTTTCAACACGAACTCTCGCTACATCCTCTACATCCACCTGGTGATCAACGACATCATCCTCCTGACGCTGTTCACCCTCATCCAGCTGGTGGGCTACCTCGTGTGGACGCTCAACGTCTCCCTGTGCATGGCCCTGGTGCTCGCCGCCGTCTTTGTGACCATCAACAACCCGCTGACGCTCGCCGTCATGGCCGTGGAGTGCTACGTGGCCGTGTGCTTCCCGCTGCGACACGCGCAGATCTGCACGGTGAAGAAAACGTACGCGGCGATCGGAGCGATATGGACGCTGAGCTCCTTTTACGTCCTGCCCGATTTGTTCATCGCGTTGGCCACAGAGTCGGTGGAATTCTTCCATTCCAGACTCGTTTGCCGCACGGATTACGTTTTCAGACATCCCGGTCGCAAAGAGAGGAGAAATATCTTCAACATAGTGTTTTTGGTCGGCGTTTGGCTCACTCTGTTCTACACGTACTTCAGGATCCTCGTCACGGCACAGGCGGCCGCCACGGACGCCAAGAAGGCGAGGAACACCATCCTCCTGCACGGCTTCCAGCTGCTGCTGTGCATGCTCACCTACGTTTACTACTTGATGATTGAAGGCCTGTTGTTCTTGTTCCCAAATGGGATTATGGTCATTCGCTTCGCCGTCTCCATATTTATCCACGTTCTGCCGCGACTCGTCAGTCCGGTGGTTTACGGGCTGCGAGACAAGACTTTCAGAAAGTACCTGAAGAATTATCTGCTCTGTACAACGAGCTCTGAAACTCACCCGCAAAAGAACTCTTAAGCGGCCTTTTCTTCTGAGCCTCGTGGTACGTTTCAGTTTGGTACAGTTTGGTACTTATTTTTGGGGGGGTTTCCATTAGAAATAGTACCAAAACAATACCAATACCATCTTTTGCACCCTTCCTTTGGGATACCAGGGTAAGATGGTACGGTCAGAGTAGCGGTAAACCAGCTCCACAAACGTCACAGACAAGTAGCCACAAACCGAGCAATAAAAAAGAGCTGCTGGACGTCCTCCTTTGTTGTCTTTTGCCCCCGTCTACCAACTATAGGTACTGTTCTCACTATAAACACAAGCCTTTGCCATTCCAAACCGTACCAAACCGAACTGTACCATGATGGAAACACAACATATGAAGTTCTGTTTTAGTTCATCCTGCTGAACCCAAGTAAATCTCGTTGTACAACTTGTATAATGACAATAAAGGCATTCTATTCTATTCTATTCTGTGCTAGACTAAAGTATGACAGGATCTTTGCTGTGATACCTGTTTTTGGGGGAGTTTGGACAAATAAAAAGGGAGGAAATCATTTTGGTTTGTTATTGTTCTTGCAAATTGTTTCCACACCTTGGTTTGTCTTAAAATTCAAGACCAATTTCCTCAAATTCGAGGACTGAATGTGCCGACGCAGCATACGATGGGAGGACAACTTTGTAAGAGCTTTGTCCAAGTTTGTCTTTTGTCTTTGGTGAGATGGAGATCTTGGAATTTTAATTTCCCAGACATCACGGTGTTTTCTCTTTAGTCTTAACTTTAAGTCCGATTTATACTCCTGCGTAAAGTGCTCTACGTAGGTTACGCAGAGCATCGGAGAGCCTCCGCTTCGTCTCCGGCTGCACGAAATATTTTTGAAGTGTCCGTCACTCCGTCAAGGGACAACGGACACGGCGAGAGCTGCGATTGGTCCTCAGGACAGGCTGAGATAACGCTGCTCTGTGCTGGCTCACTGTGCGCACCGAGCGTCCACAGAGGCGGAGCTGATCACCGCCAACAACGTCGCTGCCAAACTATTAATATGTCATATCTTAATCCACAAACCACATGTTTAGACTCTAAATGGCTAATTCCAATTCCTATCTTAACCCTGAAGCTCAACCATTAATCTTAACTGGCCTCAAAACCAAGTGCCGGGGGTTATTTTGTCACTTAGAAATGGGACACCCCTTAAATACAGATACGTCTTCAGACTGCAGGGGGCAGAATAACGCCAAAGCTGCGTCCAGTCTGTCAACTCCAAAAAAGAAAAAGGACACATTTACGCCAGGATTATTTATCACGATCCGTTTGTCAGTCAAGTTATTAGGTTGTCAGTTAGTTATAAGATGATACTCATACAAATATTCAGCTGACAGTTACCACACACCACGACTTATTGAAAAGTAAACCGCACCGGCCGACTATTGACAAAAGATCGTAAAATAAAAAAATAAATGTTACGCAACAATGACGTCAGTAATCCATAATATGGGCCTAAACTAAGATAATACAATGGTTTTCATCATTTTTATATCTCTATTAACAAAGAAAATACTTCATTTGTATCGTACTCGTTTCACTGCTTTCGATGCCATCTTTGTTATGTCAAAACACGCACTGCATTCTGGGTAGCCCTTGCTCCCAAGGGTGGTCTGGGAAAATCTCAATATTGAGGGCGATACAGCCCTTAAACTTGGCCTCAACTTAATTTTTCTGAGAATCGGGAACACATTTTTGAGATTGAGGGTTACCCATAATCTTTGCTATTCTCATAAAGCTCCACGTTAAAGGTTCAGTGTGTGAGTAAAATCCCAAAATATGACATCAATACTGACCAAACGCCTCAGCATAAGATTACCAGCTAAACTTGATTAATCCCTACCTGTGGATGACGACATCTTCCCTTGAAGGCCACCGTAGTTCCCCGACGACAACTTCCTCCTCCGTTTGTTTGTTGCAATCTGCAGTCTCACCACTAGATGTCACTCAGTCTTACACACTGGACCTTTAAAAGTAAAGAAGAAAAATGCATGTTACATTTTAACAGTTTTATTTCACTTTAAACAGGCCGGTTTCCATAGAAGAGGAAATTTGACTGACATTCAACGAAAGATTAAAAACATACGCCACAGGTTAACGATGTGGTTTCTCTGCAAATTTAGCAGATTTTCTTATAACCTTAAAGCGGACCTAGACCGGAAGTTCCAATAAACGCTGTTTTTTAGTGTGTTTCGGTTGCCATGGAAACGCGTCATGCGCTAACGTTAACGCCGTATAGTGTCCTAAAGCACACCCACCCCCAATCCCAGATATGTCCACAGAATCAGCTGAACACAGTGCTTGTTGTCTACCATTTCACCACTAGATGTCACTGAAGTGAACCTTTGAATGAACGAACCCATGTTCAACACAATCGGCAAAGTGGTTCAATACCGCGTCATTGCGTAATTTGAGCGTCACTAGCCGTAGCTCACCAAACGTCGGCAGCGATAACGTCTTCTACGCCGCATTTAACAAACCCGAACTAGCGCACGCTAACATCGGAAACAGCTCGAGGGAAAACAGTCCAACTTACCCTCCAAACAAATCATCAGCGGTCGATCGTTCTATGAAAAGAAAAATCAACTTTTCACTCTTTTAAAGACACAATCCCGTCTTCCACGGACAAAACACAACTCCAGGACTAAGACCTCGGTTCGGCGCCCGGAGCAGAACATGTGCTGTGATCACGGACTCTTCTGCTACGGTTTCACAAAACACAACCACAGAAAAGTTTAGACATGGTTTCATCCAGGTCGAGCTCACAGAGACACGTTCTTTTGATTCAGACTTTACAGGAGCTGGAATTCACACGTTTGCCACAAGGAAACAAACAAAAAGCTTGCACAGAATCTGAGCTAATCAAGGCTAAGCTCCGCCCACAGGAGGGAGGGTGAGAACACCAGAGGTGAACAGGTGGACACGGCCATCTTCTGCAATATATATACATATACTGTCCTTTGACAAAAGTGCAATATAAACATATATTATTTTATGCTCAAAATTGTCTATTATGTACACTGCACATTCTATTCTATTTAACTTTTTTATATAGTCGTGATAGTGATAATATCTTTTATATTATACTTTTGTCAATGCATGGTTATCAGGGCCGGCCCAAGCCTCCATGTGGCCCTAAGCAAAATGTGATTCTGGGGCCCTCTGTTACTGCCAATAATAATGATTATTGATCATTCACACACATGCTATACTAAATCTATTCTACTTATTCTATCTACTCATGAATACGCTCGTAAAACTGAATGTGAGAAGTTTTTGTTTGACACCAGATTTGCAAACTTACGGATAAATCTTTCAATTCATAGTTGGCAAACTCAGCAACTCCCCCTACTGGCGGCACAGAGAATCAATACATAAAACCAAACGGTTTATAAATAAAATATTAAGATATTAAGGTCAGAAATGTACGAGTGTAAACGTTGTTGAAACGTTTACGCACGTATTCGTACGCGGAGTAGATTAGACGAATCCTCCACTGACACCTAGTGGTTGCTCCCGGTATGAACAGTTTGGTTCTTGTTAAGTGTCTGCCTTACTATGCAGATAAAAATGTGCCCGATATAAAGACGTAGGAGGAGAAGCTAAATGTAAATGTTGTCGCTTGGCGGACGTTGTTGTTTTTTGGAGGTTTTGGGGGGAAAAAACATGGCCCCCGTTTTCAACGGTTTCTGACACTTTAAGGCTCAAAGGAAGTCAGATTAATCAGGAGTGCAGCGCTGAGGAAGTGTAAACACAAACAGGCGTCGTCGTCGTCATCATCATCATCATCATCATCATCATCATCATCACAACAACAACAACAACCGTCTTCTGTCGCCGAGGAAGACGATTGGAAGGAAATGACTTTGGTCGACACGCGTAGGGTTTATAAAGCGTCCTGCGTGACTTTGTCTGTCTTCAGTGTCACACCTGGACTCAGGTAAGTGCAGGAGGACACACACACACACACACACACACACACACTTCATCAACACAAGTTTTACGCCGGCTTTATCCTCAGCCCAAATATATATAAAAACAATATTGTTTTTTGTGTTTTACCAGCAAAAATCTGTGAAATATTGTGTTGAAATATTTCTTTGTCTATACATGTAAATATACATGTTACATGTAATTACATGCAATGTATTTTAAGGTTATTTAAAGTGTTAAAAACTTATTTCACAAGTTTCTGTCCAAATGATCAAAGTGCTGAAAAATATAGTTCTTCTTCTTAAAGTTCTATGTTGAACTGTTTTGGCTTTTTTTTAGAGATGATACGATGATAATCTGATGTTTTCAGAGTTTTATACGTTTGTCAGTTTGTGTTTTCAGTATTTTTCTGTTTGCGTTTGTTTTTCTCTTCAGGTCTCAGAGAAACATGAGCTCTTCAGAGGCTCCAGGAGGAAACATGAGTTTTCCTCATCAGGTTTGGTGAAGCAGCCATTTTACCTTCTGTTTATACACATATATATGTTTTAATGTGC
The DNA here is from genome assembly GCF_963457635.1 of Microchirus variegatus. Lineage (NCBI taxonomy): Eukaryota > Metazoa > Chordata > Actinopteri > Pleuronectiformes > Soleidae > Microchirus > Microchirus variegatus. The sequence goes on from NC_139822.1 coordinate 19,082,121, forward strand.
ACTTTTCTATGAACTTCTCCAAAATGTACTTTACTTTAAGATGGTGATTCACCGCAGTGACTTTTTCCTCATTGTCCTCTCATTTAGAATTAACATTTTATTTTACCTTGAGTGTAAACGCAATCCTGATTAAATTATATCTGTAATTCAAGATTATGTATTGTCATAAATAATAATTATAAACAACAGCTCGACTCTGCTCTAGAGACGCAGCATGAACGAGGTGGAAAATATAGTTAATAAAGTTATACAAAATAAAGCATATGAGAATACAATAAGATATACAAGAAATAGTAACTTACAAGAATCAATAAAACGTAAAAATAATATATATCAATATAAGATGAAGTAAAACAAGGAAACTAAAAACAACAACTGATGAAAAATTTTGTAGAAAATAGAATAAAATAAGCAAAAAGGTTTTTTATTTTTGATCTTGGGTTACATGTTTTGCATTTTGTGCGTCTCAGTTTCATTGTTTATATTTATATACATATGTATATATATATATATATATATATATGTTACATAGTATTATTTCCATGTATTTATTATTGTGCATCACATTATTTTGTCTGCTCCTGATTTCCCCCAGTGTTAGATCAATATAGTCAAATTTAATTTAATTTAATTTAATTTAATTTAATTTAATTTAATTTAATTTAATTTAATTCAAATTATTAACTGTGGTGAACACAAATCAACACAGAGGAAAGTAAAAAAAATAACAGCGAATGAGTTTTTTTTTGGGCTCCCGAGGCCCCTCACATTTCTTTGCCGCACCCCTGCCTTCACTGCACAATGATGAAGTCACCTGTGTTTCCTTCTCTTTGGCTCCCTCTGCTGGCGACTCAGCTCACGTTCATCAGAGACACGTTCACCACAGCGTTTGTGAAGAACCTGATCGTGGTTCTGGTCTGGCTCGTCCTCAGTTACATCAACGGCACTTTGGTGACGACGTTCTTCAGACATCAGGTAAAAAGAAAACAGAAGAATATTTGTTGATTTGTGGTTTTACTATTTTTTAACATTTTCCTGGGATTAATTGTTTTATTAAATCAGAACGTTCACCGATTTCTGCTTTGTTCCAGTGAGAGGATTGTGTTTTAAATGTGTACACAATATATATTTGGACTGTTTGATCAATTCATTCGTTGTTTGGTTTATAAAATGGTGCAAAAAATATTGATTGGTGTTCCCTAAACCTCTAAAATAACAATGTTCACCACAGAGGAGCAAAACAACAAAAACATCTTACATTTTGACATATTATAAACACCCATAAAAAAGATAGATTTTGTTAAATTAAGTAAATAAATACACTATTCATTGATTTACAGTGTTGTAAATACTGTCCATATGTACATAGTACTGTGATAGAGTCTGAAACACAACATCAGAAGTCCATCTGGAAGTGAGAATATATTGATCAGCCACCAGGGGGCGACCTTGTTGTTTGCACCAATAAAGAAACTTTAAATGGAAGTCTGTGGGAAAAAAGAGTTTCCACTTCTCAGTTAATATTTCCCTGAAGTGTTAATAATGTTAATAATGAAGTATTCAAACACATATACTGCAGCTATAACAGTTTCCAAACTTCTTCTTGGAAGACTTTCCTCAAGATTTTCACAGTGTTTCTAGAGCTTTGATGATGTTGGACTATAGGGTCTGATACTGGTCTCTGGTCCAGTTCATCCCAAAGGTGCTCGATGCCAGGGTTTGAGGTCAGAGCTCTGTGTGCGAGTCAAAGACTGTCAAACCACGTCTTTATCATCCTTGCTTTTTGTCCTCTGGGACACAGTCAGAAGGATCTTCCTCAAACTGTTGATGTTAAGTTGGACGCATTGTCCAAAATGTCTCGGTTACGTTGAAGCGTTAAAGCAGACCTAGACCGGAAGTTCCAATTAACGCTGGTTTTTTTTAGTGTGTATCTGCGTCATTACCTTGCTTAAGAAGCCCTGAAGGTTCTAAACAAACAGTTCAGCCACTGCTGATAACACTGTGTTTTATTGTAATCTCGGGGCTCAGCGAGATCTCTGAAAAAACCCGGTCCAGTTACGTAAACACCGGTTCTCCTGAACAGCCGGGCACTAGTCCGGGCACTAGTCCGGGCACATCCGGTTGCGTGCAATGAACCGCAGAAGAAGAATAACGTCCGTTGTGGAGGTCGTCAAAGGGACTGTGGCGGGGAGTCGTGAAGAAGCTATTTTTAAACAATGTTTCGATAATGAGTAGCAGTGCTTTCACCGTTCCAGAGGGGGGAGCTGTGCTTCTGAGAGCGGGTGTGCCGAATGTCACTTCCGGGGTATTGGCCAATCACAACACAGTCTGTCTTCTCGGGCGAGATTTATGTCTGAAATAGCGCGGCTGACAAGTGCTTCAAAAAGGACAGATTTCTATCGGCTCGTTTACAGCAACTAGGAGGTTTTTGAGCATAAAAACAAGTTAATGTATGTAAATAAACCTCCATAACTAACATATATGTGCAACAGGACCACTCTATGTGACCTTTAAGATCGTCCTTCATTGAAGATAAAAGCCCATAACGTGATGGAACCACATGAATTCAATAACGTCCACACAGTGCGACCGACTCACCCCCTCTGTCCTCGTCTTCCCCCAGACCTTCTACGAGGACCCTCGCTACATCCTCTTCATCCACATGGTGATAAACGACGCCATCCAGCTGACCGTCACCATCACGCTCTTCATCCTCAGCTACGTCTTCTACAAGATCAACGTCTCCTTCTGCTGCTTCTTCATCCTCGTGGCCGTCTTCACCACCAGAAACACGCCGGTCAACTTGGCCAGCATGGCCATCGAGCGCTACATCGCCGTGTGCGAGCCCCTGCGCCACGCGCAGATCTGCACGGTGAGGCGGACGCACATGGTCATCGGGCTGATCTGGTTCATATGCGTGGCGCCGGACATCACGGACCTCTTCGTGACGCTCGCCACCGAGTCCGTCAGCTTCTTCCACGAGTCGGTGTTCTGCCTGCGCCAGAACGTCTTCAAAGACCCGGTCCTCGCGACCAAGCGGCAGGCCTTCGACATCATCTACTTCTCCGGCGTGTTCCTCACCCTGGTCTTCACCTACTTCCGGATCGTGTTCGCCGCCCGAGCCCTCTCCACGGAGAAGACGTCGGCCCAGAGGGCCAGGAACACCATCCTCATCCACGGCGCCCAGCTGGCCATGTGCCTGCTCTCCTACATCTCGCCCAGCGTGGAGCTGATGCTGCATCTCCTCTTCCCCGGGCGCATCCTGGAGATCCGGTACGCGAACTACCTGGTCGTCTACATCCTGCCGCGCTTCCTCAGCCCGATCGTCTACGGCGTCAGAGACAAGAAGTTCAGGATGTACCTGAAAAGGCATCTGCTGAGCAAAGGCTGCAGAGACAGAGTGGCACCGCAGCACGGCAGGTGATCCGAGGACGGACAAGTCCGATAGAGAATAAGACGATTCCAGTGTCTTATGTTTTCATTATAATAGAGAGATATAAACATAAAGGTGAAGGTTTCTCCTGACAAAAACAAGAGAAGAAGCTGCTCGACATGGTTCCCAATTCACAAACACTGGGTCTGTACCCACAGACGGGTCACATGAGGGTTTTTTGCGTCCATGCCGTAAAAATGTGTTCAAATTGATGTGTATATATTTAAATAAGACATCAACATGTATAATAACGGTTTCACAGACTACGTTATTCACAATTTGATTCACAAATGATGACGTGATTTGGGTCACCATAGTTTGCCGTCTTTTAAAAGAAACGGTTGACCTTTGTACGGTGGCCCTGAAGGTCAAAATTCATGTTTTACAAAGCAGGACATCATCACAACATTGGCTCTGTCACACAATCACAAATAAGAATTCCTGTCCAGACACAAATTTATGTTTTTGGTTGATGTTGAGTTTTGGAAAACAATGTAAACGTTGTGTGTTGGACCTTCAGGGCCACCGTACCATTGACCTTCTGATACAAACATGCTTCACGTCATCACTGTATACAATTAAATATCTGTGTCAAATCTCAAATTGTGTATTCAGTGGGAAAATTGCTTTTTGGGCTTTTGGGCTTTTATGGGGTTTTCTGTTGCAGTACCCACAGTGGCCACCATGTCTTCAAGGCAGAGGGGGCGGAGCTCTATCCAGTTCATATTATACATCCATGGTCGGTACCCACAGATGGGTCACAGGAGGGTTTTTTTGCGTCCATGCCGTAAAAATGTGTTCAAATTGACGTGTATATATTTAAATAAGATGACGTAAACATGTATAATAACGGTTTCACAGACTACATTATGCACACAGTTTTCACAATTTGTGCAATTCGATTCACTAATGATGACGTGATTTAGGTCATTATAGTTTGCCGTCTTTTAAAAGAAACGGTTGACCTTTGTACGGTGGCCCTGAAGGTCAAAATTCATGTTTTTACAAAGCAAGACATCATGACGACGTTGGTTCCGTCCAATCACAAAAAAAGAATTCCTGTCCAGACGCAAATGTTGTATGTTTTGGTTGATGTAAACGTCCTGTGTTGGACCTTCAGGGCCACCGTACCATTGACCTTCAGGGCCACCGTACCGTTGACCTTCAGGGCCACCGTACCATTGACCTTCAGGGCCACCGTACCATTGACCTTCAGGGCCACTGTACCATTGACCTTCTGATACAAACATGCTTTACGTCATCACTGTATCCAATTAAATATCTGTGTCAAATCTGCAATTGTGTATTTTTTAAGTTTTTTTTTTTTTACTGTATTTCACACACTTCACGTTCTGTATATACAAAATAAAAATCATAATTAAAAATCAAACGTCAGCGTGAGGCTACTGTGGTTTATATGAAGAGCACGTCCAGAATAATAAGCAAGTAAAATAATAAACAATTTAAAAATCAACATTTTCATTTAGTTTTAATTTAAACTAATTTACACAATTAGTTTAATGAATTTACAAAGAAAAACATAACACATTTAGAGTCCAGAAAACACATTTACAAAAGTTTCAAATGTGTTTTGTGAAACTGTAAATTAGTTTTAAGTTTTGTAAATTAGTTGAACAAATTTTGTAAATTGGCTAAAACGAATTAGCTTGTAAATGACTAATTAACTAATATTAACTAATATGCAAATGTGTTTCATTTGTTTCATCACATACATTTTCCCCTAAAACATCACATATCTATAAACGTTACTATATGATGATGTTTTGTGTTTCAAACATGTGACCTTTACCCTGTCGCTATGACGACCTCATCCATACTCACACACACATACACACAGAGTAAAGCTTATATACCGGCGCTCAGGCTGCAGCCGTTATCACTTCATCAATAACTCAATAGTATGAGTTTCACTTTGTTGTAAATGTTAACGGTGTGTGTTTCACCTTTAACATGATTGTTATGTCACATATGCATCTGTGCAGCTTATTGTTATTATGTTATGATTCATAACTTCTTTGTTTTCTGGTCTAATGCATTTAATATTTTATTCACAGACAAACGGAGAATATTTACAAGCTGCTGAATGACGTAAGTACATTTACTGAAATGTAAAATATCACATAACATTCTGTGAGGTCACCTACAGTTTATGGTGATATGAGCATATGTATGAATATTAAACATATATGAAATACCAATGACAGAAAATCTTATCTCTAAACATATATTTTATATCTGGAATTTAAAACTCTGTGTCCTGTAACATCACTATGATGAGGCGTTTTATATATTTATATTTGTATTTAAATTACATGATAATAACATCATATATTTGTGTTGTACATTAATGTAATGCATTTTTGGTTGCATATTCATTCATAAACAATACATTCATATTATTGATAATATAATATTGATAAAGTATATTAATATGTGTAATAGTTGACAGTTATCATATTAATTTATTGTTTATATTTGAATTATTTGACAGTTCTCATCATGTATTTTGGTTGTATATTAATTTACTGTTTATATTTGAATGATTTGACTGTTATCATCATATATTAGTATAATATTAACTCTTGGCAGGCACTTGAACACATAAGTATTACTCTCAGGTTTGCAAAGGTTGCAAAGGTCAACATATTTTTGAAGTACATTTTTGCAGCAAGTTCATTAAAAAGGTGTTTAAATTTTTTTAAAGAAAGGGAAATTGAAGAAAAAATTGAGGCATTCAAAAACAGTTATAGAGGTCAAGTCTTGTAAAAATAAAAAAAAAGTGGTCAGAATTTGACATCATCACAGAATCAGCGTATCTGTTTTTAATTCTGCTTTTGAAGTCTGTTTTTCTAACACTATTTTCCTCTGCTCTTTCTGCAGTTTTCAAAGTAACATCATCATTTTTGAATGAATTCCTGATGACATGAAGACAGTGTTTATGTTTCTACTGCAGGTTTGTACAGAACAGCCGTGGTTAAATGTACACGTTTGTGTATTTTGTCACGTCATTCGCTCACGTGTTAGTGATTTTAAAAGTTCTAAAACTCAAATGACTCAAATTATATCTGCCAACTGCTGTGTGGTTGAGAGGCTGCAGAGCTGCTATACTACTGTATACTACTGGGTTATAGTAGTACTAGAAATACAAATATAACATGATTAAAAAAACATCACAACCACAACATAGAACGACAGAGCGCAGCTTTGTGTGTGGAACGTGTGTAATGACATTGTGTTATTGTACTGTGAAAATATGTTATATAATATTTTTATCATAACTGCAAAATTATAATATGCACACTGTAAAAACTGAAGATTAGCTTTGTTTCAACAGACAAGTTCATTTCTTGTTCAGTTGAAATATTGATAACTTGTGATATTTAGCTGAAATTTCACTGAAAACATAACTCAAAACTTTTAAGTATAAATATCACACCATCAGAAACTGTTATGAGGTGTAAAATGTGGTGTATTTGCGCGTGTGTGTGTGATTTCTGCGTCTCTTCAGACGTCAGTGATGCTGAACTTCACCTCCTCCACCTCTGACGTGGACCTGCTGGCCATGGCCAGCAATAGCAGCATTCTGGCGGCAGGGGGCGCTGTGTCCGTGTCCAAAGACAGCTTCTCCAACGCGCTGACCAAGAACATCGTAGCCATGTTGGTGTGGCTCGCCCTCAGTGTTATCAACGGCAGCATGGTGCGCACCTTCCTGCGGCACAGGTATACACACACACACACACACACACGGTTGTTTTTATATCTTTGTGAGGACACAATACATTCCCTAGCCCGTCCCTAACCTCATCCTAACTACACAACATGTCTTCACCATAAAATGTTAGAATTTTTGTTATGGGGAACTTGACTTTTGTCCCCATAAGGAAGACAAGTCCCCACGATGTGAGTGTGTAAACACGTGTAGGTCCCCACAACATGAGAAATACCTGAAAACAACACACACACACACACAGTCCTGTACTTTCGTAATGAGGACACTGGTGTAAAATATTGAAATTATACATTTAAAAATGTGTGTATCTACTGCCCTCTCTGGTCAAACACCAGGTACTGCAGTACATGTTTTACCATTGCCTTCCTTAGTCCACTCAAAATGATGGGTTAGAATCAAAATGTGTCTTCTTCTAATAACAATAATGATAATAATAATAATATTCACTTCCGGTAGGCTGTACCCTGAGTAGTGATGTGCTGCCCTCTACAGACGCTCTCAATCACAGCCTGAAGTTCTTTTTCCAGACACTGCGTTGACTTCCATTTCCATTTTGGGGGGGCGAAAAAAGCAACTACTCAGCAGGAGGCTAGGCCAATTAGCATCATGGTATCGCAACGATTGATGAGATTTCACAGAATTTCAAAATAAAGGTGTCTGTGTTGATATAATGAACTATATACAGTATTTAGTTCACCATAACTGAATAGCTGAATTTGCAAAATGCAAAATTACTCAAAAAATATCGATAATATAACTCATAATTAAGTGGCGGTGCCACGTGACATGGACTGGAGTTGATGACTAACGGGTCTGAGTCGTGAAGAATCAAGTTCTGCCTCATGAGGACCAGGTTTTGGGGCCAATTCCAATTCCTATCTTAACCCTCAAGCTCAACCCTTAATCTTAACTGGGCCTCAAAACCAAGTGTTGAGGGTTATTTTGTCACTTAGAAAATGGGACACCCCTTAAATGCAGATACGTCTTCAGACTGTAGGGGGCACAATTACGTCAGTCAAGTTATTAGGTTGTCAGTGAGTTATAAGATGATACTCATACAAATATTCAGCTGACAGTTACCACACACCACGGCTTATTGAAAAGTAAACCGCACCGGCCGACTATTGACAAAAGATTGTAAAATAAAAATAAATGTTACGCAACAATGACGTCAGTAATCCATAATATGGGCCTGAACTAAGATCATTTTTATATCTCTATTAACAAAGAAAATACTTCATTAGTATCGCACCCGTTTCGCTGCTTTCGGCGCCATCTTTGTTGTGTCAAAACACGCACTGCATTCTGGGTAGCCCTTGCTCCCAAGGGTGGTATCGGAAAATCTCAATATTGAGGGCGATACAGCCCTTAAACTCGGCCCACAACTTAATTTTTCTGAGCATCGGGACAGCACTTGGACTAGAGGGAGAACATTTTTGAGATTGAGGGTTAAGCAAGGAATTGGAATTCACCCCAGGTTTTGGTCTCCATGAGGACTTCTGGCCCTGACAATTACTTGAAAACAAACATCATTATCTCTTTGTGTGCAGCCTCTTCTACGAAAACCCCCGTTACATCATGTTTGTCTGCATGGTCGTGAACGACGCGCTGCAGCTCACGCTGGTCACCGCCCTCTACGTGGTCAGTTACATCTTCAGGAAGATCCACGCGTCCGTCTGCTGCTTCCTGGTGAGTCGTGACGTCACCACCACCATCATCATCAGTCCAGCCATAGGATCTAGTCGTGTTCTTAGCATCTATAATGTTCCACTGTACCTCCCTCAGATCATGACTGCGGTCCTGACCACGCGCTCCACGCCGCTCATCCTGGCCGGCATGGCCCTGGAGCGCTACGTCGCCATCGCCTTCCCCCTGCACTACATCCAGATGTGCACGGTGCCGCGCACCCTGCTGCTCATCTCCGCCATCTTCACCCTCACCGCCGCCCCGCCCGTCACCGACCTCCTCGTCGCCGTCGTCAAGGAGCCCCCGGGTTTCTTCCGCGGCGCCATCTTCTGCGACCACTCGCTCCTCTTCCGCGACCGCTCCATCTACTACAAGAACTGCGTGTTCGACGGCATGTACCTGTCCTGCGTCGCGCTGACGCTGCTCTACACCTACTGCAAGATCATGCTGACGGCGCGGGCCGCGTCGGCCGGCCTCGCCTCGGTGAAGAGAGCCAGGAACACGGTGCTGCTTCACGGCGTGCAGGTGGGTGTCACCGCAGCGGGGGACGGGAAAAGGCCCAGAGCCCCGATCTAAAGGCCCTGGTATACGTCCACACACAACCTCGATCTGGCAACCCTCGATGCCCTATGGACCACTTGAACCAGATGTGTACAAGGGAGCTGTAGCGTTGTTCTCGTCTTCTTTCGTAGGAATGCGTTTTGTTCCCTGAGTCAAGGCTTTTGCCGTAGGTGGGATACTACAGGACGGGGTCGTACCTATGTTCCCCGGGTCCTATGTTCCCCACTTTGTGGAAGCCTGGGTGTGGAGCTCCAGGGTTAGGGTTAGGTTTGGGTAGTGTTAGGGTTAGGGTAAGGGTTAGAGAGAGAGCGGGAGAGAGGGAGTTTCCCGGTTTGTTCACGACAAGGACATGTTCCCCGGGTCCTTTGGGTGAACAGCAGGGAACATAGGACCCTTTTTTAGAATAAGGGTTCCCTGGTCACATACAAAGCGGGGAACATAGGACCCGGGGAACATAGATACGGTCCCCTACTACAGGACCCTGACTTGCAAGTATATCAGGGTCCGTGCAATGTGCGTAATGTGCGTGGAAGTAAACCACGGATTCAATAAAGGGGGGCATCCATGATTAGCCAGGATAATCTAAGTATCGTAGGACTGCAGGGGCAATGGCCATAGGCCACACGGTCGTGTAGCGGTTGTCAGCCCTGTGTCAGCTGGGTTCGGCTCCAGTGACCCACAAATGTCGTGTGGTACGACAACCCGGCGGACCGTTGAGCTGTGAGCCACTTGAACCAGATGTGCACAAGGGAGCTGTAGCATTGTTCTCTTCTTCTTTGGTAGGATTTGCGTCTTGTTCCCTGCATCAAGGCTTGTACCGTAAGTGGGATACTACAGGAGCCCTGAAACACGAGTATACCAGGGTCTGTGCCAAGGATTTAAGACAGGGGGCCTTCCATGATTAGCCAGGATAAGCTCAGTATCTTAGGCCTGCAGGGGCAACGGCCATGGGGGCAACGGCTGGGATAGGCTCCAGTGACCCACAACTGTTGTGTGGTATTAACACGGTATTTTGAGCTTAGAATCGCAGCTACGAGATGCTTTCAAGAAACCTTGTAAATTTTTCATTTACACCTGCAAATGAATGTGAAACAAATGAGACAAAAATGCAGAAACTTCCATCTTGAGGGGTCAGGGGTCAGAGTTTACCCTTTGTCATACATCTTTTGACGTCGTTTTCCTTTCAGCTGCTGCTGTGCATGCTCGCCTTCGTGGTTCCCTCCCTGCAGGCGGCGCTCATCTCCCTCTTCCCGCGCCTCGGTCTGGAGATCCGCTACGTCTTCTTCCTGCTCGTCTACGTCATCCCTCGCTTCCTCAGCCCCATGATCTACGGCTTCCGGGACGAGTTGTTCAGAAAGTACTGGACCCGGGACCTGGTGTGTCGGAGCCGCGGCGTCAGGCCCGCGTTGGTCAGAGTGAACGTGAAGGCGACGTGACGACGTGTCCAGATATTTGACTTTTGATAAAGATAATACTGATATACTTTTGTGTCACGGAGCGACACAAAAGTGTGAATGCGAACTTCACTTTTATATCGTTTACCTCAAAAAAGAGAAGACTGTTGTCACTTTAAAATGTTTATATGATACATATGAAGCAGTAAAAATGTAAGATTCAGCTTTTTTATTTTCAGTGGGCTTTTTTTTTTTTCTGGGAAACTTTCTTCTTCAACATTCACATCTGTCTTTTTTTGTAATAAAATAAGCATAAAAAGTCATTATATCATCTCTATAGTATATGTCTATTATACAGTGAAATGCTCCTGGTGCAAAAACACGTGTGCAATTCATTTTACCATCATTAAAGCTCATTTAAATACACACACGTGAGCGCGAGCGTCTATTAAAACTGCTCCTCTTCCAGGTTTCTCTCACTTCAGACCAGACCAGACCAGACCAGACCAGACCAGACCAGACCACTGTGGCTCTGAACTGTAAGTATCAGAAACTTAGTGACAGGAACTGAAAAGTGATATTTGTTTGTCCTGAAGTTTTAGAATGAAAAATAATTTAAAAAAAAAAAAGAAAAGCAGAACAATTGGAGGTTAAATTGTTTAATAATGAAATAATTATGTTCTTACGTTCTTTTGATGTATTAACCAGTCTGTTATAATCTGTTCTCCAAGTTCTCCTGTTTGTTTTCCTGAGTAAATATTTCAATACTTACATATTTATTTATCCGTTTGTTGATTTTCACAATATGCAAATATAAAACAATAAATAAAATAATTATATATATTTTTTTTTAAATAATTTTATATTCATGTATTTTCATTGTGTTGCTTAAGATATTTCTATTTTGATTTGTATTTCTATACTTTGCAGTAGTTTAATCACATTGTTCATTTCTTATTTATACATTTAATACGGATTATTTTACTGTGACATAAATTATGTGACAGAAAATATTTAATATTAAAAACAACAACAAATCATTTATCTTCGATATTTAACATAACGTTTACTTTTCGGATTTCTATTTGTTTCTTTTCATGAATCAACTTTAATTTTACATCATTTAAACATCTTCTCTGTCATTTAAATATAACCGTTTTATATGTATATGTGTAGATATATACACATCATACTGATCATCACAGTATGTGTTATGTATGGCTATATATATATATGTATATATATATATATATATATATATACATATATATATATACATATATATATCTACGTGTGTGTATATATATATATATATAGCCATACTGTATGTTGTGATACAATGTATCACAATAATTATAAGGACATTTACAACATATATAAAATACACAATACACATTTAAATGTGTATTTGCTCACATAGTTGAATGTTTTATACGCCTTGATGTCAATGTTTTGTTTTTTACTTTGTTCTATATAACACAAATTGGACATTCAGGATGTGAATATTATTATATTATTGACATAAATGAAGTTGACAAAGATGTGGTATTTTTTTTTCCTCCAGGGTCATGAACTCCAGCAAACGCGTGGACGGTGTGAACGAGGCCGTGATGAAGAACTTCGTCGTCTTCATCCTCAGCATCAGCATCAACGGCATCAACGGAGCCTTTGTTTACATCTACTTCAAGAGTGAGGTCTTCAGGCAAGACCCCAGGTGATGGAGGAGACACCTTTATCTTCAGGTTTAGGCTTAGAATAGTTAATTTTATATAGTTTTGACTTTCTGCTTTGATATAACAAAGAAATTGATTTAAAAAATTTAACTTTTTTGGATTTTAACGTTTGTCTTTTGATTGAAATCATTTCCTCATGTTTGTATTTACATAAATGAGATGAGGTGTTTGCTCCTGCAGGTACGTGCTCTTCATCCACCTGGTGATCAACGACATGATCATGTTGACGGTGTCTGTGACGCTGCAGGTTCTGAGCTACACCACCAACATCTCTGTAGCTCACTGCTGCCTCCTACTGGTCATCTTGGGTACCACCAACAAGTGGGTGTTTGTGCTTTGCAGAATTATTTGGTTTCTGTGATTCTGGTTTTGCCCCTGAACGAGCGACCTACTTGTCTCTCACATGAGTGAGTCTTTGCCGACTGATATGACCTCCAGAGTTGCAAATCTTTGATTTAAATGATCAAAAAGTTGATTTTGCATAATATGTCGCCTTGAATTGTGACTGTGTCTTTTAATTTCGTATAAATCAGAAGGGAAACTCTGTTATATATTTGTTGTATTTAGAGCAAACGTTCTAAATCTATTTTTTTCCCCTCTTCCTGCAGGATCAGCCCTCTGAACCTGGCCGGCATGGCGGTCGAGCGTTACGTTGCCATTTGTCGGCCTCTCCACCACGTTCACGTTTGCACGGTGCGGCGAGCCTACGCTCTGATCGCACTGATCTGGGCGGCGTCCGTCACGCCGGCCCTCGCAGACCTCGTCATCCTCTTGGCGACGCAGCCTCTCTTTATCTTCTCGACAAAACCACTCTGTTATTACATCAACATCTACAACACGCCGCACCACAAGACTCTCTTTAAGGTCGTTCAGGTGAAATAACTCAGTCTTCCAAAAAGACCCCCCCCCCCCATGTTTGTTGTTTTTGTGACATACAAAATGGTGTCAACATAAAAGTGTGCATCGCTAATTTAAGTTAAAAAATAAATATGCATGGGGACCAGTATTGATCTTTGGGGGACGCCGTTATTGATTGGGGTGTGAATCTTAACATATCACATGATGATTGACAGTTTATCGAGACAGAAATCATCTCACAAAATTGTGTATGTGTGAGGTAAAATTGTGTATGTGAGAGGTAAAATTGTGTATGTGAGAGGTAAAATTGTGTATGTGTGAGGTAAAATTGTGTATGTGACAGGTAAAATTGTGTATGTGAGAGGTAAAATTGTGTATGTGACAGGTAAAATTGTGTATGTGAGAGGTAAAATTGTGTATGTGAGAGGTAAAATTGTGTATGTGAGAGGTAAAATTGTGTATTTTAGAGATAATTTTGTGTATGTGAGAGGTAAAATTGTGTATGTGAGAGGTAAAATTGTGTATGTGAGAGGTAAAATTGTGTATGTGAGAGGTAAAATTGTGTATTTTAGAGATAATTTTGTGTATGTGAGAGGTAAAATTGTGTATGTGAGAGGTAAAATTGTGTATGTGAGAGGTAAAATTGTGTATTTGAGAGGTAAAATTTTGTATGTGAGAGGTAAAATTGTGTATTTGAGAGGTAAAATTGTGTATGTGTGAGGTAAAATTGTGTATGTGAGAGGTAAAATGGCCTTCAATGGTATTGATCTTTGGGGGATGCCACTATAGACTGATTGGGGTGTGACTCTTAACATATCACATGGCCTCAGTCGTTGAATCAGATGATTGACAGCGTATCGAGACAGAAATCATATCACACCAAGAGCTGGACGATGACTCAGGCTTTCTTTTTGGTCAGAGAACGATAACAAACACTGGATTAACGTGGGCTCTGTCTTTTGTCCTCACGTGTCCCTTCCAGGTCCTTCTGTTTTCCTTCGTCTCCCTGACTTTGATCACCACGTACCTGAAGGTCCTCCTCGTGTCCCGCGCCGCCTCCAGCGCCGCCAAGGCCTCGGCCAGGAACGCCTCCAACACCATCCTGCTGCACGGCGTCCAGCTCTTCATCTGCATGTTCTCGTACCTCGCCGCGTTCATCAACGCCGCGCTGCTCGCCGCTTGGCCTCTCAGCCGATCCACCGTCCTCACCGCCACCTTCCTGCTCCTCAACGTGCTGCCGCGTCTGCTCAGTCCGCTCATCTACGGCGTCAGAGACAAGAAGTTCAGCAGCCACATCAGGCAGCTCTTCTTCAGTAAATGCTGCAACGTCATAGAGGAGAAGAAGAAGAAGAAGAAGAAGAAGAAGAGGGTCAGGAAATGCTCCAGTAAGACTGTGTCCTGAGTTCTGCAGGTTTTACAAACTGACCACAGAGGCTGTGTGACCTGAAATGACCAACTGTCTTCACCAATGAAACATGTATAGTATTTAATACAACATGGAGTGAAAACAATGAAAACTCTGCTCTTTAAGAGTCTGTCACCACGTTTTACTAACATCTACCCAGATCCCCTGCACTTCATCGCGACTGTACTCGATGGGTTAGGGTTAGGTTTAACTGATGTCTAAAACACATGTTACTATTTGAAATGAAAATGCATTTTTTTTCAGCATATTTCATGTCATAACTAATGTGGTCAGTAGGTGCAACCAATATTTGTCAAGTGGTGCAACCAATTTAAACCAATAAATGATACGTCAAAGTGACCAAATGGTTTATAAATGTAATGTGTGTAGTTATTATACTGAATATATGAATTTGTGTATTTGTGTGATTATTTTCCTGTCTTTAAATTTGAAACTAATGTTAAGGATGCTTAAAACCTGACCTTCAGAGAGCAAAACTCTTAAAAAAAGTTATTGTTAAAAAAACACAATGATAAAAATAATAATGTTTATCTAGTGTAGACACCTTAAGGTATAGTTGCCAAATAATTCATTTTAAAATAAATATTAGGAATGTATATATTTTTTTTATAAATAGTTGGTTGTGCCACCTGACATTTTTTTGTTGTGAAGTTAAAGATACTGTTAAAAAAATGAGTTAAAACAGTTAAAATAGTTAAAATAGTTATTCAATATATGAGAACTGTTCAAACACATTGTTCTGGACTCAAAAATATGCATTACGTCTATTTTGAAAATACTTTTAAAAAATACCTTTTGAGAAGCTTTATTTGTTATTGACCCAAATACAGAATTCATAAGGGTATAAAAACTAGATTTTACAGTAACTTCACAATATCTAAACATTACATTTACAGTATTAATACATTTTATAAATATAATTTGTATTAAATGGTATTATAAATACTGAATTATATAGTACTATAGTATAAAAACTACATTTTACACAAACTTCACAGTATGTATTTACGTGAACACTGGACTTTATACTAATGTTGATGTAGTGAATTGTGTTTGTTTGTGAGTTGCTGAATTATAGATCAACTTTATTTCTGTCATGTGCAGAAACAGCAGCATTGTGAGTCAATTCCACATGAAAACACACTTCAAAAAAGTCTGAGTAAAAACCACAGAGATTCCTCATCAGATTGTAGTAAAAACAAATGTGTTTGCATCATTAAAGCTTATTTAAATACACACACACGTGAGCGTGAGCGTCTATTAAAACTGCTCCTCTACCAGGTTTCACTCACTTCAGAACGTCACTTCAAACCAGACCAGACCAAACCAGACCAGACCAGACCACTGTGGCTCTGAACTGTAAGTATCAGAAACTTAGTGACAGGAACTGAAAAGTGATATTTGTTTGTCCTGAAGTTTTAGAATGAAAAATAGTTTTATTTTTAAAAAGAAAAGCAGAACAATTGGAGGTTAAATTGTTTAATAATGAAATAATTCTGTTCTTACGTTCTTTTGATCTATATTAACCCGTCTGTTATAATCTGTTCTCCACGTTCTCCTGTTTGTTTTTCTAAGTAAATATTTCAATACTTACATATTTATTTATCCGTTTGTTGATTTTCACAGTATGCAAATATAAAACAATAAATAAAATAATTATATATATTTTTTTTTAAAATAATTTTATATTCATGTATTTTCATTGTGTTGCTTAATATATTTCTATTTTGATTTGTATTTCTATACTTTGCAGTAGTTTAATCACATTGTTCATTTCTTATTTACACATTTAATACGGATTATTTTACTGTGACATAAATTATGTGACAGAAAATATTTAATATGAAAAACAACAACAAATCATTTATCTTCGATATTTAACATAACGTTTACTTTTCTGATTTCTATTTGTTTCTTTTCATGAATCAACTTTAATTTTACATAATTTAAACATCATCTCTGTCATTTAAATATAACTGTTTTATATGTTTATGTGTAGATATATACACATCATACTGATCATCACAGTATGTGTTATGTATGGCTATATATATATATATATATATACATATATATATATACATATATATATACATATATATATCTACGTGTGTGTATATATATATATATAGCCATACTGTATGTCGTGATACATTGTATCACAATAATTATAAGGACATTTACAACATATATAAAATACACAATACACATTTAAATGTGTATTTCCTCACATAGTTGAATGTTTTATACGCCTTGATGTCAATGTTTTGTTTTTAACTTTATTCTATATAACACAAATTGGACATTCAGGATGTGAATATTATTATATTATTGACATAAATGAAGTTGACAAAGATGTGGTATTTTTTTTTCCTCCAGTGTCATGAACTCCAGCAAACGCGTGGACGGTGTGAACGAGGCCGTGATGAAGAACTTCGTCGTCTTCATCCTCAGCATCAGCATCAACTGCATCAACGGAGCCTTTGTTTACATCTACTTCAAGAGCGAGGTCTTCAGGCAAGACCCCAGGTGATGGAGGAGACACCTTTATCTTCAGGTTTAGGCTTAGAATAGTTAATTTTATATAGTTTTGACTTTCTGCTGTGATATAACAAAGAAATTGATTTAAAAAATTTAACTTTTTTGGATTTTAACGTTTGTCTTTTGATTGAAATCATTTCCTCATGTTTGTATTTACATAAATGAGATGAGGTGTTTGCTCCTGCAGGTACGTGCTCTTCATCCACCTGGTGATCAACGACATGATCATGTTGACGTTGTCTGTGACGCTGCAGGTTCTGAGCTACACCACCAACATCTCTTTAGCTCACTGCTGCCTCCTAGTGGTCATCGTGGATACCACCAACAAGTGGGTGTTTGTGTGTGTGTGTTTGTGCTTCGCAGAGTGATTTGGTTTCTGTGATCCTGGTTTTGTTCCTGAACGAGCGACAGACTTTGTTGTTGTAGAGGAAAACTGACAGTGACGCGCGAACAGATTAGAGGATAAAAGCAATAATTCAGAGATTATAGTCAGAATTTAATCGCAGAATTTTGATAAAATGAAACAGAATTCTCCGAAAATCTGTCAATACATCATCTCAGAATTCTGTCCTTAATCTCAGAATTCAGATGTTTTTTTGCTTGTTTTTTTAAGATCTGATTTGAAAATCAGGATTCTGATTTTATTTAACTTTCCGACTAATTTTTTTTTGTCAAAATCATGAGATTAATCTCAGAATTCTGATTTTATTTAACATTCCGGCTAATGTTTCTTTTTGTCAAATTCATGAGACTAATCTCAGAATTATTTCTTTAATCATGACTAATCTTTTTTTTTTGGCAAAATTATCACTTTTTTGTCAAAATCATGAGATTAATCTCAGAATTCTGACTTTAATCTCAGGATTCTGATTTTATTTAACATTCCGACTAATGTTTTTTTTGTCAAATTCATGAGATTAATCTCAGAATTATTAATTTTTTCTCAGAATTCAGATAATTTTTTTAAATTCCGACTTTAATCTCAGAAGTATTTCTTTAGTGAGGACTAATTTTTTTTTTTGTCAAAATTCTGAGGTTAATCTTAAAAAAAAAAATATGACTTGATTTAATAATTCTCAGATTAAAGTTCTACCACAGAACAGTTTACTTCACCTTTTATCAGGTGATGTTTCAGTTTTGTGGCTAAAATGAGTTTGGCTGTCAGATGTGTTTTCACTGAACGACTGTTAACTGGACCTGAGTGACTCACAAACACAAACTATCTCTTTGTTCATGCACGTTACCTTGCAGTTTGGATGTGAGGCAGCCAATTCTGTCTCATAGATAAGGTCCCATATTATAGATAAGGTCCTATATTATAGATAAGGTCCTATATCTTAAAAGGTCACATATTATACCATATTTCTCCAAGTGAACCGAGTTCCCTGGTGTCCTAATGAACATGTCTGTGACATGCTTTGGTCCAAATACCAAAAGGATGAAGCACCACATCACCACTTAAGGGACAGGAAATTACGTCGGCCACAGAGGCTACAGGGAGCTAACAGCAGTTAGCATTTGGAAAAGTGATCATTTGCAGGCTCTAGCAGGCACATTGCCATCATATATAACATGTGTCTACTGGACAGATAAATCCTCTGAGGTTGGAAGTTTGCGTAGAACTCTGTGCTGCACTGTGGAGCCAAGAATAGATCTTTTCAAAGACTTTGCGGACTTCCGGTTTTCGGATGCCGCTGCCCTCACCAGCACAGACAAAACGGAGCTACGCAACAAGTCCACAAATTTAGCACATTGTGACGTCCCAATCCTGTACTGGTCTGGTTAGGACCTCCAGAGTCGCAAATCTAAGGATTTAAATGATTAAAAAGTTGATTTTGAATAGTGACTGTGTTATATATTTGTTGTATTTAGAGCAAAACGACAATAAATATGATTCAATTTGAAAAATTAAAGGGAATAACAATCACAAATATTCTTTTTTTCCCCCTCTTCCTGCAGGATCAGCCCTCTGAACCTGGCCGGCATGGCGGTCGAGCGTTACATTGCCATTTGTCGGCCTCTCCACCACGTTCACGTTTGCACGGTGCGGCGAGCCTACGCTCTGATCGCACTGATCTGGGCGGCGTCTGTCACGCCGACCCTCGCAGACCTCGTCATCCTCTTGGCGACGCAGCCTCTCTTTATCTTCTCGACAAAACCACTCTGTTATTACATCAACATCTACAACACGCCGCACCACAAGACTCTCTTTAAGGTCGTTCAGGTGAAATAACTCAGTCTTCCACATTTCTGCAGTCCATTGTTGAGTCTGATCTTCGGCCAATAGAGGGCATCCTCTCTCTCTCTCTCTCTCTCTCTCTCTCTCTCTCTCTCTCTCTCTCTCTCTCTCTCTCTCTCTCTCTCTCTCTCTCTCTCTCTCTCTCTCTCTCTCTCTCTCTCTCTCTCTCTCTCTCCGTGCTCTTTGTTGTGATTGGTCAAAGACTTGTGTCACAGGTCAGATTTGCCTGAGGTTGGAAACAGAATCTAACACCAAACGGCATCTTAATCTCATTTGAGAGATTATTAGTCTGGAAAGGGTGTAGTCACCTCCCACTTCCAAGAGACAAAAAAACGCCTGGAGTTCCTGGTTTGAAGGAGCCATCAAGACCACATCATCTGCAAAGAGCAGAGATGAAATCCAGCTGCTCCCGAACCGGATCCACTCCGGCCCCTGGCTGCACCTAGAACTCCCACAAACCCTCGAGCACCCTGCGAAGGGTGTAGAGCTGGTCCAGTGTTCCACGGCCAGGACGAAAACCACATTGTTCCTCTTGAATCCGAGGTTCCGACTATCGGCCGAACTCTCCTCTCCAGTACCCTGGAATAGACTTTCTCCCCACCTCGACTGTAAACAGTGTTGGCGGAGTACTGCTGCCCCCTCCTGAGGCGCCTGATGGTTTGCCAGAATCTCTTCGAGGCCGACCGATAGTCCTCCTCCATGGCCTCCCCGAACTTTTCCCAAACCCAAGTTTTTGCTTCTGCGACTGCTCGAGCCGCAGTCCGCTTGGCCTGTCGGTACCCGTCAGCTGCCTCAGGAGTCCCTCGAACCAACCAGGCTCGATAGGACTCCTTCTTCAGCTTGACAGCACGGGGTTCGGGGATTGCCGCCGCGACAGGCACCGGAGACCTTGCGGCCGCAACTTCGAACAGCCGCGTCCAGAATGGATAGCATGGTCCACTCTGACTCAATATCTCCAGCTTCCCTCGGGATCTGGTCAAAGCTCTCCCGGAGGTGGGAGTTGAAGACCTCCCTGACAGGTGATTCCGCCAGGCGTTCCCAGCAAACCCTCACAACGAGCTTGGGTCCGCCAAGTCTGACCCGGCCGGGTCCCGCGAGCAAAGACCCGGCCACCCAGCGCTCGCCTGCGAGCCCCACTCCCGGGCCTGGCTCCAGGGTGGGGGCCCCGGTAACGCCAATCCGGGCGACGTACACGTCTTCTTCTTCTTTGTCTTCATAAGGGGGTTTGTGGACTGCTCTTAGTCTGATCCGTCACCTAGGACCTGTTTGCCATGGGAGACCCTACCAGGGGCATTAAGGTACTCAAACCCCTCCACCACGATAAGGTGGCAGTTCAAGGAGGGGGTGATTGGGGTGTGAATCTTAACATATCACATGGCCTCAGTCGTTGAATCAGATGATTGACAGCGTATGGAGACAGAAATCATATCACACCAAGAGCTGAATGATGATGATGAGGTTTTCTTTTCGGTCAGAGAAAGATAAACACCACAGCCGCATTTTTAAAGTAGCCTTTCCTTTAACAACCGTGGATTAACGTGGGCCCTGTCTTTTGTCCTCACGTGTCCCTTCCAGGTCCTTCTGTTTTCCTTCGTCTCCCTGACTTTGATCACCACGTACCTGAAGGTCCTCCTCGTGTCCCGCGCCGCCTCCAGCGCCGCCAAGGCCTCGGCCAGGAACGCCTCCAACACCATCCTGCTGCACGGCGTCCAGCTCTTCATCTGCATGTTCTCGTACCTCGCCGCGTTCATCAACGCCGCGCTGCTCGCCGCTTGGCCTCGCAGCCGATCCAATGTCCTCACCGCGACCTTCCTGCTCCTCAACGTGCTGCCGCGTCTTCTCAGTCCGCTCATCTACGGCGTCAGAGACAAGAAGTTCAGCAGCCACATCAGGCAGCTCTTCTTCAGTAAATGCTGCAACATCATAGAGGAGAAGAAGAAGAAGAAGAAGAAGAAGAAGAAGAGGGTCAGGAAATGCTCCAGTAAGACTGTGTCCTG
This sequence comes from Microchirus variegatus, assembly GCF_963457635.1. Taxonomy (NCBI): domain Eukaryota; kingdom Metazoa; phylum Chordata; class Actinopteri; order Pleuronectiformes; family Soleidae; genus Microchirus; species Microchirus variegatus. The sequence continues at coordinate 19,103,740 of NC_139822.1, forward strand.
AGTTCTGCAGGTTTTAGTCCATGATCTACAAACTCCATATACAACATGGAGTGAAAACAATGAAAACTAAGCTCTGCTCTTTAAGAGTCTGTCACCACGTTTTACTAACATCTACCCAGATCCCCTGCACTTCATCGCGACTGTACTCGATCCTCATCATAAAGATGTAATGTTGTGTGAATTGTTTCTGATGGGTTAGGGTTAGGTTTAACTGATGTCTAAAACACATGTTACTATTTGAAATGAAAATTCATTTTTTTTCAGCATATTTCATGTCATCACTAATGTGGTCAGGTGGTGCAACCAATATTTGTCAAGTGGTGCAACCAATTTAAACCAATAAACGATACGTCAAAATGGTTTATAAATGTAATGTGTGTAGTTATTATACTGAATATATGAATTTGTGTATTTGTGTGATTATTTTCCTGTCTTTAAATTTAAAATTAGATGTTAAGGATGCTTAAAACCTGACCTTCAGAGAGCAAAACTCTTAAAAGATTGTTAAAAAAAAAAAAAAGTCAAAGTCAAAGTAATCATCTGCCTGTAAAGTGTATTTTGTAATTCTACAATATAATTCTAAAACCCATTTTACCAACTTACCTGATAATGTTTAAAAAGTTACATTTTGGCCAATTCTGTGTAGTTGTGTATTTTGTTTGTTTGTTTGTTTTTGGCCTTTTATTCTCTAGTTTTTGGGCACAAAGTCTACAAGAATATCTGGTTTATAGCTAATTGGACTGTTTTTTTTTTTTACAATTCACAGTGTCTATGTGGAAAGTACGAGCTGCATTAATAGTTTATGGCCACCAGATGGCCCTATCACCACAGTCTATGACAAAGCATTAACAGTGTGAAATATGAATATGAAACATTTATTTTACCTTTTGAAGTCAACATTATATTTATTATTTATATACAAAATGTTTTAATAATAAAACTGTGTTTGGGTCTATATGAATATTCATTAACAAATGTATTTATTTATCTTACAAACAAATGAAGTCTAATTTGTCATTAGTTCTGTCATTGTACAATTATTCTCAAATTAAAACTGAAGATTAAAAAGAAAAAATTCCAAAATATTCGCACGCACACACACACACACACATATTTACCACATTGTGTGGCCACGTTCAGGACCGGGCATAATGTCCCCACAAGGAAAAGTGTCCCCACAAATAAGGTGTTTTTCAAGGGGGCGGTCCACACAACATAGAAAACAAGATCATGCGCACACACACACACACACACACACAAACACACGTATTTACCACATTGTGGGGACCACGTTTCAGAATCGGGGATAATGTCCCTATTACGAAAAGTGTCCCCACAAATAAGGTGCTTTTCAAGGGGGCGGTCCACACAACATAGAAAGACAAGATCACGCTCACACACACGTATTTACCACATTGTGGGGACCACGTTTCAGAATCGGGGATAATGTCCCCACAAGGAAAAGTGTCCCCACAGATAAGGTGTTTTTCGAGGGGGCGGTCCACACAACATAGAAAGACAAGATAACGCTCACACACACACGTATTTACCACATTGTGGGGACCACGTTTCAGGACCGGGCATAATGTCCCCACAAGGAAAAGTGTCCCCACAAATAAGGTGTTTTTCAAGGGGGCGGTCCACACAAAATAGAAAGATAAGATCGCACACGCACGCACGCACGCACGCACACGCACACACACACACACACACACACACGTATTTACCACATTGTGGGGACCACGTTTCAGAATCGGGGATAATGTCCCCACAAGGAAAAGTGTCCCCACAGATAAGGTGTTTTTCAAGGAGGCGGTCCACACAACATAGAAAGACAAGCGCGCACGCACACGCACACACGTATTTACCACATTGTGGGGACCACGTTTCAGAATCGGGGATAATGTCCCTATTACGAAAAGTGTCCCCACAAATAAGGTGCTTTTCAAGGGGGCGGTCCACACAACATAGAAAGATAAGATCGCACACGCACACACACACACGTATTTACCACATTGTGGGGACCACGTTGCAGGACCAGGCATAATGTCCCCACAAGGAAAAGTGTCCCCACAGATAAGGTGTTTTTCAAGGAGGCGGTCCACACAACATAGAAGGACAAGATCACGCACGCACACACACACACACACACACACACACACACACACACACACACACACACACACACACACACACACACACACACACACACACACACACACACACACACACACACACACACACACACACACACACACACACACACACACACACACACACACACACACACACACACACACACACACACACACACACACACACACGTATTTACCACATTGTGGGGACCACGTTTCAGGACCAGGCATAATGTCCCCACATGGAAAAGTGTCCCCACAGATAAGGTGTTTTTCAAGGGGGCGGTCCACACAATATAGAAAGACAAGCGCGTGCTCACACACACACACACGCACACACGCACACACACACACACGTATTTACCACATTGTGGGGACCACGTTTCAGAACGGGGTATAATGTCCCCACAAGGAAAAGTGTCCCCACAGATAAGGTGTTTTTCAAGGGGGCGGTCCACACAACATAGAAAGACAAGCGCGCACGTACACGCACGCACGCACACACACACACACACACACAGGATAATAGACGACTGAAGGTATGTCTCTGCGGTCACGTGGGCACACGTTCGCCCCTGTTCCGGAATGTGGCGGAAATAGCCGAAGGTTTTTCTTCGAAGCGAAACAGACGAGGAGGAAACACACGAGTCCACAGCGGAGACACAGAGACACGGAGGACAGAGGACACGTCAGAGGACAGAGGACAGAGGACAGAGGACAGAGGACACGTCCTCAAAGACTTTCATGGTTTTAGAAGAAAAAAAAAAGGACGCGTCTGTGTTTTTTCCCCGTTTTTAAGCGTCAGTTTTAATCTGAGAAAGTGTGAAAGTTGAGTTCGAATCATGGGATGAACGAGATGATGAACGAGATGAAGATGATGATGAAGATGATGATGATGTGACTAAACCCGCACGTAAGTATCGATAATCTATCAATAATAAAAACTAGTCTTAACCATGAAAACGACTCCGCTAATTTAATGAACAATGAGATTAAATAATCCGGTGTTGGATTATTTCAATAATCCTCATCAGCTGATTGTTCGTCATTGATGTGACTTTTCTAACGTTTTTTTCTCAGAAACGCGGTAAATTCTGCTAAAGTCTCTAAAACTTTATTGATCTGTTTAATTCGACGGTGAAGTGAATCTGTTTCATCTGTTTTTATTTATTTATTTAGGAAACACAGTTAAATAAATCACTTTCTTTATGAACTTAAATGTACAAGATTTAATATGTAAAGGATTTTATATCTTTATATATTTATAAGTGATCTGACATTAAAGGGACAGTTCAGGGTTTATTGTGTTTTATTTTGAAGTGTTTTCTCTGATAAAAACTGTGATTTACAACAACTTCACAGTGTTTTTTTTATAAATACTGAACAGCTTCGCAGTATTAAAAACTCGATTTAACAACATTTAAACACTATTTTTACAGTATTTCTTTCTTTTATAAATACTGAATGGTATATTTTTCACGGTATAAAAACCAGATCTCACACACACTTCGCAGTATTTATATATTTATATAAACTCTGGACTTTACACGAATGTATTTAACTGTTAACTGTGTGTGTGTGTGTGTGTGTGTGTGTGCGTGTGTGTTGCTGAATTATACATCAACTTTATTTCTGTTCTGTGCACAAACAGCAGCAGCAGCAGCAGGAGGGGGCGGAGCAACGGGTGTGTATGTGTACATATACACACAGTATGTACATATACACATACAGATACACACACACACACACATATATATACACACATATACATATACACACACACACATACATATATACACACATATACACTCTATATACATATATATGTATATATACACAAACGCATATACATACATATATACACACATATATATATATATATATACACACGTACATGTATGTTTATATATATATATATACACACGCACACACGTATATATACGCACACACATATATACACACACACATATATATACACATATATATACATAAACACACCTATTCATATATATACATATTTACACACGTACATGTGTATATACATACATATATATATATATATACACACACACACATATAGACATATATACACATATATATACACACACATATATACACATACATATATATGTATATATATACATATATATATACACACATATATATATGTCGCTTACATTTGTCACAGCTGCACAAACACTGATGCTCTCAGTGAATCTCCTGTGTGTTCATGGAAAGACGTGTATATAACATATAATATATAAGATATAATATATAATACATAATATATAATGTATAATAGATAATATATAATATATAATACATAATATATAATGTATAATAGATAATATATAATATATAATACATAATACATAATATATAATATAGTGATGCACATACAGTCATGTGAGCACAGATGATGGAGCTGTAATCTGATTACAGATCAGCATCAGACGGTGAAGTCGCTTAAAACAACATTAAACCCACATTAGCTTCACACCTGTCTGTCCATTTCCTGCAGTCAGACACTATATATATATATATAAATATATAAATATATAAATATATACATAACATCATTACAGCCGAACCCTGGCACTTAGCGCTGCCTCCTCCTCCTCCTCCTCCTCCTCCTCCTCTTCCTCCTCCTCCTCTGTCACGTGACCATATTTACAGCTTCAGTCGCGTCAGAAGAAGAATCTTAGGTCACTCACTCTCCCACACCAAAGCCCACAGAGAAAACCATCGTTTTTAGCTCACAGGGGACACAGGAGCTGCTGGCCCTCTGCTGCCCCGCGTGGTCACTTTGCGTCACTGAAGTATGTCTAAATTAAATATTTTAAAAGCCGAATTGACAAAATCATACATCCGAACTCAGTGATGTCAGCAGCAGTGGATCAACAACTCCTGTGAACTCCTGTGTCTCTGTGATGATAAAATCACTGGTTTTCTCTATGGACTTTGGTGTGGGAGAGTGAGTGGTTTACAAACTTCGTTTTTTTTGATAATTAAACCTTTTGTACTTGATCAAATCCACGTCAGTTTAAGTCTCTGGTATCTTTAGAACACGTTCACGTCTTTATCTTCACTGTTAGACAGACTTTAACAACAGGAAACTGAAGTTTGTAAACCACTCACTCTCCCACACCAAAGTCCATAGAGAAAACCATCGTTTTTAGCTCACGGTGGACACAGGAGCTGCTGGTCCTCTGCTGCCTCGTGTGGTCACTTTGTGTCACTGAAGTATGTCTAAATTAAATGTGTGTGTGTGTGTGTGTGTGTGTGTGTCTGCAGACCCCTGGTAACCATGGTGACGGAGAGCGTGCCCGGGTGGATCCGCGTGAACGTCGGCGGCCTGAAGACGAGCCTCTGCTCCGGCTCGCTCAGGAACTTCCCCGACACCAGACTGGGAAAACTGCTGTCATGTGACTCAGAGGAAGACATCCTGCAGGTGAGGGGGGGGGGGGGGGGGCGGAGTTACAGGGTCCTCTGCTGCCTCGTGTGGTCACTTTGTGTCACTGAAGTGTGTCTAAATGAAATATTTTAAAAGCCGAATTTTACACAATGAGACATTTGAAGCGAGTGATGTCGGCAGCGGTGGATCAACAACTCCTGTGAACTCCTGTGTCGCTGTGATGTTAAAATCGCTGATTTTCTCTATGGACTTTGGTGCGGGAGAGTGAGTGGCTTCACAAACTTCAGTTTCCTGTTGTCAAAGTCCGTCTAACAGCGAAGATAAAGACGTGAACGTGTTCTCCAGATGTCGTCGAACTTAAACTTGACTTTTATAAAGTGACTAAAATGTGTTTTCTTTGTGTAAACTGAAGTTAGTAAAGTCACTCACTCTCCCTGCACCAAAGCCCACAGAGAAAACCAGTGATTTTAACATCACAGAGACACAGGAGTTGTTGATGACATCACTAATTTACAATGACTGACTTTAATGAATTCGGCTTGAGAAAATATACGTTCAGGCTCGTTTTAGTGACACAAAGTGACCACACGAGGCAGCAGTAGACCAGCAGCTCCTGTGTCCCTGTGAGCTAAAATCACTGATTTTCTCTATGGGCTTTGGTGCAGGAGAGTGAGCACTTTTGTAAACTTCAGGGATGAAGCAGTAAAAACAGTTCTAAATCAGCGTAGACTTTACACAGTGAGTTTTCTGTTCAGTGGATTAAATGGTATTTTCCTGCTGACGGCCATGTTTTCACAGAGTGTGTATAAGTACCTCGTAGTTGAAAATACATGAACTTTACCTTTAAATCAGATGATTGACATATTGTTTCCATCTCAGCATGTGCACCATATACCATTTACATTCCTCTACCTCCTGAAAACATTCATCAATTATTCATCATATTCCCTCCTCCCTTCCTTCCTTTGTCCTCCCCTCCTCCCCTCCTCACCTCCTCCCTTCCTTTGTCCTCTCTCCTCCCCTCACCTCCTCCCTCCCTTCCTTCCTTTCCTCACCTCCTCCTTCCTGCAGGTGTGTGATGACTACGACGTGCAGCAGAAGGAGTTTTATTTTGACAGGAATCCCAGTCTCTTCCCGTACGTCCTCCACTTTTACCAAACAGGGAAACTCCACATCATGGAGGAGCTGTGTGTCTTCTCCTTCAGGTCTGTGTGTCCTCTGTCCTCTGTCCTCTGTCCTCTGTCCTCTGTCCTCTGTCTCTCTGTAGGAGCGATAACATAAGACCTAGTTTTGGTGAAGCAGCGTGGAATCATGGGAGTTGTAGTCCCGGGGGGGGGGGGGCGGGGTTAGAGATGTCTTACTACACGTGTGTCAGACTTTATCGTCTATTTTTTAAAAACGATAAACTCTGGCACAATATGAGTGGACGCCGGTGTGATTGACAGCTGGTATCGTCCAATAGCAGACTGTCTTACAAATGCACAAATGCAAAACTTCAACATGGCGGCGGCCAGATCGTGATTTGAGACGGGAGTTCAGATTATTTTAGCTAACATCACGACAGTGATCGTTGAACTGTCGTTGATCGTTGATCGTTGAGTTGATCGTTGAACTATCGTTGATCGTTGAACTGTCTTTGAGCGCTGAGTCGATCGTTGAACTGTCGTTGATCGTTGAGTTGATCGTTGAGTTGATCGTTGAACTGTTGATCGTTGAACGGTCGCCGAACCGTCGTTGAGTTGATCATTGAACTGTCGTTGAGTTGATCGTTGAACCGTCGTTGAGTCGATCGTTGAACCGTCGTTGAGTCGATCGTTGAACCGTCGTTGAGTCGATCGTTGAACCGTCGTTGAGTTGATCGTTGAACTGTCGTTGAGTTGATCGTTGAACCGTCGTTGAGTCGATCGTTGAACCGTCGTTGAGTTGATCGTTGAACTGTCGTTGATCGCCAAACTGTCGCAGAACTGTTGATGAACGTTGAACTTTCGTTGATTGCCAGTCTGTCGATCATTGACCTGTCGCCAAACTGTTGTCAAACTGTCGTTTATCGTCAAACTGTTGTCAAAATGTCGTTGATCATTGAACTGTTGCCAAACTGTTGTTGATCGTCGAACTGTCGTTGATCGCTGAAATGTTGTCGATCATTGAACTGTCGTCTAACTGTCGCTGATCGTCGAACTGTTGTCAAACTGTCGTTGATGGTCAAACTGTCGTTGACCCGTCGTCTCCACACAGTCAGGAGATCGAGTACTGGGGCATCAACGAGTTCTTCCTCGACAGCTGCTGCAGTTACCGCTTCCACGACCGCAAGCTGGAGAGCAGCCGCCATCGCAGCTGGGACGACGAGAGCGACGCCAGCAGCATCGACACGTCCGTGGACGAGATCTCCGACTTGAACAGGTGAAAAAACGGCGACAGCGAGTCTCCCCACTCTCAGACGCTCAGACTCGTCTTATTAAACCGCCGTCTCCGTCCTCAGAGACATGCAGCACTTCCAGAGAGTTCGCTGCGGGAGCGTCAGGAGGTGTTTGTGGCTGACGCTGGAGAATCCCGGCTACTCCATCCCCAGCAAGCTCTTCAGTCTGCTCTCCATCGGCGTGGTGCTCACGTCCATCGCCATCATGTGCATCCACAGCATGCCGGAGCACCAGGTCGGTCGAGGGCACAACAGGAAGTCACCGTTTGTTGTTGTCTCTGTAACCATGGAAACCCGCTGCTAACAGCTAAACGTCCACTTTATTTCCACCCTCAGACGTTTGACGCCGACGGGAAGCTGCTGGAGGACCCGACCATGCAGACCCTGGAGGTTTTCTGCAGCTGCTGGTTCACCTTCGAGGTGACGACGCAAACGCTTCCCCGACGTTTGTCGCGAGAAAAACGGGGGAAATGGAAAAAAACGGGTATTAAAAGCATTTGTTTTCCTGTTCCGTGTGTTTGTCTGCGAGGTGGTGACGCGGCTGCTCCTCGCTCCGAACAGGACCAAGTTCTTCCGTCACCCGCTGAACATCATCGACATCGCGTCCGTGGTCCCGATCTACGTCACGCTGATCTTCGACGTGACGATGGGCTCCGAGTCCGAGCTGGGAGACCTGGGTCGGGTCATACAGGTCAGCGACGTCGATCAGAATAACATCAGATTATCCTTTAGCACGGGGGGGGGGGGGGGGGCGGGGCTTAAGAGAAACGCATTGAGTTCTGAAATATTTGATTTACGATTAAAGTTCGCAACATTTCCGAGGGAAACATTGTAACGTTTACTCGATTACATTTGAACTTTGAAGGTTTTCAGACTCATGAGGATCTTCAGAGTTCTGAAACTGGCCCGACACTCGACCGGACTGAGGTCGCTGGGAGCCACGCTGCGAGTGAGTACACACACACAAACACACACACACACATACACACACACACACACACACATTCTTGTACTTGCTGCATACTGAGGACCAGCATTTCCACTTTAAAAATCAACACAATCACAAATATCTACTTCTACAAAGAACAACTGGTTGCAGTACCATCACGTGTCTGTAGGTGGAGCCCCAGAAAAAAAAGGGCTGGAAAACTTTTCCGATTTTTTTTTATTTTTTTTTGGTCCTAAATTTGACAAAAACATCATACTTTACATTGTCGTCCAAAATTTTAAATTTTTTTCAGTCCTGGTGTTTCACACACTTTTTTGCTCTGGGGCTCCACCTGCAGACATGTTATGTTACTGCACCCAGTAGTTCTTTATAAATGTCATTCGTGAAGTAGATATTTGTAATTGTGTTGATTTATACAGTGGAAATGCTGGTCCTCACTTTGTCAGCACTTTTACCCGGTCCTCAGTATGCAGCGAGTACAAGAATGTGTGTGTGTGTGTGTGTGTGTGTGTGTAACAGTGTCAGTGTATCACTGACATCACACTCAGAGTCAGTGTAGTGCAGCAGCTCACGTTACACTCTCGTCTATCGTAAGAGAATTCACCTGTGTGTGTGTGTGAGAGTTCTAAATATAAAAACCATTACCTGAAATATTTATCGCCTCCTCCTCCTCCTCCTCTTCTTCCTCCTCCTCCTCCTCCTCCTCCTCTTCCTCACTCCCCCGCCACGTCTCTAACAAGCGTCTCCGTCCTCCATCTTGTGTCTGCAGCACAGTTACCGTGAGGTTGGCATCCTGCTGCTGTACCTGGCCGTCGGAGTGTCCGTCTTCTCTGGCATCGCTTACACCGCTGAGTACGAAGAGGTGAAACATCCATATTCAGCTTCTACGACTAAAAAAGACAGAAGAGAGACGAAAAAAAAGAAATCTTGAGTTTCAAAGTCGAGATCTCGCGTTTCCAAAATATTTTGAAAAAAATATATATATATTTTCAATTTTTTTTTTTTTCATAATTTTTTGAAAAGTTGAGTTTCTTGAGTTTCCACAAAATTTTTGAGAAAAAAAAAAATCATAATTTTCTGGAAAGTCAAGATATCGAGTTTCCAAAATATTTTGAAAAAAAAAATATTTAAAACATTTTTTTCATAATTTTTGGGAAAGTCAAGATATCGAGTTTCCACAAAAATTTCGGGAAAAAAAAATCATATTTTTTTGGGAAAGTCGAGATATCGAGTTTCCACAACATTTTGGGGAAAAAAAGTTTAATCTTTTTTTTTCACAATTTTTTGGAACGTTGAGATCATGAGTTTCCAATAACTTCTGAAAAAAAAAAAAATTCCATAATTTTTGGGAAATTCCATATCTCGAGTTTCCACAATCTTTTGAAAAAGTTTTTTTGGAAAGTTGAGATATCGAGTTTCCAAAAAAAAAAATATATATTTTCAATTTCTTTTTCAAAATTTTTGTTAAAGTCAAGATATCGAGTTTCCACAAAATTTAGGAAAAAGTTTTCAATTTTTCTTTTTTTTGGGAAACTCGAGATCTGTAAGCAAGGGCAAGAAAAACTGAATTTAGCCGATTTCTATACCGTTCACTCTCCCACACCAAAGTCACTCACTCTCCCACACCAAACCCCATAGAGAAAACCAGTGATTTTTAACATCAAAGAGACACAGGAGTTCACAGGAGTTGTTGATCCACTGCTGCTGACATCACTAACTTCAAATGTCTTATTTTATCACTTCGGCTTTTAAAAACCTTCGTTCAGATTGACCTCAGTGACATAAAGTGACCACACGAGGCAGCAGAGGACCAGCAGCTCCTGTGTCCCTGTGAGCTAAAATCACTGCTTTTCTCTATGGGGTTTGGTGCGTCACGTGACCTCTGCATTAAAACAACGTACCTGTGTGTGTGTGTTTCAGGACGTGGGTCTGGACAACATCCCCGCCTGCTGGTGGTGGGGCACCGTTAGCATGACCACCGTGGGCTACGGCGACGTGGTCCCCGTCACGGTGGCGGGGAAGCTGGCGGCCAGCGGCTGCATTCTCAGCGGCACGCTGGTGGTGGCGCTGCCCATCACCATCATCTTCAACAAGTTCTCGCACTTCTACAGACGACAGAAGGCTCTGGAGGCGTCGGTGAGGAACAGCAACCACAGGGGGGCGACGATGAGCTGCGAGGACGAAGAGGAAGAGGGTTCGGACGGCGACAGCTGCTGCCTGGACGGAGATGATGATGATGATGATGCAGATTATGAGGATGAAGGTGGTGTCATCAATTACAGCTACGTGGATTATCCGTCACACACGTCACTGAAGAAGAAGGAGCCGCGTCACCTGTGAGGAAAATTATAATCTGCTCAGATTGACAAGTATGCGTTCACACTGGAAGAAATAATTAATCTGCTAAAACTGAAAAGTCTGTTTACATTTGAAGATATATTTTAATCAGATTGACAAATCAACTTCACTGTGAAATGAGAAGAAACGACGGAGCCCCTGAAGGGACATGAGAAAAAAAAGACGGAAAAAAAATGAAATCTGGAGTTACTTTTTTTTCTCCATAATTTTTTGAAAAGTCGAGATATCGAGTTTCCAATATAAAAAAAAAAAAATGTTTTCAAATTTTTTTTCATAATTTTTAGGTAAGTCAATATAGAGTTTCCCAAAAAAAAAGTTTTCAAATTTTTAATTTCATTATTTTTGGGGAAATCGAGATATCGAGTTTCCCAAAAAAATTTTTTTTTAAAAATCACATTTTTTTATTTTTTATTTCTCACATTTGTTTTCCAAAATTTGTTGGAAAGTGGAGATCTAGAGTTTCCACCCAAAAAAAAATTATGGAAAAAAAAAAAGTTTTCACATTTTTTTTTCATAATTTTTTGGAAAGTCAAGATCTCGAGTTCCCAAATTTTTTTTGAAAAAAAAAGCTTTCAAAATGTGTTTTCTTAATTTTTAGGAAAGTCGAGATATCGAGTTTCTGAAGAAGAACCGGTTTTAAAAAACAGGAATACGGCTCCTCGTTCACCTTTGACTAAACATCAGATCACGAACAGCAGAAATAAGTCAAAGGTCAAAATCCACAAGTTTGTTTTGTTCCTTTGTTTTTGTTCAGTTTTGCGCAGGCGTCACAGTTTAAACCAAGTGTGAAAATAACTTTAACAGTGATAACACTGCGTTCACACTGGAAGATATAATCTGCTGCTTCTGATAAAGGCTCTGTTCACACTGGAAGACTGAACTGTTGAGACTAAAGAAGACTGTGGAAGATATAATCTGCTCAGATTATGAATGTGACAGATAATCTGTGATCGGTCACTGTTGAACTCAAACAAGGAGGAAGAGAAAGTCGCTGAACTTTAGATCTGGACTGAAGCTCTGGTGTCTCTGACTCTGAGCTGATGTGAAATAACTTGCATGAAAATGAAAAAAATCAACAGAATAAAAACAAAGATAAAAGTTAAAATAACGTCTCCATCACTAACTTCAGCTTCTTCAATAGAAGACTTAGTGAATGATGTTTGGGGGCGGAGCTTTGCTGTGATTGACAGGTGTTTATGCTGATGATGACGCTGCAGCTTCTGAAAAAAAACTAAAGGAGAAACATGAACTTTGTCTCATTTAATATCCCCCACACACACACACACACACACACACAGATACACTGAGTTCCTCAGTGACTGTATTTGGGTGGACAGAAACGTCACATGACCCTCAGTCTCAGTCAAGGAGACAGAGATCAGATTCTTGGTCAGTGGATTAAAAATTAATTCCTGCTAAAAAACAAGAAGAGGAGGAAGAGGAGGCGAGTGTGTGTGTGTGTGTGTGTGTGTGTGAGTGATGTGGGGGGACAGGAGGAGGCTTTTAGAAACCACAGTGAACTCTGTGGTGGAGTTCAGTCAAACCTGATGATCGTCGTCAGTGAAGTGGCTCGAGAGGAAAGTTTTCACTGTGTAATGAGAAGAAACTACGGAGCCCCTGAAGTGACCTGAGAGAGAAAAGACGGGAAAAAAATGAAATCTTGAGTTACTTTTTTTTCATATCGAGTTTCCAAAAAAAAAAAAAAAATGTTCTTTCCATAATTTTTTGGAAAGTCAAGATCTCGAGTTTCCAATGTTTTTTTTTTTTTTATTAGTTTTAAAATTTTTAGGAAAGTCAAGTTATAGTTTCTTTCATTATTTTTTGGAAAATCGAGATATCGAGTTTCCACAACATTTTGAAAAAAATCGTCTTCAAATTTTTTTGAATAAAAAAGTTTTCAATTTTTTTTGAAAAAAAAAGTTTTCAATTTTTTTTGAAAAAAAAAGTTTTCAATTTTTTTTGAAAAAAAAAGTTTTCAATTGTTTTGGGAAAAAAAAAGTTTTCAAATTTTTTTGAAAAAAAAAGTTTTCTAATTTTTTTGAAAAAAAAAGTTTTCATAATTTTTTTGAAAAAAAAAGTCTTCATTTTTTTTAGGAAATTTGAGATATCGAGTTTCCACAAAATTTTGAAAAAAATAAGTTTTCCATTTTTTTTCTTTTTTTTTTGAGAAACTCGAGATTTAATTTTTTTCTCATGTCACTTCGAGGGCTCTGTAAAACAAAAAAATAAAGAGACCACAAAGTACAAGTTAAAAAACAAAAACATGATCATGTGGAGAACAGGCAAGGAGCAGGTTTGTGTAGCTAAGGTTTTGTGAAAAAGCAAAGTGACCACACGAGGCAGCAGAGGACCAGCAGCTCCTGTGTCCCTGTGAGCTAAAATCACTGATTTTCTCTGTGGGGTTTGGCCGTCTAATGCAGAGATAAAGCAGCACACATATTTTTAAGATACCGTAGATTTTGTTGTGAGCCACTCCCAGTTGAAATTGGGCGGAGTCAAAACAAGGAATCAAAGCAGGAGTCTTCTTACCGTCAGGTGCCAGTGTTCACCGCCACCATTCATCCTGTAAATGAAATCTAAAAAGGTCAAATTTAAGTGTGAAACTGTGAAAAAAAACACACACACAAAAGCCTTGATTCCTTAGTTTATTTTTATTTATTAGCCGAGCAAACAAAAGAGAATCAAACACACAAACATCAGAGCGGTGACACACAAACGTGACTCACTGCATCCTTTAAGGCAAAATAAGGCAAAATTAACTAAAAGCCGAGTTCTCACACGACCAAGAACTGAAGAAGAACCGGTTTTAAAAAACAGGAATACGGCTCCTCGTTCACCTTTGACTAAACATCAGATCACGAACAGCAGAAATAAGTCAAAGGTCAAAATCCACGAGTTTGTTTTGTTCCTTTGTTTTTGTTCAGTTTTTCGCAGGCGTCACAGTTTCACCTTAGTTTAAACCAAGTGTGAAAATAACTTTAACAGTGATAACACGTGAGAAACCAGTCCAGAGAGGCCTGAGAACCATCCACTCAACTGTGGTTTTCTTTGATAATGAAAAACAAGTTTCTGTAATTTCTCAGCCTCTTAAATGTGATTATTTTCTGGTTTCTTTAAATCAGTAAGAGATTGAACGTGGACAAAAACGAGACGTTCAAGAACATCGTTTTCTGACATTTCATGGATGGATTCATCAACCCACAGATGAATCAATTATTAAAATCAAAAAGGAAAATGTCCAAAAATTTGCCAAAAACATCATACTATACTGTAACGTCCAAAATTTGCTCATTTTTTTAGAAAAAAAATGGTCCAAAATTTAAAAAAAAAAATTGAAAATAAAAATTTTGGTCCAAAATTTGGCAAAAACGTCATACTATATTATCTCGTCCAAAATTTGAAAACATTTTTGAATAAAAAATGTTGGTCCAAAATTTGCCACAAACGTCATACTATATTATGTCATCCAAAATTTGAATTTTTTTTTAGAAAAAAAAATGTTGGTCCAAAATTTGACTGTTTTTTTGAATAAAAAATGTTGGTCCAAAATTTGGCTAAAACGTCATACTACACTATGTTGTCCAAATTTTGACAACTTTTTCGAAAACATTTTTTGGTCCAAAATTTGCCAATAAAAGGTCATATATTTCGTCCAAATTTTGACAATTTTTTGGGAAAATATTTTTCGGTCCAAAATTTGACAAAAAAGTAATTATGGAATATGTCGTCCAAAATATGACTATTATATTATTATAATTATATGACTATATTTTCATCAATTATTCAAACAATGGTGAGTTGTTGTCAGAACACGGTCGCGACCGTCGTTGATGTTGATTTCAGACGTGCAGGTGACTAAATTCACTGTGTTTCAGCATCTTAAAAAGGTCGTAGATTTAACCAATTCCACAGCGATTATGACAGATGAGGGTTATTCCATGACTCGTGGAGGGATGAGCCGATATCGGACGGATAAAAATTTTTGAATTACGTCTTTGAAACAGCTTGGTAGTTTAAAATGTCGACGCCGACTGTATCGTGCCATCCCGACTCCTTAAGATCAATTTGTCTCCACGTCTGAAACATTTAGAGCAAAACTGTTGCAGCAGTAAAATCCAGTTCACGTCTCGTTTTGTCCCCAAAGTTTTGAATTATTTCTTCACAGCATGAAACCAAAGAAAAAGCAGAAAAATATTCACATTTAGGAAGGCTGGAAACTCAAGAGAACGTGTTTTAATTATTAAAAACACTCGAATCAATCATTGATTCGTCTCAGCGGCGCCGTTTAAAGTTAGCAAAGAAATAATAAACAAAAAAAACAGTGGCATTAAAATAAACAAAAACCTCTGTGTTCTCCAGTGATTCCGACTCTTTAAATAAAAAAATCAGGTTCTGTGGATTTAAATCAGGCGTCGACACACAAAACACACACATGTAAAACAAAGAGGATGAGTCGTGTGTGTGTGTGTGTTAATTAATCTACAGCATTTGATCATCAGCCTGGATTTGAAAGGAGTAATTCAGGATTATGATTATTATTCTGTTTAAGTGAGAATCAAACTGATTATTAGCAACTTTACAAAATATCTATGTCAACGTAATCTACGATATCTTATCGCTTTATTTCACTGGTTTTCAAACTGAAGTTTGCGTTTGCTCTGGTGAGAACTCGCTCGCTCGCTCACTCTCCCGCACCAAAGTCAGGTGTGCGAGGTAAATCTGAACAAAGGTCATCAAACACCGACGTCACAAAAACAACACGAACGAGCTTCACCGACGGAGGCGAACGCTCCTGCCCGCGGTGACGCTAAGTCGACCGTTTTCTCTATGGGCTTTGGTGCAGGAGAGTGAGGCGGATTTACAAAGTCGTGCCCGACAGTGAAATAAATCAGTGTCAGTTGACTTCAAAGTGCTAAAATCCCTTTTATTTCTGATGAAATCCTGAACTGTCCCTTTAACTCTAATACTCCAGCTGATGATGATGATATTTCTTTATTATCCCAGTGAAATTCATCACAATATACAAACAGAGCCCACAGCCGCTCATATATATATATACAGACTCTTATTGTGAAGGATTATCTACACTAATCTCTCGTCACTATTTTACACCCCTGAGGAGCTTTATGACCTGAGGCGTTTCCTCCAGAATCGCCGAGTAACCACTAAAACCTTTGGTAGAAAAATAAAACATCCAGTCGTCCCTTTCTTTAGATGAGGATTCTGTGTGAGTGGAGCGTCCGAGTCGCTCCGACAGAGGAATGTTAGAAGTAAAGTTGGATCAGGACCGAGCCGACGTCAGCTCAAAGAAAAACAAACCACGGAGGCAAAGAGCTTTGTTGGATCCGTTCCATAAATATGTCACTCCGGGTCTTTGTGCAGTTCGTCGGGAGTAAAAAAAAAAACGACTTTAAACACAAAAGAGTTTCCCGATGATTAAACGGCATCTTGAGATGAACGTAAAAAAAGAAAAAAAACACAATGACCTCTGACCTGAGGAACAAAAGCAGCACAAACGCAAACACAGTACCGTCAAAAATCATGTGGACAAACTGTACCGCAATCTAGATTTATCTTATATTCGATCAAAGTTCTCTGAAGAACGCTCAAACAGCGCTAGCATCGTCGCATTCCGATTCCCCGACAGCTAAAGTTCACACAGAACATGATTTTCAGAGTCGTAGAATTGTGTCGTAGAGTTCGCTGCGAACTTTTAGGGATGGGGCCGATCCGATCCATCCAGTATCGGTATCCAATACAGACGTAATTCGCGGATATACGGAAATTTCCGATCCGATCCGTTTGTGCTTTAATGTCGTCTGCTGAAGTGATTCCCCGACTGCTCTGCCAGCTGGCTGCAAAAAGTGGAAGGGATTTCCTGAACGGAAACTGTGGAAATCCATTCCACAGTTTACAGCCAGCTGGCAGGTAAGAATTAATGACCAGGAGTTAAGAAAATCAGATCCGCAACCTCCTGCAGCCGACGTAATCCCAGCTGACGGCGGCATAAAAACAATTAAAAATCGCACTCCGCTAAGCCGGGGTTTACGTTAGCCCGTGTATTTTGGCCGTTCCCCGACACCTAAAGTTTACAGAACATGATTTTCAGAGTCGTAGAATTGTGTCGTAGAGTTTGCTACGAACTTTTAGGGATTTGGGCCTATCAGATCCAGTATCGGTATCGGGTTCCGATACAGACGTAATTCACGGAAATCTCAAATCCGATCCGTCTGTGCTGCAATGTCTCCAGAAGCGATTCCCTGACTGCTCTGCTAGCTGGCTGCAAAACGTGGAATGGAGGACGGAGGCGCGTCTCAATGAGACGCAGAGTAATGATGCACGCCTCCGTTCTGGAAATCCATTCCACAGTTTACAGCTAGCTAGCAGGTAAGCATTAATGACCGGGAGTTAAGAAAATCAGCTCCGCAACCTCCTGCAGCCGACGTAATCCCAGCTGATGGCGGCATAAAAACAATGAAAATTGCACTCCGCTAAGCCGGGGTTTACGTTAGCCGGTATATGACGGCTTTTGGCCGTTCCCCGACAGCTTAAGTTTACAGAAGATGATTTTCAGAGTCGTAGAGTTTGCTACGAACTTTTAGGGATGGGGCCGATCCGATACAGACGTAATTCACGGATCGGGGTCTGTGCTTTAATGTCGTCTGCAGAAGCGATGCCCTGACAGCTCTGCTAGCTGGCTGCAAAACGTGGAAGGGATTTCCTGAACGGAGGCGCGTCTCAATGCAGACGCAGAGTCATGTTGCACGCCTAGCTAATCCCAGCTGACGGCGGCATAAAAACGATGAAAATCGCACTCCGCTAAGCCGGGGTTTACGTTAGCCGGGTATTTTTTTGCCGTTCCCCGACAGCTAAAGTTTACAGAACATGATTTTCAGTCGTAGAATTGTGTCGTACGAACTTTTACCAGGAGGAGCAGTTACGACGCGACTCTTCACCAAAGGTGTAAATCCAGAAAATTCAAAAACTCCTGATAAGCAGAGAAATACGAGTCGTTACGGTAAAACCTCAGGACTTCCACGGAACACCCGTCCAATCACAGCACTTGTGACGTGTGTTAGCTTCTCAGTACCGTAATTCCGAAATTGCCAGATATGGAAAAGTGAAAGTTATCTTAGAGAAAAGGAAGCAGAAAAATTCTCGTTATCATGACGGTCATTGTGCGTTCCAGTTGTTCCTCTTCACATTAATTCAGTTGTTCACATACGACCGTTTCCAATTTGCTATGCTGTTTGTGAGAGTGCAAAAGTTTTGTTTATTTGTAACAATGGCTAATATAGCGGGTTAGCCACGTCCGAGTCCTCCAGTGTAAAACAGAACGCAGCATTTAATCGTTTAGCTTAGATCTGCGTCTGCAGGAACTTTTTGATCGTGATCATTTCAGTTTTCTGAAGTGTTTGCTGCACGGTGAAGAAGAAGAAGAAGAAGGTTTGATGTAATAAAAAACTATAAAATGGATACAAAAATATGGTTTTACGTCGGAAAAGACAGATTTATAAACTCGAGTGTAGCTTTGAATCCCCGCCAGGTCAAGGGCTGCGGTTCCCCTGAGCAAGGCACCCAATGCCCGTGTGCTAATTGTGAAGTTGTCCCCAAGCCCGGATTTACGGGACGGTCGTGTCAGAAAAGAGCATCCGACGTCGAAAAATCTTCACCGATTCAAATCAAACGTGGATCAAAACGCTGCGACGACTCCTGGAGAAGGAGAAGCTGAAAGATTAAAACAAAAACAAAGTGACGATAGAGAAACGGTTTTAACCCAAACCGAGTGAAAAGTAAAACATGCAGAACGAAAACTCCTGTGGTCGTTCTTTTTGACAAACATTGACTTAAAAACGCAGTCGTGTGCAGAAACAAACCCCGAAACCCTTTAAAGAGAAAGAAAAACGATTCCCGTTGAGACAAAGTGGAAACACCGAGAGGAGGAAGTGAAGCGTACCTCTAAACTCAACAGTCGGCAGGTAAATGTACCACAGGAGGAAGTGGATTAAGAGATTAAGAGACGACCAACCAGCGTCGCTAAAAATCAGAAGTCAGAACAAAAAGGTTTTTTTAAGAACTCAGTGATTTGACGATCGTCGCCGGACGTCTTCTCCAAAAATCCAAATTCCAAAATCAAAGACGTCGCGTCTCTCAGACCAGTTCAGAGGACACTCAAACGTCTTCCAGCGTCGTTTCCTAAAACCAACCTGCTGTGCGTCCTGGTTGGCGAGGAGCTCGGCCCGAACTCCTCAGAAGTTCTGCTGCTGCCGTTTCTTGGCCTCGATGGCGTCCATGATGGGCTGCCTCTTGGCCTGGTAACGCTGACGGATCTCCTCGATCTCCTGCTCCATCTGAGGGTCCAGGGAGGAGAGCCTGAGCCTCAGCTCCTCCACCGACCACGTGCTCACCTACGCACAAGACACAGCAGGTGTTTCCAATGAATATAACATGAAATTAATCTATACATTGTTAATGTGGTAAACGACTATTCTAGCTGCAAACGTCTGGTTTTTAATGGAATATGTACATAGGTGTATAGAGGCTCATTTCCACTGTTCTAATGGTACATTGTGTTTGCTAATGGTGTTAGAAGCTATTGGGTGATTAGAAAACCCTCAATGATGTTAGCACAGCTGAAAACAAAGCAAAAAAATCATTATTTCTAATCTCGTCAATGTCTCGACTATATTTTCTATACATTTTGCAACTCTTTTGATGAATAAAAGTCTGACTTTTAATGGAAAACACCAAAAAGTGGTTAGGTGAGGCCACACTTGGCCCATAAAATCAGTCAGAAAATGCTAAAAAAAAAAAACGTTGATCAGTGTTTGTCAAACCTGGAAATAAAGTTCTCCAATGTCTTTGTTTTTGTCCACAAACCAAAATGATTCAGTTTGAATGATTTCTTTGTTTTGTGGAGAAAAAAAAGAAACAAAGAAAATATTCACGTTTAAGAAGCTAAAGACAATCAGAAATCGTGTTTGTTGCTTCAAACCGATTATCGATTCTCAAAATAGTTGACGATTCATTTAGTAACAAATTAATAAACGATGATTGGTTCAGCTCTAGCTAATAGGCTATGTGCACAACGGAACCTCCGCCTAGCAACCGTGGTTTCCTGTACGCTGGGCTGCTTCAGGTAGGTTGTGTTGTGGTTGCAATTTCCAGGAGACGCTAGCGAAGTGCTAAGTCATAGAGTCAATTTTATTTGTAAAATTAGCGGATTTCAGATACAAGTGAGATGGTTATCGTAACAAAAAGTCAGAACGTCGGCACTACATTGTTGTGTACCGCTTTGTACGAATTTGTCACGGTACAATAGTACAATAAACTTTCATAGGTTTGCAGTGTGTGTGCGAGCCGAATGGATGGTGAGGGTACCGAGGGTATACGAAATCCGCTAATTATTACGAATAAAATTGACTCTACGACTTAGCACTATCGCTAGCGTCAACGGAAAATCACGACGACAACACAATCTACCGGAAGCCACAGTTGCTAGGTGGAAGTTCCATTGTTCACGTAGCATATTGGTATCAAACGTGATACACAGACTTTTTTGGGATTGTATTGGGTATTTTTATCTGTTCTATATCTATGTTAAGATTCAGTGTCACTACAGAACACAGGGTTGTAATCGATCAACAGGAAGTGACCTCACGGCTTCACAAACCTTCTTGTAGTAATAATGACTTCGTTTCTGTTTCGTCTTTAAATCAATCGGCGGCGAGTCCATTAAGGACACTTAAGGAAATCTTTGACCAAACTAAAAATACTTCACGCACGAGCGGCGCTAACCGAGGCGCCCGAGGAGTGAATCTATTCCAGAGGCTTTCAAACGCTGCAGAGACTGACCTTTATCCTCCGTCTCTCTGAGGGTTTCACACAGGAACCTGGATCCTGATACAGCTTCTCCCTGGGGGGTTTAACCCCCCCGCCCCCTGCTGGCTTTTACCAGCAGCACTTCCCTCCCGGGCTATTTATTACCCACAATCAATGGAGCTAAAATAACACTGGCGTCCTGGACCAGTGGACCGAGAGCGGGCGATCGGTCCACCAACGGGACGACACCGGGGGTTCAAAGTGACCTCCGATCATTTTTAAAAACCTCACAACTTCTATATTTAGTCGACGATCGCTAAGAAGAAACTGGAGAAATAATCTATGATTCATGAAAATAGATAATAGAACCTGGATCAAAGCTGATGATTGATCCTTTTGTCCAAAATTGTGTACATAAATTGTGTTTACAGAGTCATAATTAGGTTCTGTTAAATAGCAATTTACTGTGTTTGGATAAACATTCAAGTCAATAGTTAAATATGATTGATTTGACCATTTGTCCTAATTTGATTCTGCTTCAGGACACGCGTTGATCTTCCTTCCTTCTTCCAAATAGAAATAGGTCTAAATGTCTACTACGGGCTGCTGTTTTCCACTTGACTGTAGCAGCTGCAGGATTGTGTCTGACAAGCACTTGGAAAGAAGAAAAAGCCCAAACACTTATCATTAAACATTTAGCATGGGAGCTAACGGCTGCTCTCACGCTCGCTCAGGCTTCCGCAAACACACCAGCTGATCTGATCGAAAAACACACCAGAGTCAAACTCAGAAATAAAAACCCAAATGAACGACGCGAAGGAGCTCAGAGCGGCTGTAAAAGAGAGAGAGAGGCTCTGGTTTTATTGTTTTTTATGTTGATTATGACTCTGTTAGATGAAAAACACAAGAAAGTGATTTAGAAAAAATCTAAATCAACATGGCTGCTCGGCTCGTCTCTCATTAATAATGAAGGTCAGTGCTTTGTACCAAGTGTTCAAAAGATGCACGATCAGAGCAAGTGAACGGACGGATGGAAGAAGAAGACGCTAAACATCAGCGTTTGTCCACCGATCGTGATCTGACGGTTTATTTTGCCTCGATAACGGAGCTAAACAACGCACCGCTTTAACAAGAAAATAAACACATTCTCCTGTGTCAAAA
Source organism: Microchirus variegatus (assembly GCF_963457635.1). Lineage (NCBI taxonomy): Eukaryota > Metazoa > Chordata > Actinopteri > Pleuronectiformes > Soleidae > Microchirus > Microchirus variegatus. The sequence continues at coordinate 19,125,996 of NC_139822.1, forward strand.
TGTACTTAAAATTCATAAATATACTTATAATTCACAAATCTACATATACAATTTCAAAATCTACATATAGTTCCAAAATGTACATAAAGTTCCAAAATGTACTTATAATTCACAAATCGACTTATAATTCCAAAATATACTTAAATTTCCAAAATATACTTATAATTCACAAATCTACTTATAATTCCAAAATCTACATATGATTCTAAAATCTACTTAAACTTCACAAATCTACTTAAAGTTCCAAAATCTACTTATAATTCACAAATCTACGTAAAATTCACATATCTACTTAAAATTCACAAATCTACATAAATTCACAAAAATCTACTTATAATTCACAAATCTACTTAAAGTTCCAAAATCTACTAATAATTCAGAAATCAACTTATAATTCACAAATCTACTCTCAGAGAGAGTTGTCAGTGAAGAGTCACGGACGCGACGTCCATCAAAAGAATCAAAGCCCACAAAGTCCATCTGTAGATTAAAGTTAAAAACTTAAAAATCCTGAAAACATCAACGTTAATCTCTAACATTTAGCAAAGCTAATGTTTGAAAACAGAGGACTTGGTGAATTTAGAGACGGCGTATTTCAGTTCAGTGTCAGACAGACAACAGATCTGCGATGATGCAGCTCTTTGTTTCTCAGAAAAGCACATTAACAAACATCTGGCAGCAGAAGACAAAAATAGCAGAGTAGACGGATCTAAAATTAAACGCGGTCGACGGGACGGCGTCAACAAATAAGCTGCCTCAAAGTATTAAAGACCCTGAAGAAATCAGCGTTTTATCCTCACATTTGCAAGTCTAATGTGAGGATAAATCCTCAGGAGTGAGATTCTTGTTCATATCTCACCGCCTCAAACTTTTAATGGTGCAATAAAAATGCACAGATATGGTCGTTTTTCACTTTTTCCACTGTTGACGAGAACGTCTCAGCACAGTTATCGTCTCCGCGTCCAGAGACGGGACAGAAGACGACAAACTCTGATGATTTTATGTCAGAGATGCAGTTTGATTATTGATTATTTGGCACGTCCTTTAAGGCCAAGACAAAGTGTGATGACTGTAACTGTTTCTTAGGGAAGGGATGAGGAAATTTAAGTGACTGGAACAATCAATCACCTCTGATCCTTGACTCTGAGAGATTGATTCCTTGTTTACTGCTGTGCATTGGCTCAAAATAAGAAATATTTCACCTTTAGAAAAAGAAAAAAAAAAATTTAAATTACTTTTCAGTGACTAAATTAATCTATTCTGCTAATAATCATATAAATGAGTTCTGTGGCGGAAACACTGATCGTTTTTGATCGTTGTTTGCACCAAACTGATTGATCCAGAAAATATTCAATAGATTAATTGCAAATGGCAATGATAAAAAAAAATTTGTGGTATGCTTGAGGTTACTTGAATGCATCTTTAAGCTGCTCCTCAAAGCTCAACACACCGTAGATCCCAGCAGAAGTGATGAAATTTACCAGGGTCGTTGAATGCATCTCATTAGCTGGTCCCCGTTAGCTCAACACATTGAACCATGCATGACTGCCACTATTTATAAACATGTATATGTATATAAATAAATATAGCTCTTCCAAAAGGACAGCAGTTAATCTAAAATTTAGCTGCTCCCCGTTAGCTCAACACACTGGATACTGCATGACTGCCAATATTTATATACATATGTATGTATATAAATACATATATAACTCTTCCAACAAGACATTAATTAATCTAAAATCATATTTTACCATGGTCATTGAATGCATCTCGTTAGCTGCTCCCTGTTAGCTCAACATACTGTGGATCCTGCATGACTGCCACTATTTATATACATGTATATGTATATAAATACATATACAGCTCTTCCAACAGGACAACAATGAATCTAAAATTATATTTTACCAGGGTCGTTGAATGCATCTTGTTAGCTGCTCCCCGTTAGCTCAACACACTGGATCCTGCATGACTGGCACTATTTATATACATATATATGTACATAAATACAAGACAATAATACATCTAAAATTATATTGCACCTCCTGCGATATAAACAAAATCTCAGTAAGCCGTGTTGCGAATTCGATATCAATTCGATCAATAGTTCAGCCGTACGCGGCGCTAATGTGCGACGTGTGATACGACACAATACTACATGTAGTTGTGACAGTGATAAGAGGTAAGACAACACGTGTGTGTGTGTGTGTGTGTGTGTGTGTGTGTGTATTTTCCGCTCTGACAGTTTTAAAATATTAACGATTGAGGGCAAACATGAGTGAAAGTCAGGGTCAGCCGGCGGTCACCTGTCACCGCCTGTTAACGTAACATCTTCAAACGAACACCGACGCAGATCTGAGTCGCTGTAGATGTGTGTCACACACGCACACAATTTAACAACAAAGTAAACACTACTTCACTAAACACAGAAATGAACATTTCACAGTGTTTTACCACCACAATAATGATGATTCTCCACTCTCGCTCCACCATCAGCACCTTGTGAACATCTACAGCATGAACAGGCAGAGCTGTGGGATGGTGAGAGAAACCACCTCGCATTTAAAAAGGTCACATATTTAATATTTAATTCCAGCAGCAGCCATTTGTCCTGCTTAAATGTCCTGGAGCGAGACCAACGGCCTCGGCTTTCTAACTCACTGCTGCTGCTGCTGCTGCTGCTGCCGGGAAGCGTAAAAGGCACTCAGTGCATTTCTCACCTCGATTTATAACAACAATACAGAGATTTAGATAAGGGGTTCTCTTAAATGTATTGGGAGGCCGTTTCTGCAACTAATCTGCTCGTTCTGCGGCGTTGTCATTTTGAGTTTTGAGCTAAATTAAGTTTGGCAATCTGAGCAGCGAGAGGTCAAAGGGAAGCTGCGGTCACGTTAATCGCTTCGTACCGTCTCTGCGATCCGTCGTAAGAGGTTCATACGCCTTCATCGTCTCAGTTAATTGTCGTGACTCACCACTTCGAGGTCTCCGTCGCAGGGCAGTTTGCGGTTGTCCGCTCGGTTGTCTCCTCTTCCTCCTCCGTCGTTACGACCGTTGGCCTCCTTCTCTTTCTGCTCAAAGTACTCGAGGAAGGACGGCTTAGCCGGCTGCATCGTCTCGTCTCTCCCTGTAAAAAAAACAAACACGGCGTTGACGTTTACTTTCACGACAGGGATTTAAACTCGGCATGAAGCTGCTGTAACACCTGCGCGGAACTCTGTGGAGAGAGACCGACGTGACTGAATATGTGGACGCAAATGTCACATTCAAAACAGTGTCCAGTCCAAAAAATTCACATTTTGGACGACATAGTATAGTATGTCATTTTTTGTCAAATTTTGGACCAATTTTTTTTTTTTTTTAAATGTCAAATTCGGGACAACATAGTATTGTACAACGTTTTTTTCAAATTTTGGACCAAGAACTTTTTCCCCAAAAAATTTTAAAATTTTGAACGACTTAGTATAGTATGACGTTTTTGTCAAATTTTGGACCAATATTTTTTTTTCAAAAAAATTGTCACATTTTGAACGACATAGTATAGTATGTCATTTTTTGTCACATTTTGGACCAATTTTTTTTTTGAAAAAAATTGTCAAATTCGGGACAACATAGTATTGTACAACGTTTTTGTCAAATTTTGGACCAAGAACTTTTTTCCCCAAAGATTGTAAAAAATTTTACACACACACACAAATTTAGGACCTAATTTTTTTTGAAAAAAATTGTCAAATTCGGGACGACATAGCATTGTACAACATTTTTGTCAAATTTTGGACCAAAAACTTTTTCCCCAAAAAATTGTCCAATTTTGAACGACATAGTATAGTATGTAATTTTTTGTCACATTTTGGACCAATTTTTTTTTGAAAAAATTTTTCAAATTCGGGACAACATAGTATTGTACAACGTTTTTGTCAAATTTTGGACCAAAAACTTTCCCTCCAAAAAATTGTCAAATTTTGAACGACATAGTATAGTATGACGTTTTTGTCAAATTTTGGACGCCATAGTTATTACAAATGGGATTTCTTTCAGTTTTTTTTTCTTTTTTTTCCTTTGGCGGCCCTCAGTCCAATGTTGGGTTCCTAAACTGGCCCTCAGGTATCAAAACTTTGAGAACCCCTGACGTAAAAGCTGAAGGTCCGTTTCCATGCGGTGGTTTCTGACAGGATCAGACGTACAGTATTCAGTCTGTCAGGGTCTGGGATAATTGCTCAATGTCTCGCACAGTGAACTATTAAACGATTGCAACTGTCACTGGTACCGTTCACTTTAATTACTCAGAAGCTTTCCCTTCCAACGTGGCGTCCACGTGACGTTCAGGAGCTCTTTAATCGTTGGTTAATGTTCTAGCGAGCTCACGTGAAAGCACTCCACAGCGAGTGTCTCTCTGTGTTGGTCAAAAATGCCAAATGTACAGACATATCCTCGAGTTCCCGTCTGAAAACAACCATATTCTCTTATACAACAAAGAGACACGGTAGCGGTGAAGCATAGCCGAACTAACACCAGCATCCGTCCCCCTGCTGCTCGCCTCACAGGAGGATGCAGGCTTGGCTGAACTTCTGGGCTGGATGAGTTTAGTATCTCTGTACGAGGTAATAAATTGATCTCTGTGATTAAACATGAGGCTTAACGTCTCACCAGAGAGGTAGAAAAAAATCAATCAACCAACAGCCAATCCAGTGGTGCCCTCGGTGAACTCCGGATTAACTGTTCAATCAGTTTAAGAGCCGGTTTGGCAGAAAAGAACGTCGTCCTCTCAAAAAGTTTGCCAGATCAATAACAAACAGCCTGCTTAATAATAACAGTGGCACATTTTTATTACTTAAAAGTTCTCCGTGACAGGCTGTCAAAGACTCCAAGAGCTTTTATAAAGGAGCGCTTGATGAGGTTTACAGAAGGGTTTCAACTGCAGGAACACTAGTTTGTCCAGGATGTAACGGATATAGCAATGGTACGTGTTATATTGATATGTATTACTATAGAAACTGTAAATGAAAATGTATCGTTTGCATTTCTACAACGCTGTCAAACAAAAAGTGGCTCCTCCTTTCAGACAGTTCCTCCAAGCATCATCATTATTATCATGCATCAGCCGAGCGTTTCGCGACGACTCCCAGAGACGCCAAGCTTCCCTGGAAGCGACGATATTCACCATGTTTATCCAATCACCGTTAAGCTCACCGCGGGGGAATAAAAAGGTATTTTGTGGCGTCTCACAGAGATCAACTGACGCTGATCTTTAGAGCTGCAACTAACGATTATTTTCGTAATCGATTAATCTAAGTCGATTATTTTCACGATTAATCGTTTGGTCCGTAAAATGTTAAAAAAAAACGTTGATCAGTTTGTCAAAGCTGGAAATGACGATGTTCTTGAATGTTTTTGTTTTGTCCACAAAGCAAAATGATTAAGTTTTAATGATTTCTTTGTTTGTGTGGAGCAAAGAAACCAAGAAAATAGCTAGTTGCCGAGTTCGCTGATGCTATGGCTAGCGCAAGTCAATGATACATGTTAGCATGGGTCGGTATGAGTGTTTTTAATGCCATGCTAACTTGTATCATTGACTTGCGCTAGCCATAGCATCAGCGAACTCGGCAACTAGAAGAACTGAATGAAATTTCTTGAAAACGTCTCCAGACGTCTCCATCACACCGGCTGAGTTGGAAAATAGGTCTTATGTCCAAAATTCCGAACTATCACTTTAAGAATAAGGTGAATTAAGACCGATTAAGATTATCAGACAACGTTAACACTGAAGGACAAAAAAGTGTTCCCTTTTTTCTTCTCTGGCCTGTGATGAAACAGCAGAAATAGGAAATGTCGTGCGTGGAGTTGCCGACGAGTGCTAAACACTAAATTAAAAAACGACGGGCAGATGCCATTTTCGTCGGACAAACTCTTTCGTCTGCATCGCTAATTTCACCCGGATGAGTCCATGAGCGGAACAAATCACTGAGAGCATCAGCGACGCCCGGCGCCTTTGATTCACGACTTTAATAAGCCGTTGTGTTGTTTCCACTCCCACAGGATGCACACAACACAGGAGGAGAGTGGTCACATTCGCCAACTACAAGGACGCAGGGACGCTTTCTTAGATTCAACCTCCAACTGTTCGTTACGGTTTGTGAAACCTGAGATTTTTTCCGATTTTCGGCATTATCTTGCTCCTCGGCCTCGTGGACGGAGGAACATCTGATGTGACACTAAAAGGATATTAAGACTGGTTTATGTATGTACTTTTAATTTATTTATGGCTGATAATCAAGTTATATAAATGGACAAACAATTACTGGAGATTGTACCATGATAAAGAACGCTTTCATTTGGCAGATTGTTCAGCGTTTACATTGCGACATCTCTTGTCAGATAAAAACTAAAGAATCCATGCGCTGTAGGCGTGATATCTTTATTTATTTTTAAACAATCTCAATAACCAGGAACACCCCTAAACCTCCGAAGAAATGACGATGACCCACATTTAGCAGAGTTGAAACTCGGCCCCTCCAGTTCCCCTGCTGAGCCACAGCTGCTAATTCGAGAGAATCTCTAAAGTATCCTTGGGGTGCACTCGGCGTTATCTTTAGCTTAGCGCCCCAAAACACAGACCACTCCATCGGCACGTGATAATAAAGTAAGGGCGGCTCAATAACACTTTCTCTGTGTCCAGTACCAACAACGCATCCCTGAGCGTCCATTAGAAGTGAACAGGTTCATCATTTTTAGCTGAGTAATCAGCTGTTACAAGAAAATTAAACTGAGGCTCCATGGGCCTCGTCGCTAATGGCTTGTAGCACGGCTAGCTAGCAAAAATGGTGGGACGATTGTGCTCCAATCTGTTCTAGGGATACACGAAATTATTGGCACGATATCTGTATGTTTATTATTAGGGATAAAAACAGTAAAACCAACATGAGAAACTTTTAACTACGTATCTACACAGGACAACATTTTAGTAGCTGTAACAATTAATCTAAATAGTTACCAGTTGTTTTGATAAATGATTTAGTTTCTTCAAAAATATCAATTCCCGCTCATTAGACACAAATATTCGGCTGATCCGGCTGATATTTTTCAACAAAGATGGCGGCCACATCTGCCGAGGAACATTTCCGTTATAATATATTTTAGCAAATAAGCGCGTTACAATGTCGAATTGTGTTGGAATATGTTTTGGTTTGATTACATTACAAAGGACCGTTGAGCTTTGAACACTAATGTCGGAAAATAAGTGACGATTTATGAAAGCAGTTGGCTAACTAGCTAGCGACTACCCGCCCAGCACCCCGAGAGAGCACGCCCGCCGCCACGCAGAGCTGCACGACGGGCAAACGCTCTCGAAGCACCCGGCAAACAGCCGCCAGCTAGCTAGCTCTGCTACATCTGAGTAGTTTTGTCAGTGTGTAGATGTGTGTACCGGCGTTCACTTGAACACGAATACCATGGACTGATCCGCCAGCATTTTTTCCTGAATGAAAATAGTAGCACGTTCCACCGGTAGAATTGTCAACATGTGACGTAGGTTAGCACGTTCGTTACGTTCACACTAATTTGCATGTAGTGATGTCCCAATTCCACTTCCTACAACGAGGGGAATTTATGGCTGAGGGAACTCTAAACCAAGGGGAAATATTAGGTATTGGGACAGAGCCTTAGTGTATTTCAAATATCGCCACTCAATGATGGATTATTGTCCATTTCTGGCGCCAGGTTCCTCTGCACTGGCTCGTAAGCGTTCCAGGAACCCGGCAGCAGCTTTTTCCCCATTCCTCGTTTCCATTTTTCAACATAATCATCTGGAAGAAGGTCGGATTTGCAACAGCCGGGTCTTTGATTTAAGGTCAGTGTGTGGTGAGCTTCGCAGTCCACATAAATTGTGACTCACTGTGCTTTGCTGGTTGCCATGCCAACCCCCCCGCCGCGGAGAGGCAGGGAAGCTAGCAGGCAGTGTTCCTCACATCTCGCGCGTTTATGCTAGTGGAAGAACTGTAGATTTTTAATGATACAGTTTTTTCCTCTCACACGTTTAGGCATCATTACGTCGTTGTACTCGCAGCGAGAAAATCTGGGTCTGGGTTTATCATAAACGTTTTTATTGATGATCTACGCTTTCCCGCATTTAACGATTTTTTATTGAAAATACAGCCATTTTATTGCAAATGAAGCTATTTTTGGTACGATTTGTTTTCATGACACCGTTATTTTATATTTTGCCAGATGGAGAAGAAAAAGAAAATATATTGGCCAAATAAATCAGCGTCTTCACCCAGTTTCAGTGAAACTGAGAGACAACGGACATTAGCGAGTCAGAGAAAGTGGTGAAATAAACCGAGACGACTGAGAAGACCTTTTCGCTGGCTGAATTTAAGAGAACAATTCTCTATTTTCCCCTCACGGCTTTTCTTTGGGCAGTGATAAAGGAGCAGGTTTGTTTTGGTTGTTATTTAATTAGCTTAGCCGCTGCCACGCCCACATCTTTTCCTAATGAACGGACTCTGGTGACATTTAGGTCTTGATCGGTTTTTCCACATTGAGAGAGCGGACGTCAGAGATGAGGAAGTGGAAAAAGAACAGCGAGGTCTCGGCGAGTGATGTTTTACTGGAACCATCTGACCATCACAAACCACCTCACAGCAGGAAGTGGACATGTCTGTGTTTACTCTGAATTTAAGAGCATACGTGTTGATTTCTTTGTAGAAGTTTACACTTCACTTCTGGCCGACTGAAGGCTGTGGGAACCAGGGTTCCTACACCTTCGTTGACATCACATTCAAGGACTTTCCAGGACCAATTCTGTCAAATTCAAGGACCAGATGTGCCGACATAGCTTAAGGAAGGACAACTTGTCTTCGTCAATGATGGCGTCCACTCGTTGTCCAAGTCGGACTTTGTCTTTTGTCTTTGGTGACACAGAGATCTTGGAATGATCGTTAGTCGCCATTTGCTCTCTCTCGTCTGAACTTTACTCGCTCGTTGTTCTGCACGGAATCTCACGACCTCAAAGGTCGGCGCTAGTAGTTATGTCTCCGCGTTTGTCCTGCGTAGGCCTCGTCTACGTACGTCGAGCGACGCGGGGCGCGAAACAGCAGGTGGCGACGTCACAAACGAGGGAGACTTTTACCTAAATATCAACTTCACTACTTTACTGCACAGAATTCAAGCACTTTCAATGACCCGTGTTTATTTGGGGCGACTTTCAAAAACTTTAAAAGGGCCTTGAAAATTTTTTTTTTTTTACAAATTCAAAAACTTTCAAGGATTTCAAGGACCCGTGGGAACCCTGTGTATGAATGTTATGCCTCCTGCAACTCGATTAATCAAATTAATCGTCAACTATTTTGACAATCGATTCATCGGTGATTAAAACAAGATTGTTTTAGCTTCTTTAGTGTGAATATTTTCTTCATCTCTTTGCTCCGTAAAACAAAGAAATCGCTATATAATCATTTTGGTTTGGGGACAAAAACAAAGACATTCGAGGAACATCGTCGTTTCCAGGTTTGACAACGTTTTCTGACATTTTATGGACCAAACGATTACTCGATTACGGAAACAATCGTTAGTTGCAGCTCTAAACCGTTGCCTCATCTATAATCTGCAGAGATTCTCCTGCCGTTGTGAACGTAACTATAATCTGTAATATAACCTTTAATCTCCCACTGCACTGGTCAAATACAAACAGCAGCGACAAAGTCCAGAACTGACGTTAGAATAGCGTGGGATTTCGACGTCTAAACACGGCAGCGTAAACGCTCCGCTCGCTCCACAGAGTCACAGATACAGAAGAAAACACAAATCTGAATTTCAGGTGAAGGCCAAACCAGAGTGGACTCAGGAGAGGAGAGGACGACCATCTGCTCCGGCAGCTTCCCAAAACAAAATTAAACTTTAATAACCCGCAGAGAGAGAGTGAGAGTGAGCTGAGCAGGTACACGGCGACTAAATCACTTTAACTAGAACTCCCACAAAGAGCATTTTAGAAGACACAGCGCCGTCTTTAATGAAGAAAACCTACGTTAAAGACTGTAATGGCTGCGTCCGCGGAGCAAAGCGTTTCAGCGCGGGGAGGATTAGAGGCTCAGAGAGCCTTGATTTGAATAATTCATTTAAGTCAACATAATGGCTGCTTCTACATTCAGACAACAAAAGGGAAAGTTTGAGCCGCCTCACTTCAGACTGATGTCGTCTCAGGCTACAGTTTAGTTTAGTCTGTGCTTTCAATTCTGACTTTATTTTCCCGTGAGTGAGTGAGTGAGTGAGTGAGTGAGTGAGTGAGTGAGTGAGTGAGTGAGTGAGTGAGTGAGTGAGTGAGTGAGTGAGTGAGTGAGTGAGTGAGTGAGTGAGGTTCCAAACGTCGCTGATTGAGATTCAGTGAGCAATCAGTGTGAATTAAAAGTCCTTTTATTATTCCATCCAGAGCGGATCGATATCTGATCTAATACCTAATCATGATTCTCTCCGAGGCCATTCAGCTTCAGACCACGGCCAATTAGTGTTGGACACACACACACGGACACACACACACACACACACACACACACAAATGCACCAATGAAGGATACAAAGGCTCTAATGTAATTATAAAGTCTGAATGTTCCTGTGTTAATGCAGTTTAAGCTGCCAGCGGTGGAGATCCATGCTAATCCAATACACTGATATCAGACAGGAGACACCGCCGTGTGTGTGTGTGTGTGTGTGTGTGTGTGTGTGTGTGTGTGTGTGTGTGTGGTATTACTCATGTTGTGGGGACTTAAATCCGTTTACACAGTCAAATTTAGGGGACTTTTGGGGACAAAAAGCAAGTCCTGATAACGTAAATAACTCAAATTTAAGGTTAGATTAGGGTTAGGATTAGGATTAGAACAGTGCTAATTATGGTTAACACAACAGTCACTTTCCATAATGTCCTCTGAAGTCATGGAAACCAGACTGTGTGTGTGTTTTTGTGAGGTCATTATGAGGACATTTTGGACGTCACAACTTAAAAGGGCTAAAAACCGCTGTATTTCTCACTTATTTAGGACCTTTTTCTGTCATAAACACCGTCTTTGTCAGGACCTGAAGTCCTCATGGAGACCAAAACCTGGTTTCCGAATGACGCGCAACCTCATTTTTTGAGCTTAGGGCTAAGATTTGAACTGTGTTTGTGGTTTTGTTAAGTCTGTGTAGATCCCACGTGTCAAACTCAAGGCCCGGGGGCCAGATGTGGCCCGCCACGTCATTTTATGTGGCCCGCGAGTGATTAATTGGTCTTTAAAAATTTGCGTTAAAATAGGTCTGTGCTGCTTTAAAGCGTGCGTTTGACCCTAAACTACATTTCCCACAATGCATGGCGATTGCGTTACCCGCAAAGTGACGGCACCGCCGCTAGATCGCGGCGTATCATCGTATACGCGTCATGCGACGAGTGAAATCGAATAAGTAATAAATACAGAAAGTTATTTAGCGATATGTTACAGAGTAGTTACCTTTATTTTACAGTATGTTTGGTTACATTTAGTGCATGGTTTTGTGTTGTTGGTCCATAAAACGTAAGAATCTATTGATCGATGTTTCCCAACAAACAAAACGATTCAGTTTTAATGATTTCTTTGTTTTTACGGAGCAAACGAAGCAGAAAATATTCACATTTAAGAAGCAGAAAACTGACAAATGAAAGCGACGTCGTGTCTTATTCGGGTTAATTCTTTGTGTTTGAAAACAAAGGAAGAAAAAAAAAACACCCACAGACGACTGAACCGAGTCCAAAAATCTTCCCGAGACTCTCTCCAAAAAAGACCCATCCAACGCTTACGACTCCCACACTGCATTAAAAACAGACTCAGACTGATGCAGCACTATCACATCACTCCATCACTGCACACACAACAGACTTAACGTACGCATTTTAATGTATTCACCATTACACGGAGTAAGATCCTGTCCACTCACGTTTGACCTGAACTGTGGTGCATCGTGGGATGGAAAGACTCCGCCCCTTGGACACACATTTCAATTCTAACGGCTCTTTAAAGTGCGGCAAAGACCGGACACGCGAGTGCGAGGACTGATAATAGCTCCACGGTGCCACACTGTGGTGGGAAAAATATCATATATTTATTCAAATATGACAATTGTTTACCATTAACAGGTGAGAGAAGAATGTTATAAGTCATAGTTGTTGGGAGTTTAAGCTGCAGTTCATGAGGCCATCTCATGGTCACCTGCACCCTCTAGTGGTAAAAAAAAAAACACCAGCTGCACTCAATGATGACAAAAAAAGGGGGGGGGGGGTTCTAATTTGTAAATATTAAAGATGACACTGTGAAATTTTCAGTTTCTCTGGTTTATCTGTCTTTTATGTGTTTAAGGCAAAATCCAAATATATTACTGTCACTTCAAACATTTATTTACAGGTGCAACAAGCTCAGATCACTTATAAATAAAAGTATTATTATTACGACTACTAGGAACTAACTGAAGATATCATCTGGTCATCGTTATACTCATTTCTAAGCTGTTTATCATCCATTATGATGCTAATGGATTAATCTTTGTTTGTGGGATTTTTTTAACAATTAAAACAAGTTTTCGCTTCTTAATTGCAAATATTTTCTTGTTGCACTTCGACAGTGAGCCGACTATTTTCAAAAAAATAAAAAGTATCTCGGAATGACTTGAAATGTACCATCATAATAGTCGGCATCGCCCTGAACAAGAATCCGTTGAAAATATTTGCAAATATCTTAAGGAATAATTTTTATGAATTTTTGAAATTCATGAATTATAAATTTGCTCTGATGCACTTTGAAAGTGAGCTGACTTTCTCCCCGAAAAACAAAAAGTATCTCGGAATAACTTGAAATTTACCATCATAATAGTCGGCATCGCCCTGAACAAGGATCTGTTGAAAATATTTGCAAACCTGATTCACTTTGACAGTGAGCTGACTTTCTTCTCAAAAATATGGGCTGAATACAACCTGAAAAGACTTTTATTTTGAAATCCTGTGAAACTGAAAGGGACTTACTTTTCATGGTGCCGCCTTCGTCCTCGTCGTCGTCGTCGTCAGAGTTGATGACCATGGTGCCCAGCTGCATGGTCCCCGTGTCGTCGTGCTCGATCATGGTCCTCGCCGTCCCGCTGAGCGAACCCGTCGTCGAGCCCACGGCGCGGATGGTTCCGGAGTCTCCCGTCCCCGTCCTCACCATCGTCCCCTGGTCCACCTCATCTTCGTCCTGGGAAAAGAACGAGCAGGGACATGTTGTCCTGTTACTGCGACTGATTCAACTTTATTATTACAAAACAAAAAACTCATTAGCTGGTGTCTGGACAAATACCAAGACAATTGGCTTTTAGAAAAAAATAGTCAGATTCATATTGATTTCTAATTAGAAGATGAGAGATAGCCTCACGTGAGATAGCCTAGAAGATAGTCTCGCGTGAAGATAGCTAGAAGATAGTCTCGTGTGAAGATAGCCTCAAAGGTAGTCTCGCGTGAAGATAGCCTCAAAGATAGTCTCGCGTGAAGATAGCCTCAAAGATAGTCTCACGTGAAGATAGCCTCACTTGAAGATAGCCTCACTTGAAGATAGCCTCACGTGAGATAGCCTAGAAGATAGTCTCGCGTGAAGATAGCTAGAAGATAGTCTCGTGTGAAGATAGCCTCAAAGGTAGCCTCGCGTGAAGATAGCCTCAAAGATAGTCTCGCGTGAAGATAGCCTCAAAGATAGTCTCGCGTGAAGATAGCTAGAAGATAGTCTCGCGTGAAGATAGCCTCAAAGATAGTCTCGTGTGAAGATAGCCTCAAAGATAGTCTCGCGTGAAGATATAGCCTCACTTGAAAATAGCCTCACGTGAAGATATCCTTACGTGAAGATAGCCTCACGTGAATATAGCCTAGAAGATAGTCTCGCGTGAAGATAGCCTCAAAGATAGTCTCGCGTGAAGATATAGCCTCACTTGAAAATAGCCTCACGTGAAGATAGTCTCGCGTGAAGATATAGTCTCGCGTGAAGATATAGCCTCGCGTGAAGATATAGCCTCGCGTGAAGATATAGCCTCGCGTGAAGATATAGCCTCGCATGAAGAAATTCTCGCGTGAAGATATAGCCTCGCGTGAAGAAAGTCTCACGTGAAGATATAGCCTCGCGTGAAGATATAGCCTCGCATGAAGAAATTCTCGCGTGAAGATATAGCCTCGTGTGAAGATATAGCCTCGCGTGAAGATAGTCTCGCGTGAAGATATAGTCTCGCGTGAAGATATAGCCTCGCGTGAAGATATAGCCTCGCGTGAAGATATAGCCTCGCGTGAAGATATAGCCTCGCATGAAGAAATTCTCGCGTGAAGATATAGCCTCGCGTGAAGAAAGTCTCACGTGAAGATATAGCCTCGCGTGAAGATATAGCCTCGCGTGAAGATATAGCCTCGCATGAAGAAATTCTCGCGTGAAGATATAGCCTCGCGTGAAGAAAGTCTCACGTGAAGATATAGCCTCGCGTGAAGATATAGCCTCGCATGAAGAAATTCTCGCGTGAAGATATAGCCTCGCATGAAGAAATTCTCGCGTGAAGATATAGCCTCGCGTGAAGAAAGTCTCACGTGAAGATATAGCCTCGCGTGAAGATATAGCCTCGCGTGAAGAAAGTCTCGCGTGAAGATATAGCCTCGTGTGAAGATATAGCCTCGCGTGCACGTCTTGTTTTTATTGTGCGATTCTTAACGTTTGTACCGAATTGTCGTCGTCGTCCGCGTCCTGCTCCCTCTGCTCCGCCTCTTCCTGTCTCTTCAGCTTGATCTCCATGGCGTCCGTGATCAGCGCTCGGAGGATGGAGCTGGGCTTGGCTGACTTGATGAACGGATGCTGAAGGAGTGACATACGACAAAGATGAAGAGGTGAGGATTTAACACGCGTGAAGTAGAGACTTATTTATATTTTTTGTCCCCGTATCGCCTCAATGAAATAATGAAAGAACACGTTTACCTGTAACAGTTGTGTGGCAGTCGCTCTTTTCTCGGGGTTTTTCACCAAACACTGTCCGACAAAGTCCTGAAACGCTTCCGACCACAGGTCCGGGTTGCGGAACGTCGGCGGAGGGTTGGTGGGGATCATGAAGATGGCCTGGACGAGGAAATGTAAGACGAGATGGAGATGGAGATTAATTCATAAAACAAGGTTTTTCACGTACGCCGTGTTTCCACGACGCGGTTTGGAACGGTGCGGTACTTCACTTAGGAACAGTACCAAAATAAGCGGCCACAACCGTTCCATTTAGTAACGGTATGGTGCAGTGTGGGCGGAGCTAAACCCACGGCCGTCAGCTGATTGGGTGACAGAAAAACATCAACCTACCAAGTAAAAAGGTACTATTCTCAGATTTACTGTTCCAAACTGTACCGTACCATGATGTAAACACGGATTTAAATCTCCAAACGCACACACACACACACACTCTCACCCTCATCGGGTGGATGTCGGCGTAGGGCGGCTTCCCCTCGGCCATCTCTATCGCCGTTATCCCCAAAGACCAAAGGTCGGCCACGCAGTTGTAGCCGATCTCCTGGATGACTTCGGGAGCCATCCAGAACGGCGTGCCGATGACCGTGTTCCTCTTCGCCATCGTGTCCTGAGGAACAGAGCGAGTCTTGTTTTGTCCATAAACCAAAATGATTCCGTTTTAACGATTTCTTTGATATATGAAGCAAAGAAAGCAGAAAATACACACATGTTAAGGAGCTGAAAAAACAGAAAACTCGTTCTTCTTACTGTGAGTTGTCCGGCGACTCCAAAGTCGGCCAGTTTGGCCTGGCCCTCCGAGTTGAGCAGGATGTTTCCTGCTTTGATGTCTCTGTGGATCTTCCTCATGAAGTGGAGATACTCCAGACCCTTCAGCGTCGACTGCAGGATGGTGGCGATCTCGTCCTCCGTTAGCTGCAGACGCACAGACGCACACGTTTCACGTCAACGGCTGTAAATGTTTGTGTTGCTTTTGATACTCTCCTGCACCAAAGTCCACCTGGAGTCGATGATCCACTGCTGCCTCCATCACTAAGTTCAAACGTCTTATTTTGTCACTCCGGTGTTTGAGATTGTATGTTCAGATTGACCGCAGTGACACAAAAAGACCACACGAGGGCAGCAGCAGACCAGCAGCTCCTGTGTCTCTACTACTAAAACTACTAAAGGTAGTACTAAAAGTACTAAAAACACACATTTTCGCGATGGACTTTGGTGTGGGAGAGTGCTTTGCAAACGTCAATTTCCGGTCAGAAAATGGACATCAAAGAACAAAATAAGATGGCAAACATAATCTCAAGCTGTGTGAGAGTTAAGTTTAATCAGATGAGCCTTAAGACAAACATCTGTCTTAACCAGGGGTTCTCAAAGTTGTGATACCTGAGGGCCAATTTAGGAACCCAACATTGGACTGAGGGCCGCCAAATGGAAAAAACTGAAAGAAATCCCATTTGTAATAACAATGGCGTCCAAAATTTGACAAAACCGACATACTATACTACGTTGTCCAAAATGTGACAATTTTTTTGAAGAACAAATTTTGGTCCAAAATTTGACAAAAACGTCATACTATACTATGTCGTTAAAAATGTTTAAAAAATTTTGGGGAAAAATTTTTTGGTCCAAAATGTGACAAAAACGTTGTACAATACTGTCGTCCCAAATTTGAAAAAAAAAAATCCCAAAAAAAATGTGGTCCAAAATTTGACAAAAATTACATATGCCGTCCCAAATTTGGTCCAAAATTTGACAAAAACGTTATACTATACTATGTCTTTCAAAATTTGACAATTTTGGGGGGAAAAAGTTTTTGGTCCAAAATTTGACAAAAACGTTGTACAACGTCGTCCCAAATGTGACATTTTTTTTCAAAAAAAAATTTGGTCCAAAATTTGACAAAAACGTCATACTATACTATGTCGTTCAAAATTTTACAGTTTTTGGGGAACAAATTTTAATGCCAAAATTTGACAAAAAAGTCATACTATACTGTGTCACTATGTCAGTTGTACAGTTTACACTTATTGGTCTGTATCCAGTAATGTCCAATAAACATTTAATAAGCTTAGTCGCTCCTGGATTAAAACTATCAACTGTAATTCATTGCGGGGCCGCCAGAAATGTTTCTGCGGGCCGCCATTGGCCCCCGGGCCGCACTTTGAGAACCAATGGTCTTAACCTTTAACGGCACATTTATTGGACTATTAAAAGTAAATAAATTAGCATTAATACTGTGTTTAATAACATGCACTGTCTGATATGAAATAAAGTAATAAAACACACTGTGTGCATGTGTGTGTGTGTGTGTGTGTTACATTACCGTCTTGTTGCGTATTCTGATGATATCAGACACTGATCCGGCTCCACAGTATTCCATGACGATCCACAGGTCACTGTTTTTGAAGTAGCTGCCGTAGTATCTGACCACATGAGGACTGGACATATGCAGAGGGTGGAGTGTTTTTATTTGAATCCTTAAAATCATCCAGTCAACAACAGTCTCTTCACTTCGGTCTCAGCCTGACTTTGACCTTTTCTCAAAAAACAGATGTATTGGACTCACCGTCGAGTTTTTAGCACAATTCACAAAACTCAAAACAGTACCTGTTGCACTGCTGCATGATGGAGATCTCCTTGATGATCTCCTGAAGGTCCGACTCCACAGGGACTTGTTTGATGGCCACGATCTCGCCCGTCTCTTTGTAGTTGGCCTTAAAAACGCTGCCGTACGACCTGTGAAGACGCACAGGAGACACAAGGTCCAGTTAACATCAACCTGAGGGTGAGGGAGTGTAAAGAACAAATCAGGGAGCGCAAAGAACAAGTGAGGGAGTGTAAAGAACAAGTGAGGTAGCGCAAATAAGTGAGGAAGTGTAAAGAACAAACAGGGAGTATAAAGAACAAATCAGGGAACGTAAAGAACAATGAGGGAGCACAAATAAGTGAGGGAGTGTAAAGAACAAATGAGGGAGTGTAAAGAACAAATGAGGGAGTGTAAAGAACAAATCAGGGAACGTAAAGAACAAATCAGGGAACGTAAAGAACAATGAGGGAGCATAAATAAGTGAGGGAGTGTAAAGAACAAATGAGGGAGTGTAAAGAACAAATGAGGGAGTGTAAAGAACAAATCAGGGAACGTAAAGAACAAATCAGGGAACGTAAAAAGGACAAATGAGGGAGTGTAAAGAACAAATCAGGGAGCGCAAAGAACAAGTGAGGGAGTGTAAAGAACAAATCAGGGAACATAAAGAATAAGTGAGGGAGTGTAAAGAACAAATCAGGGAACGTAAAGAACAAGTGAGGGAGTGTAAAGAACAAGTGAGGGAGTGTAAAGAACAAATGAGGGAGCGCAAATAAGTGAGGGAGAGTTAAGAACAAATGAGGGAGCACAAATAAGTGAGGGAGTGTAAAGAACAAATCAGGGAACGTAAAGAACAAGTGAGGGAGTATAAAGAACAAATGAGGGAGCGCAAATAAGTGAGGGAGCGTCAAGAACAAATGAGGGTGTGTAAAGAACAAATGAGGGAGCGCAAATAAGTGAGGGAGTGTAAAGAACAAATGAGGGAGCGCAAATAAGTTAGGGAGTGTAAAGAACAAATGAGGGAGTGTAAAGAACAAATGAGGGAGTGTAAAGAACAAATCAGGGAACGTAAAGAACAAATGAGGGAGTATAAAGAACAAGTGAGGGAGTGTAGAGAACACAGCACACACACACACACACACACACACACACACACAGCGTCAATCAGTCGCTCAGAACAGGAAGTGAGTTGAGACACAGGATATAAAGAGGCAGTGTTTATGTTGACGAGCAGAGGGAGGAGGAGGAGGCGGAGCTTCATGTACCGACAGAGGAGGAAGAAATGAGGCAGAAAGTGACAGAGATGGAGTGAGTGAGTGAGTGAGGTGCAGATAGTGAGTGAGATTAAAAACAGTGTGTGTGACTGTGTGAGTGAACCACTGTCTTCTCAGTGACTCACCCTTCACCCAGCTTCTCCAGGACATCAAAGACTTCCTCAGGCTGTTTAGTGAGACTGTCCTCACTCAGCTTCTTCAGCTGTCTGTAAACACACAAACACACACAGAGACACACACAGAGACACACACAGAGACACACACACACACACACACACACACACACACACACACACACACACACACACACACACACACACACACACACACACACACACACACACACACACACACACACACACACACACACACACACACACACACACACACACGTACGTCAGTGCTGAAGGACGAGGAAACCACAAATTTAAATTACTTTCATTTTTGATCAATCTGTCAATAATCTCGTCCAGTTCTCCTTTGTTAACAGACTGTGATCAGATCCACAGTTAACTGTTACTAATGTGACTGAATATGTCCTTAAAGTTGATGTGATGCTCAATATTTTTCATTAACTTTATCACCTTTTCAGCACTAAAACATGCAATAATTAAATAAACCACAACTTTTGAGTCTCGTTAACTTTAGACTCTCTTTAGTTAACTTTCGACTCTTTTTAGTTAACTTTCTATCAATTTTAGTTAACTTTAGACTCTTTTAAGTTAAATTTTGACTCTTTTTAGTTAACTTTCTACCAATTTTAGTTAACTTTTGACTCTTTTAGTTAACTTTCTACCAATTTGAGTTAACTTTAGACTCTTTTTAGTTAATTTTCTACAAATTTTAGTTAACTTTTGACTCTTTTGAGTTAACTTTCTACCAATTTCAGATAACTTTTGACCCTTTTACGTTAAATTTTGACTCTCTTAAGTTAAATTATGACTCTCTTAGTTAACTTTCTAATCTTTATAGTTAACTTTTGACTCTTTTTAGGTAACTTTTGACTCTTTTGAGATAAGCACTGTGGCTTTTGCCCTGTGAGGCGTAAAGAACACGAGGAATATATTGTGTTTCTATTTGACTTTGAATTTCACTAATATATTTCCATAACCAAAGTCATTGTTCCTCAGATCATTAAGTCTGTTCAGCTACAGGTCGACGATTAAATGCTCCTAAACTGTAACAGCGTCTGCTAAAAAGTCAAAGTCTGAATCTTTCTTTAACCTCTGGAGCAGATTTTATTCTCTTGAACTGTGGACGAACGGTTCAAGTTCAAACCACAAGCCACAGAGAGAGAGACTGTTAGAGCACGGCCATGTTTATCTGCTGAAGCAGCCCATAATCTGGACTTCTCTAGACCCTCTGTAGAGGGTAAAAGAACAGAACACAGCAAATACAAAGACTAGCTAAAATTAAAAAAGCTCTCTGTTTTCCCTCGGCTTGGTCCCGTTCTTATTTTTTGAAGTGCTTCTATTTTTAAAAATGGAACGCAGTCACAGGGCTTCACTCAGATCTCAGAGAAATCATTTTTAGATGAGAATAACAATGAAAAGAAATAACCTTGGGGGTTTAAAACAGTCCAAGCTGAGCTAAATTTAAACAATTAAATCAGCAATTTATAACCTGATAGACAGAGTAAAGCAAATACAGAGATTCATTTGCAGATTTACGGCTGCAAATGAAGATTATTCTCAGAATATTTCTCTTCTTGGGTCCATAAAATGTCAATTGGTGTTTAGCAAAACTGGAAACGATGATGTTTTCAAACGTCTCGTTTTGTCCACAAACCAAAATGATTCAGTTTTAATGATTTCTTTGTTATATGGAGCAAAGAAACCAGAAAATATTCACATTTAAGAAGCTAAAGAGGGTGGGAATCACAGCGTACCCACATATAAATGTTAGCGCTGGGCAAGTTGACGCGCTAACGGCGTACAACGGCGTCAGCGCTAACGCACATTGGCGCATGGTGCGTTTCCATAATGACCGACTGGAAAGAGACTCGCGTGACGTCATGTTTACGTGACTCCCGATTGTTAAAAATGAGTCTGTAAAGTAACGCTAATCTTTAACCGCCGCTCCAGTTGCACTGCAGGCGCGCTAACGGCGCTAAAGGAGCTAACGGAGCTAATTGGTAAACAGTGCCTGGACTCCGGTGCGCTAACGTTGACGTTGCTAACGTGCCCGGCGCTGATAAACGCATATGTCACATCTGCTGCGACACGGGACCCGTTAGCGGTTCGAGCACTCCTGATATATCGGCATATCGGCAAAAAAGCCCAATATAGCGCGTCCCTACACGTTGTCCTCGATGAGCGAGCGTGGACGCGATAACGCGTGAACAGTGTGTTTCCCCTCGCATCCTGTTGATAAACGGACAGAAAAGGAACGAGTCACTTCCTGCTGTCAATCAACACACACACACACACACACACATTCTTGTACTTGCTGCATACTGAGGACCGTGTAAAAGTGCTGACAAAGTGAGGACCAGAATTTCCACTTTATAAATCAACACAATTTACAAATGTCTACTTCATGAATGACATCTAGAAAGAACTACTGGGTGCGGTACCATAAAATATATGCAGGTGGAGCCCCAGAGCAAAAAGTGTGCAACACACCAGGGCTGGAAAACGGGGGTTTTCTACCAAATTGAGGAGCTGTGTTAAAAACAGAGTATAGCATGTTATAGCAAGTGATTTCAATGAAAACAAAGTGAGGACCGGCCAAAATGTCCTCACTGTGTAAAAATGACCTCACTTTGTTGGTTAAAAACCCTCAATGGTGGCACAACTTTGACAACAGTTTTTTTGTTTTTGTTGTGTTTTGCCACTGATAATATAATAATATATTGCTATATCAAGAGTCATTTTGTACTCTGACTGTAATGGGTGACATTCCCACATCATTATTTGGTTCAAAACACTTGTCCATAAGACAAACATGATGAATGACAGAGTTAATGACTCAAACACTTATGAGGTCGTCACGTATATGGACTTTAAGGCATTTAACAGGATTCAGCCGCGCAAACAAATCTAACCTTTCACAGATTTACAGTCAAAACAGACCTAAGACAACACAGACTCTGACTCTGTGTCAACAACACATTATAATCTGCTCTGAACTGAGTCACAACTCCAGACGTGATGGAAAAGCTTTTTACTCAGGGTTGATTTTGACTGTGCTCTGTAATATTATTTTATTTAAGGTTGTACAGCAGCTGGTGACCTTTTTGAATGATGAGGACAGAGGACAGGTGAATGATGAGGACATGTGAATGAAGAGGGCAGGTGAATGAAGAGGACAGGTGAATGATGAGGACATGTGAATGAAGAGGACAGGTGAATGATGAGGACATGTGAATGAAGAGGGCAGGTGAATGAAGAGGACAGGTGAATGATGAGGACAGGTGAATGATGAGGACAGGTGAATGATGAGGACAGGTGAATGATGAGGACAGGTGAATGATGAGGACAGGTGAATGAAGAGGACATGTGAATGAAGAGGGCATGTGAATGAAGAGGGCAGGTGAATGAAGAGGACAGGTGAATGATGAGGACAGGTGAATGATGAGGACAGAGGACGTGTGAATGATGAGGAAGTGTGAATGATGAGGACAGGTGAATGAAGAGGACAGGTGAATGATGAGGACATGTGAATGATGAGGACAGGTGAATGATGAGGACATGTGAATGAAGAGGACAGGTGAATGAAGAGGACAGGTGAATGATGAGGACGTGTGAATGATGAGGACAGGTGAATGAAGAGGACAGGTGAATGATGAGGACAGGTGAATGATGAGGACAGGTGAATGATGAGGACATGTGAATGATGAGGACAGGTGAATGAAGAGGACAGGTGAATGAAGAGGACAGGTGAATGATGAGGACAGGTGAATGATGAGGACAGAGGACAGGTGAATGATGAGGACATGTGAATGAAGAGGGCAGGTGAATGAAGAGGACAGGTGAATGAAGAGGGCAGGTGAATGAAGAGGACAGGTGAATGATGAGGACAGGTGAATGATGAGGACAGAGGACAGGTGAATGATGAGGACATGTGAATGAAGAGGGCAGGTGAATGAAGAGGACAGGTGAATGATGAGGACAGGTGAATGATGAGGACAGGTGAATGATGAGGACATGTGAATGATGAGGACAGGTGAATGACGAGGACAGAGGACAGGTGAATGATGAGGACATGTGAATGATGAGGACAGGTGAATGAAGAGGACAGGTGAATGAAGACAGGTGAATGATGAGGACAGGTGAATGATGAGGACAGGTGAATGATGAGGACAGGTGAATGAAGAGTACAGGTGAATGATGAGGACATATGAATGATGAGGACAGGTGAATGATGAGGACAGAGGACAGGTGAATGATGAGGACATGTGAATGATGAGGACAGGTGAATGATGAGGACATATGAATGATGAGGACAGGTGAATGAAGAGGACAGGTGAATGATGAGGACAGGTGAATGATGAGGACAGGTGAATGATGAGGACAGTTGAATGATGAGGACATGTGAATGATGAGGACAGGTGAATGATGAGGACCGGTGAATGATGAGGACAGAGGACAGGTGAATGATGAGGACAGAGGACAGGTGAATGATGAGGACAGAGGACAGGTGAATGATCAGAACAGAGGACAGGTGAATGATGAGGACAGGTGAATGATGAGGACAGGTGAATGATGAGGACAGAGGACAGGTGAATGATGAGGACAGAGGACAGGTGAATGATGAGGACAGAGGACAGGTGAATGATGAGGACAGAGGACATATGAATGATGAGGACATGGGAATGATCAGAACAGAGGACAGGTGAATGAAGAGGACAGAGGAAATATGAATGATGAGGACAGGTGAATGATGAGGACAAGTGAATTGATGTTAATTCAGGTCCCAAAGTTAAATCATTTGTGACCTTTGACCAATTTCAACTGATGCATATTTTATTTTGTCAACACTGTAATTTGTAAAGGTTTGTCTTCATGTGAGATTTGTGTCTCTCTTGTCCTTTGGGTTAACAAGAACCTTGTTTTTTTAAAAGCTACTTTTACGTAAACTTCTATTAAAACAGTGTTACTTTTACTTGAGTAGAATATGTCACGACCTCTGGTTGATTGATTGATTGATTGATTGATTGATTGATTGGTTCTGTCTGACAGTCTGTGACAGTTTGTCGGGTCTTTATTTCGCTGATGCTAACTTCAGAGGATGTCAGGTGTCATTTACCTGCGGGGATGGCTCCTCATCTGGACTTTGTCCTTGTTCTCCATGTTTGTCCCGTTGTCCTCTCCTTGTCCCGTCGCCGTTGCTTCACCTCCGTCTTTCACCGTCTGCGTCGAACTCGTCTCCCCGAGTTTCAACGATTCAAACTCTCTTGCTAACGCTAGCGGCGGCGGCTAACGGCAACGGTTAGCCCGCTCGCAGAAACCCACACACACGCGCACACACACTGAGAGAGAGAAACACACACATATACCGGATCCGTTCATGGTTCGGTAAGTCGCGGCTCTCGCGGTGAACCGTCTCCAGCCCGGTGCCGTGTCTCCGCCGCCTGCTGCTTCATCCCGGACAAGTTTGGAGCCGTTTGACGAAACGCCGCCACAACACAAGAGTGGAAAAAACTACCCCGGAAGTGAGGAGGAAGGAGGGCGGTGCGGACAAAGACTGGCAGTGCGGGGCCGCCACCGGCGGGGGGCGCTGACGGACACACACTGTTATACCACTACACGGAATAATAATAATAATATTACTCATCATATGCTGTACATAATATATTATTGATTATTTTATGTTATATTTTTCTAAAGAGGTCACTTCATATCAAATTATAATAACATTATTATAAATTATAAAACTAAATATAAATACATTGTTAGCTGTACAACTGTATTTACTATGTCATCAAATTTTGGATGACATAGTGACACGGTATAGTATGACTTTTTTTTGTCAAATTTTGGCATTTAAATTTTTTCCCCAAAAACTGTAAAACGTTGAACGACATAGTATAGTATGACGTTTTTGTCAAATTTTGGACCAAATTTTTTGGGAAAAAAATTGTCAAATTTGGGACGACGTTGTACGTTTTTGTCAAATTTTGGACCAAAAACTTTTTCCCCCCTCAATTGTAAAATTTTGAAAGACATAGTATAGTATGACGTTTTTGTCAAATTTTGGACCAATTTTTTTTTTTTTTAAATGGTCAAGTTTGGGACGACATCGTATTGTTTAACGTTTTTGTAAAATTTTTGACCAAATTTGGGACGGCATATGTAATTTTTGTCAAATTTTGGACCAATTTTTTTTTTTTTTTTTTTTCCAAATTTGGGACGACATAGTATTGTACAACGTTTTTGTCAAATTTTGGACCAAAAACTTTTTCCAAATTTTTAAAAAAAAAAATTTAACGTGTCGTTTGACGTTTTTGTCAAATTTTGGACCAAAATTAGTTTTTCAAAAAAATTGTCACATTTTGGATAATGTAGTATGTAGGTTTTGTCAAATTTTGGACGCCATAGTTATTACAAATGGGATTTCTTTCAGTTTTTTCCCTTTGGTGGCCCTCAGTCCAATGTTGGCTTCCTATATTGGCCCTCAGGTATCAAAACTTTGAGAAGCCCTGCTCTACTATTACCACAACAACAACAATAATAATAATAATAATAGTAATAATTGACCATTTTCAAAGAGACGAAGAAGAAAGAAATCACATTCCATTCTGTGATTTTGATGCCTTGGATGTCTTTGATGGCTTTGGACCGCACAAGGAATATAAAACTGAGAGGAAGCAGTTTCTCCCGCAGACTTCAGATCAGAACTTTGAAACGTCGACATGGAGAAGAAGAGCTGCTTCGCAAACGTCTGGACGCAGGGGGGAACCCTGAAGACCACGGCGGAGAGGAAACCGGAGCATTCAAACTGGACCAAAATGAAGCTCCAGAAGAGGAGGATGCAGAAGAGGTCTTCACCTCGGACACCAGAGTCTCCTGAGGACCAGACGGCCGTTCCCCCACAGGGCAAAGGTCCACGTCCACGTCCAAGCGAGGACCGAGCCGTTGCGCCCACAGAGGAGCGTCCACGTCCACGCGAGCACTCTCCTCCGCAGAAGACGGTGCCCTCGGGGGAGGAGAACGTTCAGCAGAAGCTCAGAGAACCGGAGGAACGCGTTCAGGTTGAGAGGCAGAGGAGCGTCTGGTATCCTCACAGGTGGAGGACACCTCCAAAGTGAAAGCTGAACCTTCTGGGACGAGTCCAGATGCCAAAGGGAGAAGAAGGAAGTCCTCTGGAGTCTCTGGAGCTGAGCGAGGTGTTAGCAAGACACCGCGTGCTTGTTAATAATGGATTTACCGTTTCACGTCACTCCCGCTGTCGTAGGAAGACAGCGAATCAGAGTCTTTGTACATAGTTTCCATTGTTTATGTTTTGTTTTTGTATTGTAGTAAAGCAGGGGTTCTCAAAGTTTTGATACCCGAGGGCCAATTTAGGAACCCAACATTGGACTGAGGGCAAAAAAAAGGAAAAAAACAGAAATAAATCCCATTTGTAATCATTTCAATGACCAGATTGCAGTTCTACAGTTTAGCGTCAAGTAATATTTCGTCTATATAGTGTAATTTAAGCATTAATATAATAACGCTTTATAATTTACTGGGTAATTACCCAGTATTTGGCCATTGTTCTTACCTTCTAATAACAGGTTAATACCAAGTAACACATTTCTGTTACCATATATTTACTGGGTAAATAGCTAGTAATTGGGGGCTGTAGCTACCTGCTTATTACCAGCTTATAACACAATAATACACTAAAATTCACCATATAGAAACCAGGTAAATACCCAGTATTTTTGTTTACACTTATTGGTCTGTATCCAGTAATGTCCAATAAACAAACAAACAATAATAAACACCTGCAATATTGTAATAAGTCGAATGAACATGAATTATTAAACCTTCCCCAAACTGCAGAGGAAGAATCCTGCACTCACTCGACTATTTAACACGAGTATTAACGTATGTTTTATATTTTTTTGTTAATAGTGAAAACAAAAGACAAGAAAGAAGTAGTGAACCATTAATAGAATATTTTATTTAGAGGAACAAAACAACGCGAAGTTCACGTCCGATCGGTAAATCACACCCATGAGAGCGAGAGGGAACTTCCTCCTCAGGACCAGGAACGAACAAAGGGGAAGAAGAAAGCTGCAACACACGCACAGAAAAACAAACACAAAGCCACAATTATTACTTGTAGTCAAATGGGATATTTCAGGTGTTATGATGGTTGGATGAGGTAATAACGTGCAGCGAGACAGACGCTCGCCTTCAATGGGGACACGAGCAAAACCAGATCTACTACGTTACTTAGATTTTTTGTGTCTCTTTGTAAACGGCTCACTCTCCCACACCAAAATCCACAGAGGAAATCAGCAGCTTTACATCACAGGGACACAGGAGCTGCTGATCCACTGCTTCATACGTCAGTCGGTTCAAATGTGTCGTTTAGTGGCTTTTTTGCGTTTGAAATCCTTCTTTTCAGTGACACAAAGTGACCACACGAGGCAGCAGTAGACCAGCAGTTCCTGTGCTTTCACACACGCTAAAATCAGTGATCGTCCTCTATGGAGTTTGGTGCGGAAGAGTGAGTGGGTGGTTTACAAACTTCCCGTTTCCTGTTGGTAAATAACTGCCTAAGCTTTTTTTTCATGATTAAAACAAGGTTTCTGATCGTTCAAGCGTCTTAAATGTGAACATTTTATTTGTTCGTTCGCTCCACGTAGCAAAGAAATTAGTGCCGGCGAACGTTAGCGACGTCGTGTTTACGCGACTCCCAGTTGTTAAAATGAGTCTGTAAAGTGACGCTGAACTTTAAAAACAAAGGCACACGTACGCAGTGCACATAAATAGACCGATCCAGATCGACTGTAGGTGCTAAAAGGAGCTAATGCAGCTAACGGAGCTCACTGGTAAAGGGTGCCTAGACTCTGATATCCAATCCAAATGTCACTTTCTAAAAACAGAACATTGTCATTTTACCCATTAATTTAAAGACTCACGGTGGCTTCACTCGCCAGTAGGCCGAACGCTCTCAAAGACGCCGGCTTCCCTCATGGCGTTGAACTCTTTGACGGGGTCGTACTGCTTGTAGTACGCGGCGTAGGCCTTCGTCCTGGGGTCGATCACCACAAACTGAGGCAACAGAACACAACAACAACAACAACAACACGGTCAACGACTGTCGGGGAAACGGTTTAAAGCGAGGTGTAAACCTGGCGCGCGTGACGCTCACTTTGTACGCTATTGCGGTCGCGAGAGCCGCGACGAAGGCCATGGGCAGCTGAAACCTCAGGCGCTTGACCAGCATTCCCCTCATCAAAGGCTTTGGCAGAGACATGGTGGATTCACCTGTGAGAGGGGGAGAGAGACGACGGTCAAACGTGACATTCGATCTGTGGAGTCAAATCATTAATGTGCACAAACACTATGGTTTTATCTGCAGGTTAGCTCTTCTGTTAGCAACGTCCTATCTGGTTGTTGACCGGTCAATCTGATCGTTACCGCGATGGCTCATCCAGATCGACTTGATCCAGATTATGGATTTGGCTGCAATTGAGATTTAATCTGGGAACTCCTAGGTTTGGGCAAGATATGGATATTAAATCTACATCGTGACACGAGACAAGATATCACGATAAAGAAGCGTCTGGTTTTAAAGGCTGTTGCATTCATCATATTTATGAAACACAAAAAAAATATAAATTAAATATGATGTACATATTGATTCAATAAGTGACCTAATAACACTTCGTTCATTATAAGCCTAAATATTTGTCTTATATGAGAATTTACCCATATTTGACGTTGATGTTATTGTTTCTTTCACACGTAAATGTCCTTCATTTAACATTAAAAAGCCAAATAAATCAACAAATCAAGGCATTATTTGTATTTTAAAATCATGTCATATGGCTCATAAACAGTAGATATAGTAGTGTGTTGTCATTCTCACTCTTTGTGAACCACAAACCTCTCAGAAATGAACTTTTCACTAAGAAACAACCTGTGTGCAGCTTTAAATCAACATATATTATCTCACATTTGCATATTATTTATCCATCGTCTTGGTCATTATGTTCTCAAATATCGCATTTTGTCCACAAACACAGTAAAGTATTCACATTTAAGAACACACAAACCAATTACCACAACAGTACACAATTGTTGTTTCTATACAAGTCAAATGTGTATTTTTCTACTTTTTCGATGGCCCATTTTAAGTATTCAATATATTTAAAAGTTAATACATTATCTTTTATAACAATATTTACATATAACTGCAGTGCAGCATGGTGGTTCAATAACCAGTGAGTGAAGTTAATCAAACGTTTGTATGACAAGGGGAAAAAAAAGGAATATCAGCTAAATACATGAACTAAAAGAAAATAAACATCACTTATCGGCCGTTGACAACGGTCATAACAAAAAATATCGGTCGACCTCTAAATTCATAGAGAATAATTTAACTTAATTA
This sequence comes from Microchirus variegatus, assembly GCF_963457635.1. NCBI lineage: Eukaryota > Metazoa > Chordata > Actinopteri > Pleuronectiformes > Soleidae > Microchirus > Microchirus variegatus. The sequence continues at coordinate 19,155,401 of NC_139822.1, forward strand.
CGTGTTAAACGCCTCGTGTAACTCATGTAATTAACTACAGCTAGATGTAAATAAACTGTGGTCAATAAACGCTTATGAACAAGATTAAAAACATAACCTAGAATCATGAGCTAAGGGTCACATTAGCATCAAGTCACGCACCGGACACGTCCGTTACAAACCTCATTTATTTATATTTTACCATAAATTGCATTAAATATGACACGCAGTGGGAAATATTTAGAAAAACATCCACATTTAAGGTGAAAATTGAAGAATAATACACGCGTAATCATGGATGTCCGCATGAGATAACGTTAGCTAGCTGGGAAGAAGCTAACGGTAACTACCCGGTGACAAAAGCAAATAAAAGAGGCAAAATAAAGCGACAGCGGTGAAACATACGCGTTTCTATCGAGTTCACACACTTAGCAGATGATAATATGAATGAAACAGTGTGAGTTTGAGTGCGTTTAACTGGGTTTAGGAGGAGAAATACTCACGAGTTTTGACTCACGACCTTCACGTAAAGCGCTAACGTCTGAGCCGGAAGAACTGATGCTACGGGAGCCGCGCAGGGTCAGAGTGAAAAAGGCGAAGCGAGGGCAGAGCGGGTCAAACGGCGACGACTCGTCGACACACACGCACACAATGGCGTCAACGGCAACACAACTAAGGCAATTTATGACAAAAAGTTGACGTTTAATGACACAAAGACAACTTATAATCGCCATTTTCACCCTTTATTCAACACAAATATACTTGAAATGTGTGACATCACCTTTCCCATATGATTCTATTGATTTACAGCCCTAATATTTCACTTAATGTTACGATTTAATGTGTTCTCATTAAAAATAAAAATAATAATAATAATAATATAAACAAGCATATAAATATGAATTAAGCATGGAGGAAAAGAAAGAAAACAAACAATAAAAGAGTAATATAAGAGCTTATATTTCCCAGATTCAGGAATATAACTATTACAATTTTAGTTTCCTAAAATATGCATGCAATGTCTTATTATCTATCTATTTATTATTTATTTGCCGAATTATTTATTTAAATATGACCCTCTGGACTGCACGGAGGCACCTGCAAAACAAATATGTTGTAATTGCACAATCTGACCACACGATGGCGGTAAAACACCACTGAAGTGTCAAATATAAATTATTATCAAAATTCAGTTTGTTTTTGGAATTTGGCCACAGACTAAGATAAATATGAGCATATAAAATCTAATAACCTTTTTTTATTTTCTTTAAATAAACAAGATTAAACAAATATTTAAAATTGTGCACATACATTCAAAATAAGAGAAGTAATACAGTTAACTTTATTGACATGTTTTATTATAGAAAATACAACACAGCTTTGTTTATCTGACAAAAAAACAAACAAACCGCAGACTGTTTTATTGTGGAGAGGAAACGCTGTTGGACACATATTCAGTTACGACTTAAACATTCAACTGAAAACAACACACAGCGACACAGAAGGTGAACGTGTTCTGAATCTCACTCTGTTCTCGTCGATTAAGTGCATTTTCATCAAATAGTGAAGTTCAGACAAAAAAACAAAAGAAAACCTGCAGAGAAGCTGCAGAATTCATCAACACATACATAGACATAATGCTTTCCCTAAACCCTTTATCTTAAACTTAACCATCACAACTTAACCCTAAAACTAGGTCTTAACCCTGAAAAAGCAGTTTAAATTTGTGGGGTCCAGACAAAATGTCCCCACAAAGCTATAAACACAAGTACACACACACACACACACATACATTATTGCACTTGCTGCATACTGAGGACTGGGTTGCTGACAAAGTGAGGACCAGCACTTCCACTTTATAAATTAACACAATGACAAATATCTACTTCATGAATGACATCTATAAAGAACTACTGGTTGCAGTACCATAAAATGTCTGCAGGTGGAGCCCCAGAGCAAAAAGGACCAAAAAAAAATGTTGGTCCAAAATTTGACAAAAACGTCATACTATACTATGTCGACCAAAATTAAAAAAAAAATTTGACCAAAAATGTTTGGTCCAAAATTTAAAAAAAACGTCATACTATACTATGTCGACCAAAATTTAAAAAAAAATTTGACCAAAAACTTTTTGGTCCAAAATTTGACAAAAACACCATACTATATACTATGTCATCCAAAAGTTGAAAAAAAAATTAAAAAAATTTTTGGTCCAACATTTGACAAAAACTTCATCCTATACTATGTCGTCCCAAACATTTTGGGGGAAAAATTGAGTATAGCATGTTATAGAAACTTCAGGAAGTGATTTCAATGAAAACAAAGTGAGGACCGGCCAAAATGTCCTCACTCCGTAAAAATGACCTCACTTTGAGGGTTAAAAACCCTCACTGGTCCTCAGTATGCCGCAAGTACAAGAGCACACACACACACACACATATACAATATAAACAAACAAAACCATCCCACTTTTCACACTCTGGGACCAACTGCTTCACAAACCCCTGGCAACAAATAAAAGGGCCGTTTTCAGATGATAAAAATGTCAATTAAATGCAACCAAATTAAATAAAAACTTGCGTGTGTGTGTGTGTGTGTGTGAATCAGCCAAGACTCACAAACGCAAACAAGGAAACAAACAAGAAAACATGATTAAAGCCGTATTTCTGTGCTCCACAGTCTGGAAACGATAAAACCTTGATTGTGTTGTTGCGATGTCGTTGTGTCTGCTCACTGTCAGACACACACACACACACACACACTTCCTGCCTTCAGAAAAACAGTACGCAACGTCCATTTTAAATGTAATGTAAAATGTATTTTAAAAAGTCAGATTTAAATGTCCGTAATTATACTCGTAAAGCGAAAGAAGTGTTTCAAAAGTGAGTCGTACTGCTGTTTCCACGCTAAAGCTTCGGTTTGGTACCAAAATATCCAGCCTCAACTGTTCCATGCTTTGGCAGCCTTTTCTTGGGCTACCAGAGTAAACATGGTACAGTCAGGCTGGAGCTAAATGGCTCCACCCATTGGGTGACGGAAAGGCGTCACTACCTTGTGATCAGGGTGTAAATTAAAACCGATATAAAAGTCGCCCGCAGTCTATTCTCAAACATGCCGTGTTTCCATCACGGTACAGTTTGGAACGGTAAAGTCAGACTAGCCTGTGCTCGATGGCCATGTTAGCATGACACGTAGCATAATGTTGTACCAGTGAGCCGACATCGGACAACGACATTGCGCAAGGACACCGAACAACGACATCACGAAACGACATCGGACAACGATATTGGACACCGACATCAAACAAAGACACCGGACACTGATACCTGACAACGATACCGGACAAAGACACCGGACAACGGAATCGAACAACGACACCGGACAACGACATCGGCCAAAGACACCAGACAACGACATCGGACAACGACATCAGACAAAGACATCGGACAACGACACCGGACAAAGACATCGGACAACGTCATCGGACAACGACACCGGACAACGACATCGAACAACGACACCGGACAACGATATTGGACAACGACATCGGACAAAGACACCGGATAACGACACCGGATAACGGCATCGAATAACGACACTGGACAAAGACACCAGACAAAGACACCAGACAATCATACCGGACTACGACACCGGACAACGACATCGAACAACGACACCGGACAACGACATCGGACAACGACACCGGACAACGACATCGGCCAAAGACACCAGACAACGACATATGACAAAGACACCGGACAACGACATCAGACAAAGACATCGGACAACGTCATCGGACAACGACACCGGACAACGACATCGAACAACGACACCGGACAACGATATTGGACAACGACACCGGACAACGACATCGGCCAAAGACACCAGACAACGACATATGACAAAGACACCGGACAACGACATCAGACAAAGACATCGGACAACGACATCGAACAACGACACCGGACAACGATATTGGACAACGACATCGGACAAAGACACCGGATAACGACACCGGATAACGGCATCGAATAACGACACTGGACAAAGACACCAGACAAAGACACCAGACAATCATACCGGACTACGACACCGGACAACGACATCGAACAACGACACCGGACAACGTCATCGGACAACGACACCGGACAACGACATCGAACAACGACACCGGACAACGATATTGGACAACGACATCGGACAAAGACACCGGATAACGACACCGGATAACGGCATCGAATAACGACACCAGACAAAGACACCAGACAATCATACCGGACTACGACACCGGACAACGACATCGAACAACGACACCGGACAACGACATCGAACAACGACACCGGACAACGACATCAGACAACAATGACAAATTACGTGGTAAACAAATAATATCACATTGTTTCTGTTCAGAAACAGAGGCAGAATAATAACAACAACACAAGTCATGCACTGCAGCTTTCAAAGAAGAGCTCGTTGTCTTTTCTCGTCCAAACTTGTTTTCATCACTTTATCCAACCATCGGGCTGTTTCTGGAGGACTGGTTGTGTCGTTGCGTTCGCAACAGCAGGAGAATGTCCAAATATCCAGTTTGATGATGGGGAGGAGCCTGGTCCGAAACACTGGTGATGACCTATCGTGGAATGTACCATTTCCTCTCATTCCCCGATGTCAGTTGGGATTGGCTCCAGTTCCCCCCGTGACCCTCAGAAGAAAAATGATCAGCGGCGTGGACTTCTGCCAGTGGATCTGTATCAGATGGTCGAAAAGTCTCGGAATCTCCCACGAACGACCTTAGAACCCTGGATTTGTGCCGTTTACAAACACTTTTGTTGACTTGCACTCGGTGTCACAGTCGGACGAGTTTCCCTTTTTTTTTAACACAGATCGTTCTGTTGGAAAACCCAACATTTCCAGGAAAGACTGGCCCTGTGACGCCTCTTGGACAACCTGGTTGCCTTTGAGCACACGATGGTTGCCTGCAGATCTGGGTGGATCATGTGGATTGTACCATTATGGCAAGGCCTCTCAGGGTCTGGTAAAGCCTGCTTTCTACCACAGTAGATCTTAGCGATGTAGCTGTAAGTTCAGAGACGTTTCAAAAGCGTTTGGGCACCCGAGGCGAGAAGGTCCTGGGGGCCTCGATTCCGCCCCACAATTGAAAGCATAGGCGGATAAATTGGCTGTTTATGTATGAACAGTTTACACAGAACAGCCTTTGTTAGCATTTCCACAATGGTTTTCTGTTCATTTATGATGAAAATCAGAAGATTGGTTCGGTCAGATGAGCTCACAATGACATGAGAACATCCAAAATCCCCAAATTTGACTTAGAATTCTGGTTCTAAGTTTGTCTTTCGTGGACATTTGCGTCCTCAGACCCAGCCCCCTGGACCGTTTCAAGAAAACACATCCAGAATTAACTGTTTTCATGGCCCCCCCCCCCCCCTCAGCTTGGGCCCCCTGTTTGACCACCCCTGCAGCAAGGCCCCGTAGGACTGTACCATCAACACAGTGGACGTCAGGGCCGAAGTGGGTCACGTGATCGGCGAGGTCTTTGCTTTGGAGGAGTGCCGGGAGCCGCAGGGTTGTACCATCGTGAGGGCGAAGGGTGTTTTTTTTTTATCACGAAGGCGGACGGAGGGGTGCTGCTAGAAGTCGTAGGGCCGTACCATCATGGAGGTGGAGCGCAGCGAGTAGCTGGGGCCCCTGAAGTGGTGCCACTTGATGCCGTTGAGTTTGCGGATGTTGTGGCCGACGTTGTAGTAGATACCGTTGAGGTTGGAGAAACCGCAGGCGTCGAACCACCAACCTGATGAAGAGCGAGAGATATCGTTAGCTAGCTGGGCAAAGCTAACTGCTAACTACCGGGTGACAAAAGCAAATAAAAGAAAACGCAGAAAAGACTAAGACAATAAGTTCCGGGGAGGGAAAGTGTCGCGAAGAGTCGATCAGACGCTGCAGTGTTAGCTAACGGAGGATTCTACAAAGTTAGCTAGCGGGTTAGCTACCATGTTTGTTTGTTTTTGACTGGGGAAACACCTCAACCTCGCGGTTAGCTGGATTAAGTCCTTGCTGAAATTGAGCTAACTATTAATCTCAGCTAATCTGCGTCTTTCAACACCACAATGCTACAAAATGATAAACAAGTAAGGTTCACTACAAACAATAATGGCTAATGCGTGTCGTAGCGATATAGCACAAAGAAGAAATCAGCGCGTTCACCCGGGTTTAGTGTTTCCAATAACGCTGACAACGATGAATAATGAAGCTGTAATTTTACCTTAATCTGGTCAACAATATGTTTAATTTGGGATTAAACGGCGAGAGCTAACGTGGTAATTCATGCTAATGACCGTGAGTTTCTGTAATCTACAGAGCTCAGATACCGCTGGAGTCTTTTCCTCAGAGATCTCAGGGTTTTTCTGGAACCATTAACGTAAATCGACGGCGGCCGAGAAAAGTTAAAGGTCTGTTTTTCTTGGCGCCGACACAAGGCGAAGGAGGCGGAGCCTCAGCGAAGGTGAGAGAGACAGATGTAGCTTGCCGGGTGGGGGCGGGGCTAAAGCGTTTACCTCCGGTGAGCATCATGGCACATTTGCAGTGGTCGCAGTTGTCGTTGTCCTGGTCTCTGGTGCTGAAGCCGATGCCGTGCACGGCGAGGCTGCTCTGCCTCGCCACCGTGCCGCTGTAGCCTCGCAGAAACAACCTGAAGGAGGACGGAGACAATTTGACACTTTGGTGTGGGAGAGTGAGCGGTTTTATAAAGTGACACAAAAATGTCCGTTTATAGCCAGAAAAGCAGCAATAAACAAAGAAGTAAAGTTGTTAAAGTGACCTCACCTGTACTGCTGCTTCTCATTGGCCAGAGTGAAGCGGTCGTAGTGGGAGTGGGCGGAGTCTCCCTCCCAGTCTCTAAGCTCCACCCTCATGGAGTATTGACCCTGAGCCGTCAGCAGGTGCAGAGCTTCATTACCCAACCAGTGCTCACCCAACACATCACCAAAGCCCTGAGGAGGAGGAGGAAGAGGAGGAAGAACAGGGTGAGTGTGATCCACAGATCTTAGTCTGACCTTTGACCTCTAGGCTCCGCCCTCTCAGGAGACAAACCCACCATCTTGTATTCCCTCCAGCTCCTCTGAAAGTCCACGGTGCCGTTGAAGCGTCGCTGGAAAACCGTCCAACCGCCGCGACTCGTCTCCATGTCGCAGTAAACCTTCAGGACACGAGGAGAGAGGAAGGGTCTTAACTTTAGAATTCAACAACGACAACAACAACAACAACAACAACAACTCTGATGTTCTCACCTGCACAGCTTCACTTCTGTTGCCGATGTAGATGTGATACAGACCACTGACGGACTGACCGGCCTTGTAGGCGTCAGCGCAGTCTCTCCACCTGTTGTTCCCAGGAGGGGGCGCTACACACACACACACACACACACACACACACACACACAGAGGACTTTTTAAGACCTGGTTTTAGGGTTAAAATCGGTTTTAGGGTTTACTCACTATACAGTTGTAGCACGGCTCGACTCTAGTCTAGTTTGGTATGGTTTTCCATATGTGTGTGCGTGTGTGTGTGTGTGTGTGTGTGTGTTTGTGTGTGTGTGTGTGTGTGTGTGTGTGTGTGTGTGTACCTGTGGAGCTGGTCACCATGGTGATGAGTGTGTGCACAGACTCCATCAGTTGCGTCTGTTGTCTCTGCAGAACTGTGTTGTTGTTGCTGGCGACGAGCAGCTGCTTCTCCAGAGACTCGATGGCCGACATCTGAGTCCTGACAACAGACTGACACACAAAACACCCTCACATTTACATAATCTGTATATAATCTGTATATAATCTGTATATAATCTGTATATAATCTGTATATAATCTATATATAATCTTTATATAATCTGTATATAATCTGTATATAATCTGTATATAATCTGTATATAATCTCTATATAATCTATATATAATCTTTATATAATCTTTATATAATCTCTATATAATCTCTATATAATCTATATATAATCTATATATAATCTTTATATAATCTGTATATAATCTGTATATAATCTGTATATAATCTCTATATAATCTATATATAATCTATATATAATCTTTATATAATCTTTATATAATCTCTATATAATCTGTATATAATCTATATATAATCTCTATATAATCTTTATATAATCATTATATAATCTCTATATAATCTGTATATAATCTATATATAATCTATATATAATCTATATATAATCTCTATATAATCTTTATATAATCTCTATATAATCTGTATATAATCTATATATAATCTATATATAATCTCTATATAATCTTTATATAATCTTTATATAATCTCTATATAATCTGTATATAATCTATATATAATCTATATATAATCTATATATAATCTCTATATAATCTGTATATAATCTCTATATAATCTATATATAATCTATATATAATCTCTATATAATCTGTATATAATCTTTATATAATCTCACACACAACCATAAAAACCGAAAACATGGCTGCTAACACTCTCACCGTCACCTCCTTCAGTCTTTACCTCACCTGGGTTGACATCAAATTCAAGGACTTTTCAAGGACTTTCCAGGACCAAATCCCTCCAATTCAAGGACCGAATGCAGGGCGTGAAACAGTAGGCGGCGCCGTAACAAACATCTACCTAAATATCAACTTCACTTCTTTCTTTCTCAAAATTCAAGCACTTTCAAGGACCCAGGTCGATTTAAGGCCACTTTCAAAAACTTTCAAGGACCTTGAATGTTTTTTTTTCAAATTTTAACTTTCAAGGATTTCAAGGACCTGTGGGAGACATTTATCTAAATATCAACTTCACGTCTTTACTGCACTAAATTCAAGCACTTTCAAGGACCCAGGTCGATTTTAGGCCACTTTCAAGGGCCTTGAAAATGTTGGGGTTTTTTTTCAAATTCAAAAACTTTCAAGGATTTCAAGGACCCATGAAAATCAATTTTGGGAGACGTTTACCTAAATATCAACTTCTTTCTTGCGCTAAATTCAAGCACTTTCAAGGACCCAGGTCGATTTAAGGCCACTTTCAAAACGTTCAAGGGCCTTCAAATTTTAACTTTCAAGGATTTCAAGGACCTGTGGGAGACACTTATCTAAATATCAACTTCACTTCTTTACTTCACTAAATTCAAGCACTTTCAATGACCCAGGTCTATTTAAGGCCACTTTCAAGGGCCTTGAAAATGTTTTTTGTTTTTTTTTTCAAATTCAAAAACTTTCAAGGATTTCAAGGACCCATGAAAATCAATTGTGGGAGACATTTACCTAAATATCAACTTCTTTCTTGTGCTAAATTTGGTTTACAAACGTTGTTTTCATGGTCAAATTCAACGGCAAACACGTTTTTGAAGTATCGCAGACACAGATTTAATCAGTTCAGCCTTTTTTTTGGATCGAATGGATCAAAATTCCTCATCATTTTGTCGTGGCCAGCAGGGGGCGCACACAGCTGACGATGATGTGTTTTTACCTGCAGCCTGTTCTTCTGCTCCTTCATGTCCTCCAGCTCTCCTCTCTGCTGAGACTCCAGCAGCTGAACTTTACTCTCCAGACGACTGAAAGACAAACGGCGTCACGTGACCATCACGTGACCTCGAAGTGACCTTAAAGTGACCTCAGACATTTATTTCCCCCGTTATCTTACCGCGGCTAATGCGATGCGGCGAGCGCAGATTTCCAAACGCGCAGAGCGGCGGTAAAATATGTGTGGGGCCCCGAGGGCGAGTACTTTTGGAAACAAAGGTCAACTCGGCGTTTTACGTCCATCCCAGTTCCGAGTTTCCAACGTAAACGTAAGGCAGCGTAAAGAATACGCACGCGCGTAACAGCTAATTTGCGTTTTTTGAAGGCCTGAACATATCCCAAAACTCGCCGAACGAAAGTAATTTTGGGGAATGTGCGTAAAAAAAATGGAAGTGGGCGGGGCTAAAGACTGGCGCAAAAAAGTGCTCCCGTCGGGTATAACGTACATGAACGAAACTTGGTACACGCGTTCATTAGGTTGTGCCATGAGTAAAAGTCGATGACAAGTTTCCTGTGAATCCTACAGGAAGGCCGCCATTTTGGATTGAACGCGAAAACCGAGGCGTTTTTGGCGAATTTTGCACCAGCGCGACAAAATCTATCTAGTTTTTCTATTAAACCCTAAAAGAATACGCAGCTTTAGGAAAACAATGATGTCACGGCCCCGCCTCTCTCTTACGTCATCGTCTTCTTGTACTCCTTCCAAATCTTCTTCTCTGCGCTACAGCGCCACACGCAGGCCTGACACATGTACTACAGCACTCTTACCTGTTCTTGTGCTGAAGTCGGCTGATCTCGGACGTCTGCAGCAGCAGCTCCTTCTCCAGTTTGTTCGTGGACAGAGAATTCTCCAGAAGCTGGATCTCAATCCGAGACGTGTGGTTCAGCACCTGGAGGAACCACGTCGCGACGTCAACAACAACAAACAACAAACAAGTCCCTAAAATATACGTCACATTTTTTTTAGCTTCTTTAACGTTACCTTAGCTTCCACCGCGTTGAGTTTGCGCGTCTGCTCGGCCGTGTGCGTCAGCAGGTTCGTTCCGATCTCCAACATCGTCGCCGTCTGGTTGTGGACGACGTGCGACGGAACGTGAGTGACGTCACGTTTGACGCTGATCTGAACAAAGTTCTCCAGCTGCAGAGAAAACACAGAACACGTGAGTCACAAAGAGACCGAAGGTACAAAAAAACATTGTATCTGTACAGGAAAACTCTACTAAATAGAAGAATTATACAATAAAACACTGTATTTACACAGGAAAACTCTATTAAATAGAAGAATTATACAATAAAACACTGTATTTACACAGGAAAACTCTGTTAAATAGAAGAATTACACAATAAAACACTGTATTTACACAGGAAAACTCTATTAAATAGAGGAATTATACACTAAAACACTGTATTTGTACAGGAAAACTCTGTTAATTAGCAGATTTATTAATAAAGTTACAGCATAACACTGTATATATAAAAGAAAACCCCACTAAATAGAAGAATTATATAATAAAACACTGTATTTACACAGGAAAACTCTGTTAATTAGCAGATTTATTCATAAAGTTACAGTAAAACACTGTATTTACCCTTTATTATAAATAAAGTTGACAATAAAACACGGTATTTATACAGGAAATCCCTATTAAATTGCAGAATTATGAATAAAGCTACAATAAAACACTGTATTATACAGGAATACAATGTTAAATAGTAGAATTATGAATAAAATAACAATATAACACTGTTTTATGAAAGAAAACCCTGTTAAATTGCAGAATTATGAATAAAATTACAATTAAATACTGTATTTATAAGAGAAAACCCTGTTAAATAGCAGAATTATAAATAAAGTGACAATAAAACATGGTATATGGAAATCCCTGCTAAATTGCAGAATTATAAATAAAATTACAATGAAATACTGTATTTATAAAAAAAAAAAAAAAAAACTGTTAAATAGCAGAATTATGAATAAAGTTTCAAATAAAACATGGTATTTATACAGGAAATCCCTGTTAAACTGCAAAATTATGATTAAATGTACAATAGAACACTGTACTTATAAAAGAAATCCCTGTAAAATTTCAGAATTGTGAATAAAGTTGCAATAAAACACTGTATTTATACATGAAATGACCACTAAATCACAGTAAACATATGACATAACTACTGCGAAGTAACAGTAAACTCTGAAAGTACAGAATCTACGACACTTCGTTAACTCTATTAAATTGGACAAATACTTTTTAAAACCTTTTTCTTGTTTTTAAAAACATAAACACATAAATCTTTGCCCACAGTCGAACACAAACGTTTGAATCAAACGTTTAATCACGAGCTCTGACGTCGTCTTCTCTGGGAAACTCGGCCGATGCCAAATTGCGCTGCCACGCCGTGACCTTTGACCCCTGACAAATAAATAATCTGTCCATCGGGCTCAGTGTCACTGATATAAATATATAAATACATAAATATACAAATATATCAGTGCAGTAACAAACATGCGGTTCCTGTGGGACTGAGGTCACCGTGAGGCTGTTTGATGCTGGACGTCACGTCTCAGTCAAGTGAGGAACACTTTTGTTTTTGGAATAAATTGCCAAATCAAAGTCTTTGTTATTTTTGCTCTGCTTCACTTCACTTCGTCGTTTCTCTGCTCGATCACGCCGACCTTTTTTTTTTAACCTGATACTTGAGTTCTCCACAGAGGCGGCTAACCCGCGTACGCTAATCTGGGCTCAATCTGGACTAAGTCGGACGGCGAAACAGATGCAGTGACGTCGCGTTGAAGCTAATCTGATCGTCAGAGCTGCGACGAGCTGCTGTTTTAAACAGAGCTGAAGACGCAGAGTGTTCTTTAATTAAAGAAGAGTGGGCGGAGTCATCACTGCACGGCTGCATGAAACTGGCGTGGAACTGAATCATTAGAATCATTAGAATCAGTTCATTAGAACGATTCGTTCAGTTCTTCCTCCATGACCGGAGCACAGACTCTGTCTCTATCCGTTGTTGCCACAGATGTTAGCATCGGGGTGTTAGCATCAGGGTGCTACACTAGCGAGGCAGACGCCGACTGTCATTGGCTTGTCTGTGCTTGAGGGGGGCGGGGCTTGGAGCAGGTTTCAGCAGGTTCTTTTTTTTTTGTCGTTGTTGTATGTTTTGATTGTTTTGGTAGAGATTCTGGAGACTCAGTGCAATGACTTTTTAATTAACCTTTACTTCCTGTTGTAGGATTCAAACTAAACACACACACACACACACACACACACACACACACACACACACAGGTTTGTGCAGCTATTCTTCTCAGGATCCAGTCATTTGTTCAGGCTAAACAAAACCTGAACCCTAATCAGGTCATGCTCAAGACCTAAACCTAAACCAGTTCCCCAGAAGATGAGGTTCTTCCAGGTTCTGGTCCCCACGAGGACTCCTGGTCCTGACAAGGTCAGTGTTTATGACAGAGAAAAGGTCCTAAAGAGGCGACAAATACAAGAACACACACACACACACGCACACACAGACACACACACAGACTGCCCCCATGTGACTCGCTAACTCAAACCACATGTTAGCTTCACTGTGATCTGGAGGGTGTGTGTGTGTGTGTGTGTGTGTGTGTGTGTGTGTGTGTGTGTGTGTGTGTGTGTGTGTGTGTGTGTGTGTGTGTGTGTGTGTGTGTGTGTGTGTGTGTGTGTGTGTGTGTGTGTGTGTGTGTGTGATCCAGATCTGAGGTAACAAGTGCATCAGTGAGGGGGGCGCCAGAGAGTGATTGTTTATGCTGGATACAAAGTTACTATTTATCAAGACCTGAGACCAGAACTAAGAGCAAAAGTTTACTGTGTCCAATTAATCCAATCAATGAGGATCAGGCTCTTTTCTCCTGGGAATCATCGCCTTTGATACAGTTATGGCCCTGTTCCATTATACAGTTAAAGCTCTACTGGACTTTACTCGACTCTACTGGACTTTACTCGACTCTACTGGACTCTACTGGACCTGAGTCGACTCTACTGCACTCTACTGGACCTGAGTCGACTCTACTGGACTCTACTGGACTTTACTGGACTTTACTGGACTTGACTCTACTGGACTTTACTGAACTCTACTGGACTTTACTGGACTTTACTGAACTCTACTGGACTCTTCTCGACTTCACTGGTCTTCACCTGACATTACTGGACTCTACTGGACTTTACTGGATTCTACTGGACTCTACTGGACTTTACTGGACTCTACTGGACTCTACTGGACTCTACTGGACTTTACTGGATTCTACTCGACTTTACTCAACTTTACTGGACTCTACTGGACTTTACTGGACTCTACTGGACTCTACTGGACTCTACTGGACTTTACTGGATTCTACTCGACTTTACTCAACTTTACTGGACTCTACTGGACTTTACTCGACTCTATTGGACTCTACTGGACTCTACTGGACTTTGCTCGACTCTACTGGACTCTACTGGACTTTACTCGACTCTATTGGACTCTACTGGACTCTACTGGACTTTGCTCGACTCTACTGGACTTTACTGGACTTGACTCTACTGGACTTTACTGAACTCTACTGGACTCTTCTCGACTTCACTGGACTTCACTTGACATTACTGGACTCTACTGGACTTTACTGGATTCTACTTGACTTTACTCAACTTTACTGGACTCTACTGGACTTTACTGGACTCTACTGGACTCTACTGGACTCTACTGGATTCTACTCGACTTTACTCAACTCTACTGGACTCTACTGGACTTTACAGGACTCTAATTAATTCTACTGGACCATAGTCGACTCTACTGGACTCTACTGGACTTTACTCGACTCTACTGGACTCTACTGGACTCTACTGGACTTTACTGGACTCTACTGGGCTCTACTGGACTTTACTGGACTTTACTGGACTTTACTGAACTCTACTGGACTCTACTGGACTCTTCTCGACTTCACTGGACTTCACTTGACATTACTGGACTCTACTTGACTTTACTCAACTTTACTGAACTCTTTACTGAAATGGACACAGTCCCAGTTGCTTGTTTTTGGAGCAGCAGCAGATTGTGTTGGTGGTGTTTGAATCTCCGGGGAACGACGTTCACTTCAGTCTTCTTCAGAAATGTGTGACATGTTGGCGTTGGACGTCTGCACAAACCCAGAGTGTGGACGCACCCGTGTGCGTCCACGAGTGTGTCCATGAGTGTGTCCACGAGTGTGTGTCCACGTTAATGACATCTCTATCGACGATAGGTTGGGACATGTTTGAGTGTCTGACTCTGGCTCTTGTTGCTAAACCGACATGTGTTTGTAAGTTCACGTCCACACTTTGTTTTCATCTCGCTGCAAAGAGAATTAAAACAGAAACAGATGCGTCTTTTAAACTTTCTCTTCTTTTTGGTGTGAAAGTCATTTTTTATTTTTTATTTTTAATGCTCTGTGTTTCTGGGAAAGCTAATCTTGTGAGAGAGGTAGGGGTGGGAAACGCAGCGGAGACGACCCGTGTTAGCGCTGGTATTTGGATTCCCGGTCCCAGAGGACGTCCAACATGAGGACCGAACACAAACAGAGCCGCTCCGAATAAAACCAGCAACGTTTCAGAAACACAAATGTGAAAAACCTAAAGAGCAACGCTTTCGTTATTAAGGGTTATTTAAGGCATTTTTTTCCAAGGTCAAATTCAAGCACTTTCAAGGTCAATCCCATTCTCATATGAGGACGAATAAACTCTTCAAGCGTGTGTGTATTTTTAAATCCAGGCTGAAAACATTTCTATTCTCACATCGTCTATGCCAAATAATGAGACGTTCTATACATTCACCAACAGACTGCCTGCCAAATAGTGAGCTGTCTCAACAGTCTGACCGTTACATAATGGATTTGAACAAAATTTGGTATGCGTATGCAGGATCAGACACTCTATCATCAGAGTAAGTTTCATTTGTGTTTCTAGCTCTGATCATTTCCCGTACGTCTACAGACTTTATCGACGTGATCAGCGAACGCCTGTGGCAGATCTGGTGTTTAGATTTACGTCTGAAAAATATAACCTCACAGTGTTGCCACAATAATGATAACACAATAAACAAATCTCCCACAGCTCGACACAGCTCTGACATCTCAAATATAAACATGGATATGACAAGGAAAGGAAAGAAAAACTTCCTGCGTGTGTGTGTGTGTGTGTGTGTGCGTGTGTGTGTCACCACTATACCCACGCAATAACGAGCTATAACAAATATCTCAATAATTTCACCACAACCAGGACCAGATGGACGGAGTCAATGAAGTGTGTGTGTGTGTGTGTGTGTGTGTGTGTATTTTCAAGTCCAGGTTGAAAACATTTCTATTCTCGTATGTTCCATTTTAGTCTATGTTTTTGTTTTCTTTCTCTCTGAGCCATTCTACGCAGTTCTCGACTCACTGCCAAATAGTGAGCCATTCTACACAGTTCTAGACTGACTGCCAAATAGTGAGCCAGTCGACGCAGTTCTAGACCGACTGCCAAATAGTGAGCCAGTCGACACAGTTCTAGACTGACTGCCAAATAGTGAGCCAGTCGACACAGTTCTAGACTGACTGCCAAATAGTTAGCTGTTCTTTAAATTCACCAAAAGACTGACTGTCTCACAGTGAGCCATTGTACAAATCCAACAACAGACTGACTGCCAAATAATGAGCTGCTCTTTACATCCATCAACAGACTGACTGCCAAATAGTGAGCCGTTCTTTAAATCCAACAAAAACCAACCTGGCTGTCTCACAGTGAGCCCTTGTACAAATCCAACAACAGACTGACTGTCAAATAATGAGCCATTCTATACATCCACCAACAGACTGACTGCCAAATAGTGAGCCGTTCTTTAAATCCAACAAAAAAACTGGCTGTCTCACAGTGAGCCATTGAACAAATCCAACAACAGACTGACTGCCAAATAATGAGCTGCTCTATACATCCACCAACAGACTGACTGCCAAATAGTGAGTTGTTCCATCGACGTCTCACACATTATACCTGTTTTCTAAGTGACATTATCTGTCAAAGTCATTGTCCTGCTGCTGCGTAAAGCTACACAACATAACATAAATATACACATAAATATTGGGGGACGTTGACTTCCATGTTTCTATATAAGGTCTAAACGTGATTCCACCACCGCTCAGATTAGCTGCAGCCGTGGTTTCTCCCTCTCTTGTCCACACCGTCACATGTTTCATCTGTTCATGAATCTGTTATTTTGCTTCAGTCGTTATGAAAAGCAGAACCACGATGAGTGAAAGAATGCAAACACAGACAGTAACAGTTTGGTGAAAGTACAAATGTAATTCAGTCGACGTTGTTACGCGTGAGCGGAGACAGGAAAGGTGTAGGATAAATAAACCACGTCCTCAGACGCGGTAAAGAAACACGTCCTCTCCGTCCCACGACGAAAGACACGTCTGAACGCGTCCGACCTGTTTCCTGTGACAACAAGCAAACGCGGTGTTTTATATTAATGACGGCGGCTGCTGCTGTTTGAACAGATGGAGCTGGACGATGACAGAGTCACTGACGAGGTGATGGACACTGAAGGTGAAATCAACACTGCATAGAAGCTCTTCTGTACATCCACCATCAGGCCGCCTGCCAAATAATGAGCTGTTCCGTACATCCACCAACAGAATGGCCATCACACACTGAGCCATTCTATAAATCCACCAACATACTGACTGCCAAATAATGAGCCATTCTATAAATCTACCAATAGACCACCTGCCAAATAATGATCTGTTCCATACATCCACCAACAGACTGACTGCCAAATAATGAGCTGTTCTGTGCATCCACTATCAGAGTGACTAATTATACGCCATTTTACCCATTCACCGACATACAGACTGCCAAATAATGAGCCATTCTATAAATCCACCAATAGAATGCCTGCCAAATAATGAGCTGTTCTGTCAAATAATGATCTGTTCCGTGCATCCACCAACAGACCGACTGACTAATAATAAGCCATCTTATACATTCACCAACATACAGACTGCCAAATAATGAGCCATTCTATAAATCCACCAACAGACCGACTGCCAAATAATGAACCATTTTATACATTCACCAAGAGGCTGACTGCCAAATAATGAGCCATTATATAAATCCACCAACAGGCTACTACAAAATAATGAGCCGTTCCATACATCCACAAACAGACCGATTACAAAATAATGAGCCATTTTATACATCCACCGACAGACTGACTGCCAAATAATGAGTCGTTCCATAAATTCAACAACCGGCTAACTAATAATGAACCATTTTACTGCCAAATAATGAGCTGTTCCATACGTCCACAAACTTGCCACACGAGGCAGCTGTCTAAAATCACTCTGGCCTTTGGTGTGGAAGAGTGACAAACATATTCTTAAGATATCTTTAAGTTTTCAGAGACACCGTGTGTCCGTGTCTCAGTTTGTTTTCCCGGCAACTGCAGCATTGATGGAAAAGTCTGAACATCAAATACAAATAATACAACATGATGTCGTGATTCTGAGCTACTCGTGTAACCGCAGTAACTTTGGAGTGGAAGTGTCTTCTCTGCTCTGGGTAAGTATTCAAACAAACCCATAATATGAGCCCACATTTAAAAAAAAAAAACCAGACCATAACAAACAGCCCAGTGTCATGAGTGCGGTCGTGTTCAGAGCTTTTGGTTTTGATACCTGCTCCGTCCCCCAAAGACCAGTCAGTCCACTCGCTTTTAGAGCCGATAAAAGGGGAATGTTTGAGCCCCTTTAGAGGCTGTGGTGTTTGGACTCAGGCCAGTGTGTGTGTGTGTGTGTGTGTGTGTGTGTGTGTGTGTGTGTGTGTGTGTGCGATTGAAGAATGTGAAAGAACGAGTGGAGATTTTCCAAGAAAGCTCAGCGAGGCTGTGGTCAGTTTGGCGCTCGGCCACAAGTCACTGGGAATCTCTGGCTCCTTTCTTTTTTTACTAAACTCCGCCCCTCCCCCCCCCCTCCCTCTCTCTTCTTCCTGTTCCTCCCCCTCTCATCTCACACCTCACATCTCACACTCTCTCCACCTCCACCTCCACCTCCTTCATCTCGTCCTCCCTCCATCAAGCCTGTCCTCCCTTTGCCCTTGGCTTTTTTTTTTTGTCCACTCCCATGGCAACTGACATCTCCCACCGTGCCAACTCACAGCTGTGGTGATGAATGACTCTTTAAAGTGGAGTTTGAACACACACACACACACACACACACACACACACACACACACACACACACACACACACACAATCTTGTATAGCGTATAAATCCACCAACAGACTGACTGCCAAATAATGAGCTGTTCTTTAAATTCACCAAGACTGACTGCCAAATAGTGAGCTGTTCTTTAAATCCACCAACAGACTGACTGCCAAATACTGAGCTGGTTTTAAATCCACCAACAGACTGACTGCCAAATAGTGAGCTGTTCTTTAAATCCGCCAACAGACTGACTGCCAAATAGTGAGCTGTTCTTTAAAGCCACCAACAGACTGACTGCCAAATAGTGAGCCGTTCTTTAAATCCACCAACAGACTGACTGCCAAATAATGAGCTGTTCTTTAAAATCCACCAAAAGACTGACTGCCAAATACTGAGACATTCTATAAATTCACCAGAAGATTGACTGACAAATAATGAGCCATTCGTTAAATCCACCAAAAGACTGACTGCCAAACACTGAGACATTCTATAAATTCACCAGAAGACTGACCGCCAAATAATGAGCCATTCGTTAAATCCACCAAAAAATACTGACTAGCAAATAGTGAGCTATTTGTAAATCCACCAACAGACTGACTGCCAAATAATGAGCTGTTCTTTAAATCCAACAAAAGACTGACTGTCTCACACTGAGCCATTACACAAATCCAACAAAAAACTGACAGCCAAATAATGAGCTGTTCTATACATCCACCAACAGACTGATTGCCACATAGTGAGTTGTTCCATAGACGTCTCATGGAGTGTCATGTGAGGGTTCTACGCTGACTGTGTGCAGTCCGAGTTTATTTATTATTATCAACGACGTAGATCCAAAAAGACGGACGTTAATTGGAGTCGGGTTGGTTTAAAAAAAGCTAGCTTAACAGGAACAAATTTCTGTCGTCTATTTTGTTTATTATTTAGTTCAGATCCCCTCACAAACCTGATATGAGCCACAGTCTAAACACGACCTTAAAGTGACACAAATCAACAAACCTCGTCCTCTCATACGCACAAAAACAAAACAAAACAAAACAACACTTCCTGTCTGTTGTTTGTTCATATGGAGGAACTCATATTCTCCTGCTCTCACTCGTAATTACACTTCGACGCGGGGTTACGGCCACATTTGATTGCCGCCCGCAGATCCTCGCTGATTAATTGCGTGTTATCGCAAAGTTGGGGACTTTGTGTTTTCTTTGCCGTTCAGACAGTGCTGGCTCCCCCCAGAACTGGGCCTGAGTGGTTTGACCCGGCTGCTCAGAGGAGACCAGAGATTCTTCTCTCAGGCCTCGAATAAACAAACACAAGAGAAACTCAAACTCGTGAGTAACCCGTTACTTCACCATCAACATCAACTCAAAAACGCCCTAAAAAGCATGAAAATATACTCGAATTTAAGCTATTTCCTGTATTCAAATGTGCTCAAAGTGACAGTTACGTCTATGATATATATATATAACATGTTAACTCACTGTTAAACAGACTTGTTATCAATGAAAACTGAACTTTTGGAATTTCTCATGTTCCCACACCAAAGCCCATAGTGAAAATCAGTGATTTTCTGCTGGTCCTCTGCTGCCTCGTGTGGTCACTTTGTGTCACTTGCGTTAATCTCAACAAAGGAATTCAAACACTGAAGTGACAAAATCAGATATTGTAACTTAGTGATGCAGTGGATCAACAACTCCTGTGTGCTGCGATGTTAAAATTACTGTTTTTCTCTATGGGCTTTGGTGCGGGAGAGTGAGTGGACTTAAATCTCGAAAACAAAAAGTATTTCGGAATGACTTGAAATTTACCATCCTAATAGTCGGCATCGCCCTGAACAAGGATCCGTTGAAAATATTTGCAAACCTCTTAAGGAATAATTTTAATGAATTTTTGAAATTCAGGAAATGATCCATTTGCCCTGATGCACTTTGACAGTGAGCTGACTTTCTTCAAAAAAACAAAAAGTATCTCGGAATGACTTTAAATTTACCATCATAATAGTCGGCATCGCCCTGAACAAGGATCAGTTGAAAATATTTGAAAACCTCTTAAGGAATAATTTTAATACATTTTTGAAATTCAGGAAATTATTACTTTGCCCTGATGCACTTTGACAGTGAGCTGACTTTCTTTTCGAAAACAAAAAGTATCTCGGAATGACTTGAAATTTACCACCATAATAGTCGGCATCGCCCTGAACAAGGATCTGTTGAAAATATTTGAAAACCTCTTAAGGAATAATTTTAATGATTTTTTGAAACGAAACTCTTGCTCTGAAACAACAGAAATAAACGTGGACGGGTGGAGACACGGCGTTAAAGTTTGTCATGGAATAAACACACGCCCATGTGATTAAAGCCTTATTACATGTGTGTGTGTGTGTGTGTGTGTGTGTGTGTGTGTGTGTGTGTGTGTGTGTGTGTGTGTGTGTGTGTGTGTGTTATCCTTTGAAATTGCACCCTTTCCTGGAAGTAAACGACAAGGTGACAGATGTTATCTTCACTGTTTGAGTTTGACCTTTTGTGTTGTGGTTTTTTTAATTATTTTTCTTAAACATTCATTTTATCTGAAGAATTTTGGATAAAAATTAGGTTCAAAACAACATTTTTAACATATTTTCACAATAAAATGTTCAATAAATCATAACCAAAACAGGGGAAATGTGGTGTAATTTAATTTAAACTTATTTCTGACTTGGAAATCTCATTATACATATACATATGTAACTGTAAAAATGTATTCTTATATTTAAATACATTTTCTCTCATAGTTTTTTCTTAAATATTCATTTTATCTGATGAATTTTGGATAAAATCAGGTTCAAAACTCAATGTTGACATAAAAGAGTCAAAGGTTTTTACAGAGCAGATGTCACATGTCATTAAAAACATATTTTATACGTATAAATATGTAAACATGTAATAAGGAATGTGCATTTTTCACATACTTTTACAATGACATGTTGAATAAATCAGTCTTTAAACGCAGCGTCAAATGAAAACATAAATGTAATAATATTGAACAGTGTATATTTACGTGTGTGTGAAAGTGAGTGAGTTAAATCCTCACAAGTGTAAACTTTGCACAACATTTTCGTTGGATCAGAAAGACGAAGACTTTTCGCTCCGTGTTTATCGTCGACTGCAGCTGCCCCCAGAGGACAGCGCGGTAATGACAGAATGATGGCTTCAAATGTGTGTGTGTGTGTGTGTGTGCGTGTGTTCTTGTTCTTGCGGCATACTGAGGACCAGTGAGGGTTTTTAACCAAAAAAGTGAGGTCATTTTTTACGAAGTGAGGACATTTTGGCCGGTCCTCACTTTGTTTTGATTGAAATCACTTCCTTAGGTTGCTATAACATGCTATACTCAATTTGTCAAAAAAAAGAAAAAAATCTAATTTTGGACGACATAGTGTAGTATGACTTTTTTGTCAAATTTTGGGTAAATTTTTTTTTTCAAATTTTGGATGACAGTATAGTATGACGTTTTTGTCAAATTTTGGGTCAAATTTTTTTTGTCAATTTTTTTTCACATTTTGGACAAAAAAATTTGCGTCATTTTTTTTTTTTTTCAAATTCTGGGCGACATAGTATACGCTTTTGTCAAATTTTGAACCAAACATTTTTGGTCAAATTTTTTTTTCAAATTTTGGTCGGCATTGTATAGTATGACGTTTTTGTCCAATTTTGGATGAAAAATTTTGGGTAAATTTTTTTTTTAAATTTTGGATGACAGTATAGTATGACGTTTTTGTCAAATTTTGGGTAAAAAAAATTTTTGTCAATTTTTTTTTCACATTTTAGACGACATAGTATAGTATGATGTTTTTTGTCAAATTTTGGACAACAAAGTATAGTATGATGTTTTTGTCAAATTTTGGACAAAAAAATTTGCGTCATTTTTTTTTTTTTTTTAATTCTGGGCGACAAAGTATATGCTTCTGTCAAATTTTGGACCAAACATTTTTGGTCAAATTTTTTTTTCAAATTTTGGTCGACATAGTATAGTATGACGTTTTTGTCCAATTTTGGATGAAAAATTTTGGGTAAATTTTTTTTTTTAAATTTTGGATGACAGTATAGTATGACGTTTTTGTCAAATTTTGGGTAAAAAAAATTTTTGTCAATTTTTTTTCACATTTTGGACGACATAGTATAGTATGACATTTTTTTCAAATTTTGGACAACAAAGTATAGTATGATGTTTTTGTCAAATTTTGGACAAAAAAATTTGCGTCACTTTTTTTTTTTTTCAAATTCTGGGCGACATAGTATACGCTTTTGTCAAATTTTGGACCAAACATTTTTGGTCAAATTTTTTTTTCAAATTTTGGTCGACATAGTATAGTATGACGTTTTTGTCCAATTTTGGACCAAAAAAAAAAAAAAAAAAATGATAATGCAACCAGTAGTTCTTTATAGATGTCATTTATGAAGTAGATATTTGTAATTGTGTTGATTTATAAAGTGGAAATGCTGGTCCTCACTTTGTCAGCAACCCAGTCCTCAGTATGCAGCAAGTACAAGAATGTGTGTGTGTGTGTGTGTGTGTGTGTGTGTGTGTGTGTGTGTGTGTGTGTGTGTGTGTGTGTGTGTGTGTGTGTGTGTGTGTGTGTGTGTGTGTGTGTGTGTGTGAACTCACAGTAACTGGACACTCAGCAGTAAAATAAACCTTCTCTTTACAACATCATCAGACACATGACGGACAGACGACGACAACCACAGGAATCATCGTCCACCGAATCCAGTGTTTCCCAACCCTGATCCTCAGGGATCACAGCCCTGCCATGTTTTACATGTGACCCTGCTCCAAAAACACCTGATTCAAATAAGACTCATCGTCAAGCTCTGCACAAGCCTGAGAACAAAGTTTTGTCAAATGTAACACTGACATATATATACATATATAATCCCATATATAGCTTATCTGCGTGTTACTTGGCAGCTTCTTACTCTGGCTAACTTTAGCTAACCTCTGTTAGCGTTTAACTTTTACTCTCAGCTATAATCTCAGTTCATCTCTGCGGGGAAATCAGTGAAATTACCTTAATCTTTGGTTACATCACGATCTGCGATTTACATAATTGGGCTCACGTAGCTCGAGTCGAGCGGACCGAGCTAACGGCGGTAGCCGCGGCGCTCGGCGACAGCTTGAATAATCATTACGAGCGCAAACATTCGCGTACTGTGTTACACCGAGAACACAAACGCCGGCCAAAAGACGTCAGCGGGTGAAATATCAGCATCCATCATCAGCTGCTGGCAAACGCCGAAGTGCCTTTAAAACGCTCACTTGTACGAGCGGTGATGGATTTTCCCTCATTTCAGGACAAATTTTGGCCTAAAGACTCAGATTAAATCACTCTGGGCCTCAGTTCTGCTCTTCATCAGGATTAAATGACATAATGTCCTTGTTTGCCTTGGCCACCTGTGCTTGGCTGCACACAGACGCTTCATCACGCTGAGCTTCTTTACGCAGTTTAACAATTTAACGCTGTCATCAAATACGTGAGCTTTCTTTTTTTTCCAGCTTTTCAGCCTGAAGCAACAGCGTTTGTGTCAGCGCCAAATGTTTTTTACCAAGAAAGAGGTTCGTTTACAAACGAGCATTAGCATTAGCTTGACTTTAACTTAGATTAGCCGTGTCCAAATGAGCGTTTCAGCTCCACATCAGAAGTAATATGTGTAATAACGACTACTCACTAACTAAGTAAGTAACAACCAACCAAGAAAGATGATTAAATCCAGAAAAAGGAAGCCAAA
The DNA here is from genome assembly GCF_963457635.1 of Microchirus variegatus. NCBI lineage: Eukaryota > Metazoa > Chordata > Actinopteri > Pleuronectiformes > Soleidae > Microchirus > Microchirus variegatus. The sequence continues at coordinate 19,179,945 of NC_139822.1, forward strand.
CAACTTGAAAAATGACGTGCCATTAGCTAGCTAACTTGCTAACAACCATAAACAGAATATCAGGAGGTTTAAATCCACTCAGAGGCAGTAAATGCAATATTAATGGATGCCAACTGTTGTTAAATAACATCACATCTGGCCTGCTAGCTAGATTTTAGTGACGCCAAAAACTGCTGGACAGTACTGAAGAAGAGAACATTTTAAGTAAAATACATTTCAGGTCATTCCGAGATACTTTTTGTTTTCGAGACTAAAGTCAGCTCACTGTCAAAGTGCATCAGGGAAAATGGATCATTTCATGAATTTCAAAAATTCATCAAACTTATTCCTTAAGACGTTTGCAAATATTTTCAACGGATCCTTGTTCAGGGCGATGCCGACTATTATGATGGTAAATTTCAAGTCATTCCGAGATACTTTTTGTTTTTTTTATTTGAAAAATTAAAAACATTTTTCCTCATTAGGCAATGCAATCAGTGAAAATTAAAATTCCTCCAAAAAACGTGAAAATCAAGGATGCGCACCATCAGGTCAGGCTCAACACATATCCAAAGTCTTAGCGCAATCTGACCAACGGTCAGCGAGATACGCCTGTCACAGACTGACACACGGACACAACTTGCTTTATAGATAAATAAAGCTAACCCTAATCCTAACCTTAACCCTTAATCTCTGAAATAGCCCTTTAAAGTCGTGGGGCCCATTTAAAAATGTCCTCAAAAAGACATAAATACAAGGACGCACACACACACACACACGCACACACACACACACACACACACACACACACACACACACACACACACACACACAGTAGTGGGAAAGTTGCTGACTGTGGGTTTGTCTCAGTTCCAGCTGTTCTACTGACAACAATGTTTCTCTGGGAAAAACCATCTGACAGATAAACCCAGACAATGTGTGTGTGTGTGTGTGTGTGTGTGTGTGTGTGTGTGTGTGTGTGTGTGTGTGTGTGTGTGTGTGTAATCACGCCGCTTCAATGTGCAACACATTAGCCCATTTGAAGAAAAGAGTGTGTTTATCTGGGTTTATTTAAAAGCTACATTAAAAGCTTTCCTAAAAGACGCAGCTGCACAACAACAACAACAACAACAACAACACGCTAACAAATGACCTTTGTTAGCGCTTTTATTGACTGGGAGTCAGCGTCACCATGATTATTGGGTTTTAAAATCTAACGTCATCATATTTGACATAATGTTTCCTTGTCCTGTGACTTTGCTCCGTATATATTTACGCCACGACATGTTAAACGTGGTCAGGTTTAGATATAGTTAGCCTTCATTTACGCAGAGGCGCAGCTCGTGAACAGGCAGGGCGGGCAACTGCTTGGGGCCCCCCCCGAGCCGATAGGGGGGCCCCCGACACTCGGAGCCCGAGGGCTGTTTTTACTGAAATGTGCAGTGAGCAGCCGCCTCCCTGTCCCCCTTAAACAACAATGACATCTCAGTAGGAATCACCCCCCCCCCCAAAGGGGCCCCACCTCACGTTAACCTGTGTTTTTTTTACTCAGTTTATGTTTTTTTCAATATACAGTATTTTATTGTTCTATATATTTATATTGTTTTATAATGTGGGTTCTTTACAGTGTAATGTATTTTTTACCAAGTTTATATAGTTTTTTAAAAGCTATTCACAGTATTTTATTGTTCTTTACGTTTATATTTTCACATACATGACAAGTTTGAAAAAAAAAACATTTTGAACTCATACATTTTCCTTGGCGTCAGATTATTTGTAACGTAATGGTGATGAACACTGGTTGGAAGGAAGGGCCCCCTGGGGATTTTTGCTCAGGGCCCCTACAGACTCTAGAACCGCCTCTGTATTTATGTGACTGAGTTGCAGCTTCTTATCTTTCTCCTGTGGCTTTAAATCTGAATGCTCATGTTAACTAACTAACTAACCACCAAGAAAGATGATTAAATGCAGAAAAAGGAAGCCAAACAACTTGAAAAATGCCAGGTGCCATTAGCTAGCTAACTCGCTAACAACCATAAACAGAATATCAGGAGGTTTAAATCTGCTCAGAGGCAGGAATGCAATATTAATGGGCGTCAACTGCTGTTGAATAACTAACAATAATCATGATAAACTTTATTTACACGCAATTTTATAAACAAAACAAAGCTAAACAACACAGCTAGCCTGCTAGCTAGATTTCGCCGATGCCAATAACTGCAGAACTCTAGAAGCGCCTCTGCATTTAGAGTTGCAGCTTCTTTCTTCTGTGGCTTTAAATGTGAATGTTCATGTTATTAAACTGATTCTCAATATTCACTAAAGAGCAGCCGATGAAAAAAAGACGAGAGAGTGAAAATTTGCCAAACTTTGAAACGTAAATCGTGTTTTTGACAATAAATCTGCAGTAAATCTGCTGCTGTGTCTCTGTCTTCCACGTCCTCTCACCTCTTCCTCCTCCTCCTCTTCCTCCTCTTCCTCTATCTCGTCTTTATCTTCCTCTCTGGTGATTGATGAGTGAACGATGTCTTCCTCTGTGTTTCATCCTCCTCTTAATCGTCCTTCAGTCTTTCCTTTCACACACATCCACGCTAACCTTTTCAAGAGGTCAAGGATTTTCTCTTTAAGAAGACGGACAAATGAAATCCATTAAAGACTTCATCGACCACATGCACGTTCATTTCCTGGTTTTCTATTTTCACTGAGTTAAAAGTCCGATTTTAGTCCGACTAAGACAATCATTTGGTTTCCTTAATGTCACTTAAACGAGTTCGTCCTACTAATATCGAGCTAGTCTAAGTCGGACTAACAAACCTGGATTGTGCTTAGTCGGACTGGAGTCGGACTGGAGTCGGAGTGGAGTCGGATTGAAGTCGGACTGGAGTCGATTGAAGTCGGACTGGAGTTGGACGGGAATCGGACTGGAGTCGGATTGGAGTTGGATTGAAGTCGGATTGAAGTCTGATTTAAGTGGGACTGGAGTCGGACTGGAGTCAGGCGGGAGTTGGCATGGAGTCGGATTGGAGTCGGACTGGAGTCGGACTGGAGTCGGACTGGAGTCGGATTGAAGTCGGACTGGAGTCGGATTGAAGTCGGACTGGAGTCGATTGAAGTCGGACTGGAGTTGGACGGGAATCGGACTGGAGTCGGATTGAAGTCGGACTGGAGTCGGATTGAAGTCGGACTGGAGTCGGATTGAAGTCGGACTGGAGTCGATTGAAGTCGGACTGGAGTTGGACGGGAATCGGACTGGAGTCGGATTGGAGTTGGATTGAAGTTGGATTGAAGTCTGATTTAAGTCGGACTGGAGTCGGACTGGAGTCAGGCGGGAGTTGGCATGGAGTCGGATTGGAGTCGGACTGGAGTCGGACTGGAGTCGGACTGGAGTCAGGCGGGAGTTGGCATGGAGTCGGATTGGAGTCGGACTGGAGTCGGACTGGAGTCGGACTGGAGTCAGGCGGGAGTCGGGTTGGAGTCAGGCGGGAGTCGGACGGGAGTCGGACGGGAGTCGGACGGGAGTCGGACTGGAGTCGGGTTGGAGTCAGGCGGGAGTTGGCATGAAGTCGGATTGGAGTCGGACTGTAGTCAGGCGGGAGTCGGGTTGGAGTCGGACGGGAGTCGGACTGGAGTCGGACTGGAGTCAGTCGGGAGTCAGACGGGAGTCGGACTGGAGTCTGGCGGGAGTCGGGTTGGAGTCAGACGGGAGTTGGCATGGAGTCGGATTGGAGTCGGACTGGAATCGGACTGGAGTCAGACGGGAGTCGGACTGGAGTCAGGCGGGAGTCGGGTTGGAGTCAGGCGGGAGTTGGCATGGAGTCGGATTGGAGTCGGGTTGGAGTCGGACTGGAGTCAGACGGGAGTTGGCGTGGAGTCGGACTGGAATCGGACTTGGCGTTCTGCATGTGCACCAAAATGTCCTCCTCTCTCTTTGACCCGGAAGTAGAAGGAGACAACGTATAAACTGCGGTAATGTTTCCCGAAAAGAAAAAAACAAAAAATGAAGCAGATTTTATTTGGCAACCGACGAGAACGACCAATCTTTTTTCTTACGTGAACGATAAGCGTATTCCTGCTGTGAACGTGTGGCTTTGCGTTTGTAGTGATGAATGTTCGCGTCCTCGTAAAAACACGGGTCAAGTAAAGCAAACGCAAACCCCCCCCCACAAAATAAAGAAAACACAAGGATTAGAAACGTGAGCATATTAATAATATTTATCACGTCGGCGTCTGGACGAGCACCTGGTCTGAGTCTGACTCTGTCATCCTTCAAACGCTCACATCAAACAGCTGCTGCTGACAGCTTTAACCACAGCCTAATGACGGCCATTATCAGTCTAAACACACACACACACACACACACACACACACACACACACACACACACACACACACACACACACACACAGTAGTGTTTAAAAACCAAGTGAAAGTCCCGCTCTGATAGTAAAGTTCTAAGTCCATTGGTGGCCCGTGGACCAAAAGTGGTCGAGTTCAGAGCTTTTATTCTGAAAAAATATGAACTGCAGTGATATAAATATGATATAATATGAACCATGTGTTGTTCCAATCTGTGAATAACAGTCGGCTCACATAATTTGCATTAGATGGAAAAATCAAAACCGGACAAAACGCTCGTTATGCATTTTTTGGGGGCATTTTATTTTGAAAAACGAATAATACACAGATTCTGACGTCCAATTCCGACATCTAGTTATTTTTTATGTAAGAGTCGGGCGTCCAAATTCGTCACAATTTGAGTTGATTCTCGATCTTTTTTCCCTCTCTTTTAGCATTTTTAGCTCGTCTAGTTTATTCCAGGTCAGAGGTTAAATTATTTTCTGATCTTATTGAATTGAGCCTTAATCGAGAAAAGGAAAACTTATGCTAAGTAAACATTACTTCCTCGTTTTAGCTCATCTTCAGGAAACGCTGGAGTCTGAAAGTTCGTTTTACGTATCGCAGCCGGACAAAACTGGCAGATTATTTTACTAAAAACACAAAGATTTTAATCAGTTTAAGAATATCTGGCTTCTTTGTTGTCGGACTGTTTTTTGCTGTGAAAGCAGCACAAACGTCTCTGCGACGACACATAAAAACCTCAGTTATTTTAAGTTCTGTTGGGTTTTGTTTTGTTTTCTAACCGCGTCGTCAACGTCTAAATAAAGATTTGATGGGTTTCAGATTCCCGGGATTCTCTGTGCGTCCGTGGGGGAAGTTTGGGAATGATGATTGAGAAGTGGAGGCAGTGATGGGAAAGGATTTAGCAGCATTAGCATTAGCATTAGCATTAGCATTAGCATCAGCATTAGCATCAGCATTAGCATCAGGCTGTTTTTATTGCTGCACTGAGGCGACGTTGACTCACAAACAGACCTCAGAGCGCTGAGGAGCTGTGTGTTTATAATCCCTGTGATGATGTAAACGATCTGATCTGAAACTCTCACCACAAACCACAGGAGCTAATTTCGTCAAAAACAAGAAGTGACGCAGGAAACGACAGAGGAAGTGGACGCGAGTCATCATATGAGGAAGATACTAGAATAGATGCTGAAGGAAACCAAGGACGGTTTCTATCAGACTCTCAGTCAAGCTCAGCTTCCTCTAAAATGTCAAATATAACACTGGGTTACAAAAAAATGAATAACAATTATAAGTTGTCTTTTCAACTGAATTAGGACCATTTTTGCATTATCGCTGAATCTCAAAAGCTTGACATAAAATCTCAGACGCCTCCGACTTTAAATCTCAAAAGCCTTAAAATATCAGAAGCCTGACATAAAATCTCGGAAATTCTGAGTTTAACCTCCAATTTCCGATTTTGAATTTGAGGATTCAGAGTTTGATCTCGGAGATTAACGTTAATGTTTTCAGTGATTTTCAGTCTTTCTAACGTTAATCTACAGTTGGACGTCGTTGGCTCTGATTCTCGTTTCGGACGTAAAATCTCAAAATCTTGACATAAAATCTCGGAATTCTGAGTTTAAGATCCCAATTCCGATTTAAAATCTCTAAAATCTAATACTCTAATCGTATTCTGCACTACTTTTACGGTCAATTGTGGATTTATTCATAATTACATCTCTATCATAAGATAACGATTTGTTTTCTTTCATTCTTTTTATTTTAGTTTACTACATTTTAACGTGTCCAAAAGTCCTGCTTTAGAGTTTAGAGACATAACTAACTGCAGGGGGAGCCCAAGAGCAAACCCTCCACTGTGTTACTTTAAGTGACTAAACTTGCCTTCACTGTTGACTTCACTTAGCATCAAAACTCGCTGCGTGTTGTCGTAATAACGACAATAAAGAAATCCTCAGGGGTTTTTATTCCCCTCCATAAAAAAAGGGTCAAAGGCAGCCAGCAGGGGGCAGCAGCGACGCTGCAGATGTGAAGCGACGGCACAATTAAAGGCCGCGGAAAAACAAACAACTGAGCAGAATGAAACCAGAGGAGAAATATCTCTGATCGTTGGTGACATCGACTCCTCAGACGCCTCGGAGATCATTCTGAGGTCGTGAAAAACAAACCGTACGATCGCCCTGGAGTTATTTAACCTACGATTCACAGAGTCGGCGTTTAAACGCTCCTCACGTCGTATTCACTCATGAACACGTCACCGTTACACTCAGTTCCACTCAAACTCACTTAAAAACACAATAGGAACGATTTAGCGGCGCTTTTCCACTGCACGGTTCCAGCTCGGCTCGACTCGGCACGGTTTGGTTTTCCATTACTATAGCTCCTCCTCCTCCTCCTCCTCAATGTGGGCGGAGTCATCATAGCGACGGCGGCGTGAAACTGCCGTGACGCGGTTTTATACGCGACACAAAGACGCACAAACCAGTTTTGGGTGAAAGTGAATCGTTAGAATCAGTGGATTAAAAAGATCTGTTTGACAGAATGGCGTTAAAAAAACGTTAGCTTTGCTAAATGTTACAGATTAACGTTAATGTTTTCAGGATTTTTAAGTCTTTTTAACTTTAATCTACAGTTCGGCATCTTACTTACAGCATCTCTAATCTCAGAATTCTGACTTTAATTTCAAAACCCCAACTTTCAATCTCAAAATCCTTTAATTTAGTTTAATCGCAACAATTTCAACTTTGAGTGTCATAGGTTTGAATTAAGTCTTAAATTTGAGGATTCTGAATTTAATCTTGCAGATTAACGTTAAGGTTTTCAGGATTTTTAAGTCTTTCTAACTTTAATCTACAGTTTGGAATTTTTGAATTTGATTCTCGTGTCGGACGTGGCGCTCGTGACTCTTCCAGTGACGACTTTAATCTCAGATTTCTGACTTAAAATCTGCTAATTCCGATTCAAACTCTCAGAATTCTGACGTAAAAATCTCAAAAGCCTGACATAAAATCTCGGAATTCTGAGTTTAAGCTCCAAATTCCGACTTAAAATCTCAGAAGCCTGATTTAAAATCATGGAATTCTGACTTGAATCGCAAAAATTCCAACTTTGAATGTCATAGGTTTGAATTAAGTCTTGAATTTGAGGATTCAGAAATTAAGCTTGCAGATTAATGTTAATGTTTCCAGGATTTGTAAGTCTTTCTAACTTTAATCTACAGTTCGGAATTTTTTAATTTGATTCTCGTGTCGGACGTGGCGCTCGTGAATCTTCCGCTGACGACTTTAATCTCAGATTTCTGACTTAAAATCTGCTAATTCCGATTCAAACTCTCAGAATTCTGACGTAAAAATCTCAAAAGCCTGACATAAAATCTCGGAAGTCTGAGTTTAAGCTCCCAATTCCGACTTAAAATCTCAGAAGCCTGATTTAAAATCATGGAATTCTGACCTGAATCGCCAACCTTTTCTAACTTTGAATCTCAGAAGTTTGAATTAAGTCTTGGAAATCTGACTTATGTCCGCTTTTTTCTTGGCTTAGATTCGCTGCCAAAATCTGATTTGTAAGCATATCAGATATCTGAATTTCACATAAATCCTTTTAAGAATATAAAATATATCTCTTCTGGTGTCCGTGTCCCTGTTGCCTAGCAACGACTACGCTCTGCCGACCGAACGCCGTGTTCATCAAACCGACCAATAAAATTTCACGAGTATTTCAATCTTCTCCTCAGACGACGTTCTGTGTTTTCAAATGTGAGTTCAATCTAAAGTGCCGTTAAAAAATCAATAAAACCAAAATCACCAGCCGCAGTTTGGTTTTTATTGTTATGATTTTGTTTTTTAACGTGTTTGTAACTCGTGCAGAACACAGTTATATTCTGACAGAAAACACAGTCAGAGCTCAGGTGACGTCTGATTGTGAGCGTTTTTTCTTTCTTTATCATCGAAATCACCTCAGACCACATCAAAGCCTGTTGTTACCCGCTATCTCTCTCTGTCTGTCTCTATGTCTCTCTATCTGTCTCTCTCTCTCTTTGTGTCTCAGGTCCATTTGAACTCAGTCATTTAGCAGAAAGCTAAACAAAGCTCATGCTAACTCCTGCACTTACTGCTGTTTACACAGCGAGTCTCTGTGAAACCACAGTTTCCATGTTTGATCCAGAAAAACCTTCTGTTATCTGTTAAATCTTAACTCACTCATGTTTTCAGGATTTTTAAGTCTTTCTAACTTTAATCTACAGTTGGACTTTGTTGGCTCTGATTCTCGTGTCAGACGTTGCGCTTGTGACTTCAGTGACGACTTCAATCTCAGATTTCTGACTTAAAATCTCCAAATTCTGATTTTAACTCTCAGAATTCTGACATAAAATCTCAAAAGCTTGACATAAAATCTCAGAATTCTGAGTTTAAGCTCCAAATTCCGACTTAAAATCTCACAGGCCTGATTTAGGTGTTTAGATTTATAGGTAGGTAGGGAGATTGGTTGATAGTTAGGTAGGTTGGTTGGTAAATATCTGTCTAGGAAGGTAGGTAGTTTTGTTGGTGGGCAGGTATCTACAGTATCTACGTAGTTTGGTTGGTTGGTAAGTAAGTTCGTTGGTAGCTAGGTAGGTTGGTTGGTTGGTAGGTAAGTAAGTAAGTTGGTTGGTTGGTTGGTAGGTAAGTAAGTTGGTTGGTAGGTAGGTAGGTAAGTAAGTTGGTCGGTTGGTAGGTAAGTAAGTTGGTTGGTAGGTAAGTAAGTTGGTTGGTAGGTAGGTAGGTAAGTAAGTTGGTTGGTTGGTAGGTAAGTAAGTTGGTAGGTAGGTAGGTAAGTAAGTAAGTTGGTTGGTAGCTAAGTAGGTTGGTTGGTTGGTAGGTAAGTAAGTTGGTTGGTAGGTAAGTAAGTTGGTAGGTAGGTAGGTAAGTAAGTAAGTTGGTTGGTAGCTAAGTAGGTTGGTTGGTTGGTAGGTAAGTAAGTTGGTTGGTAGGTAAGTAAGTTGGTAGGTAGGTAGGTAAGTAAGTAAGTTGGTTGGTAGCTAAGTAGGTTGGTTGGTTGGTAGGTAAGTAAGTTGGTTGGTAGGTAGGTAAGTAAGTAAGTTCGTTGGCAGCTACTTAGGTAAGTAAGTTGGTTGGTAGGTAGGTAAGTAAGTTGGTTGTTTGGTTGGTATGCAAGGAAGCTGGTTGGTTGGTAGCTAAATAGGTTGGTTGGTTGGTAGGTAAGTAAGTAAGTTGGTTGGTTGGTTGGTAAGTAAGTTCGTTGGTAGCTAGGTAGGTAAGCAGGTTGGTTGGTTGGTAGGTAAGTAAGTTGGTTGGTAGGTAGGTAAGTAAGTTGGTTGGTTGGTAGCTAAGTAGGTTGGTTGGTTGGTTGGTTGGTAAGTAAGTAAGTTGGTTGGTAGGTAGGTAAGTTGGTTGGTTGGTTAGTAGCTAAGTAGGTTGGTAGGTTGGTAGGTAAGTAAGTTGGTTGTTAGCTAAGTAGGCTGGTTGGTTGGTAGGTGAGGAGCCTTGTGTTCACTGATGCTGATCTATCTATGTAGGTCAGTAGTTATCTATATTATCTAGGTAAGTAGGTTGGTAGGCAGGTATCTATCAAGGTTGGTTGGTAGTTAGGTTGGTAAGCAGGTAACTATTTTGTTTTTGGTAGGTAGGTATCTACAGTATCTTGGTAGGTATGCAGGTATCTATCTAAGTATCTCAGTAGGTTGGTAGCCTTGTGTTCACTGCTCACTTGAAGCTGTTAAAAACCCACATAAATTGCAGAGTGAGTCGATGATGAAACACATTTCCAGTCAGAGTTTGATCAGTTTAAGACAAAACCTCAAACAACCATCGCTTCGGAGTAAATGTGAAGTTTTAGTAGGAGGCGGACAGAAAAAAAAAAAACATGGCCGGAGGTGAAGATGAGGACAGAGACGCTGACATGAGCTGAGGAGACGCCGTTATCTTCTCGCTGAATTAAATTAAAGCTGCGACGAGAAGACGGTGACAAACGCGGGCTGATGTTTCGGAGTCGGACAGCGATTAGATATTGTGAGGTCAAAGGTCAAAGTGTCTCTGACTGTCTCCACTCACACCTCCTGTGTGGGTGGTGGACACACACACACACACACACACACACACACACACACACACACACACACACGATGGTGATGTAGCGAATTAACTCTGCGCTGATAAAAATCTTCTCCTGTCGGTAATTCAATCCTTCAGCTACTAGAAGAAAGAAACCTGCTCTGGTGGAATAATTAAATTGTGACTCGCTCCATTAGCGCAGGAATGCATCTGAACCAGAGTAAACGTATCAATCACGGTCCGAGCTAAAGCGCTAACGTCTCGGCCGCAGACACAACACGGGAGACAGCGGGTTTCGCTCCGCTCGCGCGGCGAGGGAAAACAATCGGCGGACGAAACCCGAGATTCGGTTTCACTCAAAACGTTTCAACAGCGTTTCAGAAAACTGCGCAAAAGCTCGATTGTTGACTTTCACTCGCATTTTGTGTCATAAATGAGATTCATTACGAATAATTCGCTCGTTCTCTTCTGGGAAATAAAACCGCGTTTATTCCACGATCTTTCTTTGCGTCGTCACGTCGTTCCAATGTTTTTCGTTTTTAGTTTTTGCAGGAAATTTGCAAAAACGGTGCATTAAAAAGATGATTCATCAATGTTAATATTCAAGTAAAATGCAATATACGGTACATATTTATGACATATAAAGGTTGGTGTGTTACATAACATAAAAAAAAAGTACATTTTATTGAAAATAAGTAAACTTTTACAAAATATAATGGCCCTGCCATATTTGATCAGAGAGAGAAAAACAGCTCAGTAAACTGACGTCTGCGTGAGAAAATGCTAAACATCTACACACTCACCAGAATAATTGCACTATAACAGGCTCGTTATCGTCCGCGCGCCTTTTCGTAAGGAAGCGGTTAGTTTAGATGTTTTCTTACTTTTTTATAGCGCCGGGCGAAGCTTTAACGACGCAGCATCGATGATGTCGTACAGTTGGTCAGAGAACAAGAGAAACAGATGAAGAAGAAAGGACGACAGCAGAGGAAACAGTCCTGAGTGAAACCAGCTGCCACTCATCCACAGCCTCACAAAGCTGATCTCTAACCTGCAGATTAACACACACACACACACACACACACACACACTCTTGTACTTGCTGCATACTGAGGACTGGGTTGCTGACAAAGTGAGGACCAGCATTTCCACTTTATAACTCAACACAATTACAAATATCTACTTCATGAATGACATCTATAAATAACTACTGTTTGCAGTACCATAAAATGTCTGCAGGTGGAGCCCCAGAGCAAAAATCGATTATTTGTTGTTGTTTTTTTGGTCCAAAATTTGACAAAAACGTCATACTATACTGTCGCCCAAAATTTAAAAAAAAAAATTGACGGAAAATTTTTGGTCCAAAATTTGACAAAAACGTCATACTATACAATGTCGTCCAAAATTGGAAAAATCTTTGACAAAAATGTTTTGGTCCAAAATTTGATAAAAACGTCATACTATATACTATGTCGTCCAAAATTAGAAAAAAAAAAATTTACACAAAATTTTTGGTCCAAAATTTGACAAAAACGTCATACTATACTGTCGTCCAAAATTTTAAAAAAAAAATTGACGGAAAATTTTTGGTCCAAAATTTGAAAAAAAAAAATTTACGGAAATTTTTTGGTCCAAAATTTGAAGAAAAAAAATTGACGGAAAATTTTTGGTCCAAAATTTGACAAAAACGTCATACCATACTTTTTCGATCAAAATTTGAGGGAAAAAAATTGACACAAAAGTTTTGGTCCAAAATTTGACAAAAACGTCATACTATACAATGTCGTCCAAAATATGTTTTTTTTTTTTTTTTTGACAAATTGAGTATAGCATGTTATAGCAACCTAAGGAAGTGATTTCAATGAAAACAAAGTGAGGACCGGCCAAAATGTCCTCACTCCGTAAAAATGACCTCACTTTGTCCGTTAAAAACCCTCATTCGTCCTCAGTATGCCGCAAGTACAAGAACACACACACACACACACACACACACACACACACACTGCATACACAGCTGCTAAAGCAAATGTAGCTCGTGTTGTTGAGAGAATCCTGAGTCACAGTCCAGCACATATTTTCTTATCGCTTCGTTTCAGCGGGTCGAACGGCCCAGGTCACCCATGTGACCACACACACACACACACACACACACACACACACGCACGCACACACACACACACACTGACACACACACACACAGTCGAGCACACTTTAAGTCACTTTATCTCATTGAAAAATGCATCAAACTGAACTCTCTCACACTAAATTAATGTGACTTGTTCTGAATGTTGTGCTTTATGAATTATGCAGAACCAGGTTTATTAGGAAACAGACGTCTCAACCGTTTGGTAGAGATGTCTGTATCTGAAATACTGTAGGGTCTAATTAAAAGAAATATATATATATACATATATATATATATGTATATATAAAATAATAAAAAATGCAAACAAAAAATGTTTCCACGCTTTAAATCTTAGTCCTAAACTAAAACATGATCCTCAGACGTGAGCTAAACCTGACCACGCTAACATTGCCATGTGCCCCCCCCCCCATAGTAAAATCTATAATACCTGCCCAAGTCTACGACAGCTTTACAACAATGTGCTTCACCTTTAGATGGAGTTTGTAAACCACTCACTCTCCCACACCAAAGTCCATAGAGAAAATCATCTCTTTTTTTAGCTCACGGGGACACAGGAGCTGCAGGAACACCCAGGTGACAAATAATACATTTGAACTCAGCGACGGAGGCAGCAGTGGATCAACAACTCCTGTGTGCCGTGATGTTAAATCGCTGGTTTTCTGAATGGGCTTTGGTGCAGGGAGCGTGAGTGGTTTTTCAAAGTGAGCTAAATGTCACTTTTTTTGGGCATAAAAGACAGCGATAAAGTGGGGAAACATATTCTTAAGATATCATAGACTTACATAATACCAGGTCCTTTGTGTATAGTGTATTGTATATTGTGTATTGTGTTAAAAGCCTGAACTGACAACATCCGTAGGGAGTCGGCTCACCAATACCTACGAAGAGGTGTGAAAACACCGCCTTCAATGGCAGACTCTTTGTCTATTGGAGGAATGCAAAAGTTGTTCAGGTATGAATTCGGAGGGTTCACTTTGCTCGGGGTCTTTCTACAGCTAGGAAAATAAAACCTTGTCGGCTGGCAGAAGTTTCTCTATTTCATTCTCCAGCAGAAAATATCCACAACAATATATATATACGTGTATATATATAGATATATACGCTACCGTTCAAAAGTTACGGATCGCTTAGAAATGTCCTTATTTTTGAAGGAAAATCACGTTTTTTCAATGAATATAACATTAAATGAATCATAAATACACTCTATACATCGTTAATGTGGTAAACGACTATTCTAGCTGCAAACGTCCATTTCCAGTGTTCTAATGGTACGTTGTGTTTGCTAATGGCGTTAGAAGCTATTGGACGATTAGAAAACCCTTGTGCAATGATGTTAGCACAGCTGAAAACAGCTTTATTTGGAATAAAAATCATTATTTCTCATCTTGTCGATGTCTCGACTATATTTTCTTTTCATTTTGCAACTCTTTAGATGAATAAAAGTCTGACTTTTCATGGAAAACACAACAAAACCTGTATAGGTGACCCCAAACTTTTGAATGGTGGTGCATATACAGAACATACAGACGACTACATCCACTACTTGTGGTTGAGGAGAAGCTCCATCACGTCGAAAAACTGCTCTACCGCGTCACGTCCTCTCTTACCTTGCGCAGCCACTGCGTGTTGTTGTGCATGGCGTCCTCCAGACGCCGCAGCTTCTCCGCCGACCACGCTCCGTCGAGGGGCGCCGGCGAGTCCCTCTGCACCACGCTGGCTCGGCCCTGAGCGCCGCCGCCGCCGCCGTAGCTCCGCGCCGCGCTCGACCCGCCGTCCCGGCACCCGTCGAGCTCCGGCAGGACGAAGGTGTAGCTGCACTGGCCGTGCTGGATGCGGTGGTACCTCTTCCTCTTCTCTCCTCCTCCTCCTCCTGCTCGCCTCTGGCTTCTTCCAGCTCCTCCTCGTTCGACGCCGGCTGCGTCAGCGACGACCGACGGCGTCCAAACCAGCAGAAGGAGCAGAAACCCCCGACTGAGGCCTCGCATGACGCTCTGCGCTCGGACAAAGTGTGAACAGAGGTCAAGAGGAGATCTGACTGCACCTCAGGACCAGGACGATGTTCTGCTCCTGACGCTCAGTGCACGAGCTCAGTGAGAAGGTCTGTGATGGACACCTTCTCCAGAGGAACTCCGTGGAACGCCTCCCTCGCTCGCGGTGTGGGTTCTCCGCTCTCGCTCATCCTCGGAGTTCTCAGTCAAAGGTCCGTCGTGATCCAACGCTCGTGTCCCCCGATGGTCCAGGATGAAGGTTCCAGATCGTCCGAGAAACCCCCCAGGGATTAGTGAGGAATCTGAGGATGTGAAACAGTGAGAGGACAACAACGGCTCAAGTTAATCCTCAAATACCCAGAACGACAAGAAGAAGGATTTCTTTTTTTCCTTCTCATCCTTTTTCTGGTGGCTCCAGTTGTCGAAGTGGCCGAGGAGAAAATACTTCTGCCCCCTTCTTATCTGAGAACAGGGAGGAATGAGTGAGGGAGGAGGAGGAGGAGGAGGAGGAGGAGGAGGAGGAGGAGACCTGAGGGAGGTCTATTAGAGAGAGAGAGCGAGAGAATAGCCTCTCTATTTGTGAGGGAGGGGAAGAAAGAGGGAAGAATTAGAACGAGCCAGAGAAAAGATTAGGAAAAGACGATTAAGAGAATGAAAAGAGAGAGCGTGGAGTGGGGTAAAAGAAAAAAGATGACGTTAAAGAGAGGAAGAAATGGACCATGAGAAGAAGAAGAAGAAGAAGAAGAAGAAGAAGAAGGGGAAAGAGTTTGAGGATCTGCTGTAATCTTCTGTGTCACAGCCTTGTACGGTCATTTACACCGAGTCAGCAAAGGGATGAAGACCATGAGGTCAAACTCTCGTGCAGCATCATCTTCTTCTTCTTCTTCTTCTTCTTCTTCTTCTTCTTCTTCTGAGCAGTTCTTCTCGTCCTCGTCCCACCGAAACACCTCAGCACCGCTCTCTCGTGTCGTTCATTGTTATTATCTCCGCCCCTTCCAAATGTGGAACGATTCAGCAAAACACCAGTGAGACGACGAGTTCTTCGGCCGGCGCCGTTGTCGTCGTCAGCCTCCTCCACGTCGGTACCACGTGTGGTCGCGGTTGAACATTTTTTTCGACGGCGCTCGCGTCCAAACTGTGACGACGCAATGCGGGGAAAAAGCTCTGCTTTCGCTTCACATTTCAGCAGAAAACAAATAAAACAAAAAAAAAAAAAACGCCTGGTGAAGTCATTGACATCAGATCATGTCCAACTCTCTGGATATGATTTCTGTATTTGTGATTCCAGAGAGGATTAGAACAACATGAGATGTTTTCTGGGTCCTGGTGGTCATGGTGGCGACTGCATGAGTCATGATCCAGGCCTTTCACCTTCTCCTCTGTGGGAACTGATAGATGGACCACGAGGATGTGGGGTTTTTTTTAATCTCAGGATCCAATTTCAGCTTAATTTCTTCGTTTCTCCTGTCCTTTTTTGGGATCTGGCGTTGTTCCTCTTCTTCTTCTTCTTCTTCTTCCTCCGTCTGCCGTTGAAATCACCACATCCTGTTTGGGCGACGTGGTGGTCTGTCAGTTACAGACGTACGGCGGGCGATTGTATGTATTTGCGCGCGCTGTGTTAGCGTCACAAGAACAAAACTCCACCGTCGTTGCACACGGGCGATAATTAACAAAGTAAACAGATGCGGAACGTGAAGTAATGTCGGTGTCGCTGTGATGGATGAGGTCGTGACCCTCTTCGCGTGCTCTAATTCTCACCACCTGAAAAAACACACGATGGTATGATGGGATGTCGCCTGAGAAGCCTCTACTCACTCACTCACTCACTCGTAAAAACACAGGGAGGTTTCATCACATGCTGCAGAACGTCAGTTCTCCACTGATTGATATATAAACAGTTAAAAACCAGAGATGCAGGTGGTGTTTTTGCCGCGTCTTCAGCCTCTGTCCTACATGCCTTACCAGGAGACACCTCTAGAGGGCACACACGATATCTCAGACTATGCAGAACTCGCAGATTTGCGTGACGGCTAGAAGGAAAGATGTGGCAACCGCAGATTGTCACTGTTAACTTTCGAGGGTACGTAAAACCCCTTAAGACCCTGGTATACTCCGCGCGTAAGGGTCCTGCAGTATCTGACTTCACCATAGGGTGGCGGTATAAGTCTGGACGCAGGGAACGGGACGCAAAGAAGAAGAGAGCGATACCAAAGCTCCTCAGCTGAAAGGTCCGTCGGGCGGGGGAGTCGCGGTGTTCGAGGGTTGCCAGGTCCAGGCTCGGATGACAATCCCCTCCACTGTGTTTTCTGCTTGGTGGGCGGGGCTTGATACTCCACCTAGTGGTGGGGGCAGAACTGGGTGAACCCATCTAAATCTGGCTAGATTTGATTTCGCTCTGCGGTCACACTGTTTTGGCCGACTACAGAATCTCACCCCACAAAAAAGGGAACCAATCCCCCTTTGGTTTCATTTGAAGCAACTTTTGGCCAAAGTGGTTGGACACCTTTAGCAGATGTTGTGGACGTTTTCTCTGCTGCTGGTGAAGAACGAAATATAGACTTCTGCCGGGCCGACAAGGACAAGAAAAGGTCAATCGACAGGCGAGCGGGCAAAGATGAAGAAAGACCCCGAGCATTGGGAGACCTAAACATTTATACCCTGAGGAACACCCCTTTCACGCACTTTGTCTATTGTAGGTATCGGCGCCGACCCCCGGCCCCCGTTGGTGTGTTTTACATCTGCAGGATCTTGTATTTCGGTGCAAAGTTGAGTCTGGACGTCACAACAGGGTTATAGGTCACAAAAGGACGCTCCCAGAAAACTAACAACAAGCACCGCGTACGTCATCCGGACCATTGGTCCGATCGGTTGTAGGTCTATCAAATAACGTACAGATTCATTTATATCGATGTCCATTGGATGTGGCAGGCGACGCCATCTTTTTCAGACCTCATACCCAATGGCCCCCCGCCCCCCAACACACCTGGCCTGGCCAGCCTATTGTCATGAAAGAATCGTACTGAAAGCTACGAAAAGTAACGCACGGTGTGTTTTCAAAGGCTTTCGAAGGTCATTTTCACCGCGGAGCCGTGGTCACGTGACGATACATGTGCGATATATCCCCTAACCCCCGTCCTAGTCCCTAACCCTAACCCTAACAGTAACCGTACCGCGAGATAGAGACCTCAAAAATCAGATTCTTTTTTTGTCATTGGATTTTTGGACGAAAATGCACGAAAAACATGCTTTTTGCGTACGTTTTTATACGAACGCTTCACGAGAATACATTGACCTGGCATTACTACAGTTACTAAAGTCAGAATTCTGACATATTTTTCCTGTGTGGCCCTAACACCGTGGACTTCAGATGAGGCGTGGAATCCATATTTTGTCTTTTAAGCATGCGTTGGACATTACAGTGCGATCATATCTCACCCTTTAAGAGAAGCTAATGGGATATTTTCCATTAAGCTCTGTGGGAGCTCGCCTCACACTGGAGATAAAGTTTCAGTTCATAGTTTACACTCAGACGGAGTCAGGGAGGGAGTTTAACGGCACTGTGATTTTTTTTTTCACAACAGGAGGAATTATATACGATTTCCCACCATTAGTGACGAGCGTGTTTATACTGCATTATCTGCTCCGCTCTAACCGTATCACAAAAGTCATTCAAACCCCGCGATAAGAGAAAGCGTGAAGATTAACTCGGTCACTAAGTGACAAAACAAGACCGTTCATCCCTCAGAGAAACTTCAGCGCCTGCATCGGCAGAGAGTGGAGCTCCGGGGTTATTTATCTAACGCACATTAAAACATCTGGAGCAGTGGGTGTGGTCGGCGAGCGAGAGGTCGCCCCTGCAGCCGGCAGTTATTCCACTGACAGGCTTTTAAATCCTAACGTAAACACAGCGGCGCTCGTCTAACACCGGGACGACGCTAACCTCATCCATCAAACTGTGCCGTGGAACAGCAGCAGCCTCCAGCACACAGCAAGTGCTTCACAGCCGCTCACAGTTCACAATTCGCTTCACTTTAGGTTAAGGACGTAACCCCCGGTTCTCCGAACTTCAGGTTAAGGAAGCAGACGCGGTTCTCTGAAACTTTAGTGAGGTTAAACAAAGTTTGAAAGACAACTTTAGGTTAAGGAAACAACCCTGGTTCTCTGAGACGTTAGTGACGTTAATCAAAGTTTGAAATACATATTTAGGTTAAGGAAGTAACCACAGGTCTCTGAAACATAAATGAGGTTAAACAAAGTTTGAATGACAACTTTAGGTTAAGGAAATAACCCTGGTTCTCTGAGACGTTAGTGACGTTAATCAAAGTTTGAAATACATATTTAGGTTAAGGAAGTAACCACAGGTCTCTGAAACATGAATGAGGTTAAACAAAGTTTGAATGACAACTTTAGGTTAAGGAAATAACCCTGGTTCTCTGAAACTTTAGCAACGTTAAAGTTTGAAAGACAACTTTAGGTTAAGGAATTAACTCCAGTTCTCTGAAACATTATTGAGGTGTTTAACGAATGCTGAAATTTAGTAAACATTAGGTTAAGGAAACAACCCCGGTCCTCTGAAACATAAACAAGGCGAAACAAAGTTTGAAAGACAACTTTAGGTTAAGGAAACAACCCTGGTTCTCTGAGACGTTAGTGACGTTAATCAAAGTTTGAAATACATATTTAGGTTAAGGAAGTAACCACAGGTCTCTGAAACATGAATGAGGTCAAACAAAGTTTGAAAGAAAACTTTAGGTTAAGGAAACAACCCTGGTTCTCTGAAACTTTAGCGCCGTTAAAGTTTGAAAGACAACTTTAGGTTAAGGAAATAACTCCAGTTCTCTGAAACATTATTGAGGTGTTTAACGAATGCTGAAATTTAGTAAACATTAGGTTAAGGAAACAACCCCGGTTCTCTGAAACATAAACAAGGCGAAACAAAGTTTGAAAGACAACTTTAGGTTAAGGAAACAACCCTGGTTCTCTGAGACGTTAGTGACGTTAATCAAAGTTTGAAATACATATTTAGGTTAAGGAAGTAACCACAGGTCTCTGAAACATGAATGAGGTCAAACAAAGTTTGAAAGAAAACTTTAGGTTAAGGAAACAACCCTGGTTCTCTGAAACTTTAGCGCCGTTAAAGTTTGAAAGACAACTTTAGGTTAAGGAATTAACTCCAGTTCTCTGAAACATTAGTGAGGCGAAACAAAGTTTAAAAGACATATTTAGGTTAAGGAAGTAACCACAGTTCTCTGAGACATTTATGAGGCGAAGCAACGTTTGAACGAAAACTTTAGGTTAAGGAAACAACCCCGGTTCTCTGAAACATTTGTGAGGTTAAACAAAGTTTGAAAGACATATTTAGGTTAAGGAAGTAACCCCAGTTCTTTGAAACATTTGTGGGGTGAAATGAACTTTAGGTTAAGGAAACAACTCTGGTTCTCTGAAACATTAATGAGGTTAGTCAAAGTTTGAAAGACAAATTTAGGTTAAGCAATTAACCATAGTTCTCTGAAACATTAGTGAGGTGTAACGAATGCTGAAATTTAGTAAACATTAGGTTATGGAAACAACCCAGGTTCTCTGAAACATAAACGAGGCAAAACAAAAGTTTAAAAGATATATTTAGGTTAAGGAATTAACCACAGTTCTCTGAAACATTAGTAACGCATGCTGATATTTAGTAAACATTAGGTTAAGGAAACAACCCTGGTTCTCTGAAACTTTAGCGCCGTTAAAGTTTGAAAGACAACTTTAGGTTAAGGAATTAACTCCAGTTCTCTGAAACATTAGTGAGGTGTAACGAAATTTAGTAAACATTAGGTTAAGGAAACAACCCCGGTTCTCTGAAACATTAGTGAGTTTGAAGAAAGTTCGAAAGATATATTTAGGTTAAGGAATTAACCATAGTTCTCTGAAACATTAGTGAGGTGTAACGAATGCTGAAATTTAGTAAACATTAGGTTATGGAAACAACCCAGGTTCTCTGAAACATAAACGAGGCAAAACAAAGTTTAAAAGATATATTTAGGTTAAGGAATTAACCACAGTTCTCTGAAACATTAGTAACGCATGCTGATATTTAGTACACATTAGGTTAAGGAAACAACCCTGGTTCTCTGAAACATAAACGAGGCGAAACAAAGTTTGAAAGACATATTTAGGTTAAGGAATGAACCACAGTTCTCTGAAACATTTGTGGGGGTGAAACGAACGGTGAAATTACATTTAGGTTAAGGAAACAACCCCAGTTCTCTGAAACACTAGTGAGTTTAAAGAAAGTTCGAAAGACGTATTTAGGTTAAGGGAGTAACCACAGGTCTCTGAAACATGAACGAGGTTCAACAAAGTTTGAACGAAAAATGTTAGGTTAAGGAAACAACCCCCGGTTCTCTGAAACACTCGTGAGACATTTGACGTTCTTACAGCCTCGTTCGTCCTCATTCAGCTTTTTCTTTCTTCATGTTCTCATGAGGCGCATATAAATGTGTGTGCGTGTGTGCGTGTGTGCGTGTGTGTGTGCGTGTGTGTGTGTGTGCGTGTGCGTGTGTGTATAGGGTTTCTCTCTTATCTCTTGTTTTCCGTCCACTTTCACAAACACACTCATAAACCGTGGACACACACACTCGGCCGTTGTTTCCCTCGGAGGACGTGACACGTTTACATCGTCCCTCTATTCAGGAACCTTCAGCCAAACAACATTAGCTTCACCATGATAAAGCGAGTGTGTCCCCCGCAGAGGACTGTCAAGCGTGATTAGTGGTGAGGGGACGACCTCCAAACCAGGGGTTTGGACGCGACGTGGTGGTGTGAGTGAGGGTCAGTGTGAGGACTCACACACACACACACACACACACACACACACTGTTCTAAGACAATACTGTCATGGTAACGCGTGAGTCAGAATATCACTCACACATTCGGGACCGTTTGCTTAAATGTGGGCCGACGTCGGGATATTTAAACGCGACGGTTTCACACTTCCTGTTCCATCAAACATGCAGAAAAGTCGCATTTTCCCCCATTTTGGTGTCAACTCAAGTTCACACACACACACACACACACACACAGATAAAGAGCTGGTTCATCTGCAGTCCTGCTCTCTGTCGCTCCCTCTGTGTCTATCAGTGGCACTGCAGCCTGCTTCTCGCTCTGTTCTTCAGCTCTTCTTAGAGGGCGAATGAGTCATTTCCTCAATTTCAAAAATTCATTGAAATTATTCCTTAAGAGGTTTGCAAATATTTTCAACGGATCTTTGTTCAGGGCGATGCCGACTATTATGATGGTAAATTTCAAGTCATTCCGAGATACTTTTTGATTTTGAGAAGAAAGTCAGCTCACTGTCAAAGTGCATGGATCATTTCCTCAATTTCAAAAATTCGTAAAAATTATTCCTTAAGAGATTTGCAAATATTTTCAACGGATCCTTGTTCAGGGCGATGCTGACTATTATGATACTAAGTTTTAAGTCATTCTGAGATACTTTTTGTTTTCGAGAAGAAAGTCAGCTCACTGTCAAAGTGCATCAGGGCAAATGGATCATTTCCTGAATTTCAAAAATTCATTAAAAATATTCCTTAAAAGGTTTTCAAATATCTTCAACGGATCCTTGTTCAGGGCGATGCCGACTATTATGATGGTACATTTCAAGTTATTCCGAGATACTTTTTGATTTTGAGAAGAAAGTCAGCTCACTGTCAAAGTGCATGGATCATTTCCTCAATTTCAAAAATTCGTAAAAATTATTCCTTAAGAGATTTGCAAATATTTTCAACGGATCCTTGTTCAGGGCGATGCCGACTATTAAGATGGTAAATTTCATGTCATTCCGAGATACTTTCATTTTTGGATTCAGCGTTGCAAAATGGTCATAATTCTGTCGAAAAAGACATCGACAACTCACACATGTTGTTTTTGTCTTGTAACCCAGTGTTATCAATTGCTGCCGTGGGTGTGAATGTGGGAGTGAAGCTAAATTTCTTGTTTCTTGTTTTTCTTCCTGTCCTTTACTTCTCGTTACCTCTTCATTTGCACAACCAATGACGTCAGGGGAAGACAGATTAAGTCATAACAGACAGGAAATGCAGCACTTTGAGAAAAACAGAAGAAACCATTTCATTTGAGAAGCAACAACACGATGAAGAGCTTTCTTCTTCTTCTTCTTCTACTCGTCCTTTCATTCATCACAGGTAAAAATTATATTTTAGTTATATGTTTATCTCTTTACATTTATAAATGTACATATGTGCAGAAAAATACATGTCCATGAGTTTCAGGCTCTGTTAAACACAAGGATCTTACTTTGAATTTTAACCTTTTTATTTAAGTATTGTTCAATATTTTAAGCTGAATTTCTTTCTTTCACTTTTTTGTTCTTTCTTCAGTTTTTTCCCCATTTGTCTTCTGCTTTGTAAGTTTATTTTACCCCATTATTTTGGACTTGACCTTATTTTCCCTCCCCTGATTGTCGACCCCTCCCTGATGAGACTCACCTGTCTCTAATGAGTTTCACCTGTCGTCCATTAACGCTGCCTTCGCTCTTGTCTTCAGTTTTTGGTCTTTTTCACTTCAGCCTGTTTGTTTTGTCCTTGTTTCTCGGGTTTTGAGTTAAGTTCTGCTCACTGTATTTTTAGGATTTTTTCCCAGCTTTTACCTTCCAGCGTCTTTGTTTTTGCCTCAGAACAGAAATGTTTCATTTTCACAAGTGCGATGAGTTAAAAGCCAAAATTAATTTCCACAAAAAGGGGCATAAAACCAAGATGAGATAAGATAAGAAACGTAAAAGGTGAATTAAAAACAGCAGTTTTAATATCAAATGTTCTGCTTTTAAAACTGTTTGTTGGGATTGTGGCGCCCTCGAGGTGTCAGGGAGGGCATTACACGATATATTATATGGATTATATCCATATGTTTGTTTGGATGACGAATAAAAGCCATATAACACTTTTATATTTAAACATATAATATAGCCTGAATTTTAAAGCCTCTTCAAAGAATTAAATAATATAAATAGTGAGTGAAGTCGTAATGCAACTTTAATATGTCATTAAATGCGTTGCAAAAATTATAAAAGGGCCAGAAAACGTCCTGTGAGTAAGTGATTTTTGATTTTTGCCCATTTTTCCAGAATAACTTTGAATATCTGGCAGTTATTTACAATTAACTGCATGTTAAAATAGTGTAATAAACATTTAAAATAAAGAAAAACAAAGTTGTCTTGAGGAAAAAATCACTGTTGTTGTAAATGAACATAAGATTTTGAGTGTTTGAAATTTGTCTTTGTCTCACTGTCCAAAAACAGACCAAATAATGGAGGGTTTTTTTCTCACGAAGACACGAGTGAAATTACCGTAATACCCACGTGTTGGATTCGATATAAACAATGAACAATGAAGCTTTTGCTTTTTGTTCAACAGGCCGCGAGGCTTCACCTGAAGTAAAAGGATGCATTGACGGATGGATTGAATTCACCTGCCCAAATTCTGACCCCAAAAAACCCAAAAGTATTGATGTATTTAGACCCAAACAAAAACCCATACACATCACCGCGGGAAAAGAATGGGAAAACAACGAGAAATTGTACGTGTACCACGACGAATTAACTAAAAATCTCATGGTGGTCGTCAACAAACTTGAAGCCGGTGACTTTGGGGATTATGGGTGTAAAACTGGCAAAAAGAAAACACAAGAACTGGATCTTGAAAAAGGTAAGAAATGTTCCTCTGTATTTAATCAGTTATCCTCTTTAAAGTCCTATGCTAGTTAGCTAAGTTAGCTAATACAGTTTGTAACGTTAGTAACGTGTATAACAACCTTGTTCCTGAGAACCTTCTCTGACTTAGCTAAGTTAGCTAATAAAGTCTGTTAAGTTAGTAATGTGTAAAACAACCTTGTTCCTGATAACCTAGCTAAGTTAGCTAATACAGTTTTTAAAGTTAGTAATGTGTATAACAACCTTGTTCCTGATAACCTAGCTAAGTTAGCTTTTACAGTTTGTAAAGTTAGAAATGTGTATAACAACCTTGTTCCTGATATCTCTAACTTAGCTAAGTTAGCTAATACAGTTTGTAAAGTGAGTAATGTGTAAAACAACCTGGTTCCTGATAACCTAGCTAAGTTAGCTTTTACAGTTTGTAAAGTTAGTAATGTGTATAACAACCTTGTTTATGATAACCTAGCTAAGTTAGCTAATACAGTTTGTAAAGTTAGTAATGTGTATAACAACCTTGTTCTAATAACCTAGCTAAGATAGCTAATACAGTTTGTAAAGTTAGTAATGTTTATCACAACCTTGTTCCTGATAACCTAGCTAAGATAGCTAATACAGTTTGTAAAGTTAGTAATGTTTATCACAACCTTGTTCCTGATAACCTAGCAAAGTTAGCTTTTACAGTTTGTAAAGTTAGTAATGTGTATAACAACCTTGTTTATGATAACCTAGCTAAGTTAGCTAATACAGTTTGTAAAGTTAGTAATGTGTATAACAACCTTGTTTATGATAACCTAGCTAAGT
The DNA here is from genome assembly GCF_963457635.1 of Microchirus variegatus. Taxonomy (NCBI): domain Eukaryota; kingdom Metazoa; phylum Chordata; class Actinopteri; order Pleuronectiformes; family Soleidae; genus Microchirus; species Microchirus variegatus. The sequence goes on from NC_139822.1 coordinate 19,204,977, forward strand.
TAGCTAATACAGTTTGTAAAGTTAGTAATGTGTATAACAACCTTGTTCTAATAACCTAGCTAAGATAGCTAATACAGTTTGTAAAGTTAGTAATGTTTATAACAACCTTGTTCCTGATAACCTAGCTAAGTTAGCTAATACAGTTTGTAAAGTTAGTAATGTGTATAACAACCTTGTTCCTGAGAACCTTCTCTAACTTAGCTACGTTAGCTAATACAGTTTGTTAAGTTAGTAATGTGTTTAACATCCTTGTTCCTGATAACCTTTTCTAACTTAGCTATGGTAGCTAATACAGTTAGTAAAGTTAGTAATGTGTTTAACAACCTTGTTCCTGATATCTCTGACTTAGCTAAATTAGCTAATACAGTTTGCAAAGTTAGTAATGTAACAAGCTTGTTCCTGTTAACCTTCTCTAACTTAGCTACATTAGCTAATACAGTTTGTATAGTTAGTAATGTAACAACCTCTAACTGAGCTAGTTTGTAAAGCTAACGTGACGTGAACATGAGATAAACCTCCTGTTAGCACTCCTGACTTAGCTACCAAATGTACCCTTAGCTACAGTATTCTATTGTGTTTATCTTCTTTACTTTTTTATTATCTTACCTTTTATTTTCCTTTTCAGAGGAGCGCGGTTGCCAGAGTAAGCTTTTTCAAACCGTGCGTGCAACAGCTACGACCAACTTCACGTGCGACAGAACAGAAACCTCCAGTTTTATGTTTCTCTGCAAAAAAGACGGTTTCAAGTGTACGGAAATATTACGGACGGTGTCTTCTGAAGCGTCAGAGGACAGGTTCACGATCACGGTCAGTAAACGCGTCTTCACCATCGAGATCCGACAAGTGTCTGCGGACGACGCTGGAGTCTACTGGTGTGGGCAAAGATCACCAGATAGATATCAGCGAGCTGCACGCAAAGAAATACAGCTGGAGGTTCAAGGTGAGTAAAGTTTATCTCATAATATCGACTAAATGAACCATTAACTGAATGCATCTCTAAGTTTGATGCTAAGATGCTGGAAGTCAGTGTTTCCAGCTTTGTCTTCTCTGATTTATGCTCATTCTTTTAAACTGCATCCTTGGGCATTTCAAGTTTTTTTTTGTATTTGTTCTGGAGTTTCATCCTGTGAATGTATTTTCATAATAAGATTCACTTCATATCACTTCCTGTCCACAGTCAGGACGCATCAGGGGCACAGGAAATGCCCCAAACCAAAATGTGGTGTTCATGCACGTGAACGCTCTCTGGACTGAAATGATTATGTAGATTAGAGTTCTGCAGAACTCACTGTTTCTGAGTCTGTTTGTGCAACATACAGACATACAAGGATTGTCAAAGTGTGGGTATAGTTAGGCACAGAAAGAGGATAAAAACAGAACATTGGACCCGTTAAGGAAAAGCGGGAAACATAGGACCTGGGTAACATAAGACCCCGGGGAATATAGGACCCCGGGGAACATAGGACCCGGGGAACATATGACCCCCGGAACATAGGATCCGGGGAACATAACCGGGGAACATACGACCCGGGAACTTATGACCCGGGGAACATAGGATCCGGGGAACATAACCGGGGAACATAACCGGGGAACATATGACCCGGGGAACATATGACCCGGGCAACATAGGACCCGGGAAACATAGGACTCGGGGAACATAGGACCTGGGTAACATAAGACCCCGGGGAACATAGGACCCCGGGGAACATAGAACGCGGGGAACATAGGACCCCGGGGAACATAGGACGCGGGGAACATAGGACCCCGGGGAACATAGGACTCGGGGAAAATAGGACCCGGGGAACATAGGACGTGGGGAACATAGGACCCCGGGGAACATAGGACCCCGGGAACATAGGACCCCGGGAACATAACCGGGGAACATATGACCCGGGGAACATATGACCCGGGGAACATATGACCCGGGGAACATAGGACCCCGGGGAACATAGGACCCCGGGGAACATAGGACCCCGGGGAACATAAGACCTGGGTAACACAGGACCCGGGAACATAGGACCCTGGGAACATATGACCCCGGAGAACATAGGACCTGGGGAACATAGGACCCCAGAGAACATAGGATCTGGGAAACATAACCGGGGAACATATGCCCTGGGAACATATGACCCGGGGTCACTCCCTTTGAATGCCCTTCTATCCACTGTGTTCACAGATTTACCAACCGACACGATCACAGCAGCCGTTGGACAGACCCTCACTTACTCCTGCCAGTACGAAGGCTCCGTACCCATTACGAAATTCGTCTGTAAGGGAGAACAATCATCTACATGTCGACAGCTACAGACCGCAACAAATGAAAGGTTTTCCATCAAAGACGATCGGATTAAGCAAAACATCACCATAACATTGAGACGTTTAACAAGAGACGATACCGGGATTTACTGGTGCGGAGCAAAGAATACGCACCCGGGGAGGAGCGACCCGTTCTTCCACAAACTTGTGTTGACTGTTGGTGGGTGAACTTTTTAAAAACCTGACCACTGGTATATGAGTCCCTAATCATGTGCTTAGTGATTATATCTTGTGATATTTTACTCTTCCCAGAGTCTCCACCTTCAGCAACACCCTCCATCCACCCGAGGACTCAGCCTTCTTCTACTCCATATTCCACCTCCTCTCCCCGGTCAACCACTGCGTCTGTTGAGAGTCAGGGTGAGGAAGTGCTTTTCTTATCAACGCTTACATCAGCGACAACAGGAAATGGAAGACTTTGCCTTTTTTGAGCGGTCGCTTTACGCGTGGTACGTTTTTTTGTCTCGCAGATATCCCGCGGTTAATCGGAGTCACTGCTGCCGTCACTTGTGCGGCTGCGTTGGTGCTTCTTGGCCTCGTCCTCATCTGCAGACGTGAGAGATTTCTTCAGCGGTGTTGCGCGACGCGAAATGCTCCCCCGCAAAACAAGCGCTTCCTGTTTGGAAGCAATCATTCAACTTTGTTCTCTCTCTTCCAGGCGTCGAGGGTTTGAAGAACACGGCGGACGACGGAGCTCAGAATGAGGTGTGAGCATTTACTTACCTTCAGTGTACGTACAGATCGTACGCACAGTTTAAAGGGATAGTTCGGAATTTTCGGACGTAAGACCTGTTTTCCAACTCAGCCGGTGCGATGGAGACGTCTGGAGATGTTTTCAAGAGATTTCGTTCAGTTCTTCTAGTTGCCGAGTTCGCTGGTGCTATGGCTAGCGCAAGTCGAATGGTACCTGCTAGCATGGCATTAGAAAGGGACCGTATCTATGTTCCCCGGGTCCTATGTTCCCCGCTTTGTATGTGACTGGGGAACATAGGACCCTTTCTCTAAAAAAGGGTTCTATGTTTCCCGCTGTTCACCCAAAGGGTCCTATGCTCCCCGCTTTGTATGAGACCGGGGAACATAGGACCCTTTCTCTAAAAAAGGGTTCTATGTTCCCCGCTGTTCACCCAAAAGTACCCGGGGAACATAGGACCCTAACCCTTACCCTAACCCTACCCTACCCTAACCCGAACCCTTTACCCTGGAGCTCCACACCCAGGCTTCCACAAAGTGGGGAACATAGGACCCTTTCTTTTTTTTAAAAAGATCCAATGCTCCCTGATTGGGGAACATAGGACCCGGGGAACATAGGTACGACCCCCATAAGGGACACTCGTACCGACTCCACAGTGCACCCGAGGCAAATCGATTGTAACGACAGATTATCGATGTACATATCTGTGTTGATAGAATGTTTGAAATAAAACCAACCTTGCAATTTGAAGGATTTATGCCTCAGCAGCAGCAGCAGCGCGTCATACTTCCTGTTAGGCTACGGCAGCGGCGGACTGATTCCTGAGAAAGTAGTCCCTCAAAAATGAATGCGATGCGAGGTTAGTTTTGTTTCAAATATTATTCTATCCGTTACAATCGATTTGCCTCGGGTGCACGGTGGAGTCGGTATGAGTGTTTCTAATGCCATGCTAGCTGGTACCATTGACTTACGCTAGCCATAGCATCAGCGAACTCGGCAACTAGTCTCGAGATGTCTCCATCACACCGGCTGGGTTGGAAAATAGGTCTTATGTCCAAAATTCCAAACTATCCCCTTCATGTTCTTCTTTTCTTTTCTGGAAGGATCACTACTATGCAGAGATACAAGAGCTCCCCCTGACGTCAGACTCGGGAACTGCACCAAAACCAGTCTATGCCAGCGCCAGCTTTCCCCTCAGCCCCCTCGCTCCGTACTCCGTCGTCCAGCTTCCAAACATCTCCGGTGGCGGATGTTCCGCGGCGACTCCCGCGTTCTCCGCTGTCGATGAGCCGTCCACGCCCGCTGACTCCGCCCTTTATTCCACCGTCAACAACCCGCAGCAGCAGTGAGGAAACTGAGATGACTTTATATCAGACTAAGAGTTCCTTTAGAGGAAACTGAAGCTGAAACTATCCTTCTGCATCAGCGGGGATTCACGTTAATCTGCCTATTCCTTATGAAGAAACTACATATGTTTTATTACTATTATGTAATAAAACATACGTAGTTATTATGTAATTAGCTAATGTGGTGCGATAGGGATGTGAATCTTTGGGTGGCTCACCATTCGATTACGATTCGATTCAAAATCGATTCTCGGTCCGACCGATTCGATTCATGATGCAAAAATTGATACGATGCATAGTGTGTTAAGGCAAATTATGGCATCAAAACAATAGGGTTTGTATAAGAAAATGTGATAATGTGATCACACAAAGGCAAACTTTAAAGACAAAAGTTAACATTCATTCATTCAAAACAAATAGAAACTTACTTAGTGTACAAAATTATAACTTTAGCATAAATAAAAGCTTAGGCTAGCTGCCTTTTTCTCCCAGAAGTTACAAAAATAAACTGTACGGTTTTAAGATTGTGCTTTGAAAAGATAGTTTTATGCAGTGTTATTATCATGTTTCAGTGTAAGCCGCACAACAACAACAACAACACAACGCAAAATACAATACAGTCCGTAAAAACGGACTTTTATATTGTTTAATATTGGCGGGAACTTAGTGAATAATCTCCACTCAGTTTAGTTGTGAAGATAAAGATTAACCAGAGGTCATAAGTTTTGCCTGTAAATCATATAATCCAGGTATGGAATGAAGACATTTCAGGGGAATTATTGGACTGGTCCATTTTTGTCTCTCAGCAACACAAAATCCAGTTATTATTACTCAAAAGACGTGCGGCCGTCTGCCTCGACCGGTTGCGGTGAAAGGAAAATTTGGGCGACAGAAAATAGCAGACAAACAACAAAATGCATTTTAGATTTAATGTATTTTATATTGCGTGTTTAAAACTAAATGTCAGAGTTAAAATCAGCAGATAAGAAGTTTGGTTCAGGACTTTAACCTGTGAAGGGCAGCGTTGTCTCGTTTCTCAGCGTCGATCTTCTGTTTCCATTTCTTGGAGGATGCTGCGTTGACTGATCGTTGTTATATTTGGTGAAACACAAACAAAAATGTGTTCAAATGATTCACTTTTCCTCCAAGAACTGAGTTCTCTACTCAAGTCAAGTCGTTGTCGTTAAGCAACTTGTGCAAACCTGTACTTCCCCTGGACAAATAAAAATCATCTCGCTATTTTTACGCGCGTTCACAGTATTCTCGTGTGATACTGTGAGTTTTTAAAGAGTTAGAATGCAGAAGCTCGCATGCACAGCCTCAGAAAGAGTCCGCCGACGACAGAAAGGGGAAGCAGATAAGAGCAGATTGGTGGCAGAAAAATAAAAAACGCATGAAACGCAGCCGTTCACACAGCGAACAAGTGCAAAAGAGGCTCAGACGCAAGGAAGCGACTGTGTGAAGACGGACGGACGACAAAATGAAGCTTTTTCTTCTGCTCGTCCTCTGGCTGACATCAGGTAAACACATCAACCACGTCTATGTCATCAGTCATATTACACGTTCAAAGGGTTTCTGCAATTAAACCTTTACTAACCTTATCTTTGTTGGATCTGCAGGTTGCTCGGTCTTGACTGAAAGAAGAGAGTGTAAAAATAAAAAATGGGATGGATACGTATGTAAATTTCAAAAAACCAAGAATATACCAAGGATCTTGTTTGAAATGACAAAAGAAAACAGAAATGATGGGAAATTCAGCTTTTCTATCACTAAGATGGAAGAAGAGGATGCTGGGACATACACCTGCAGTCAACGGTATTCTGATGGTAAGAAAGGCTGAGAGAGGCATTTGCTAATCTGTTATATTCTGTAAAATATATAATGGAGAACATGTTATTCATGTGTTTGTCAGTTGATATTTTTAACTGAGTCTCAATGACTCTGCTTCAGTGACTTCAGACTTCAGAGTCCAGTTCTCAGAATGAAGAACTAGACTCTGAAGTCACTGAAGAAGAGTCTCAGTGACTCAGTGAATTGATCAGGGAGTCAAGACTCAAATAAACCTGGACTCAACTAACAGACTTGACTTCAAACTTGGACATAACTCGACTAATTCTGACTCAAGTAATGAAGACTCAAGTTAGACTGGATTCAGACTCTTCTTTAGTGACTCTGACTCAATCATTGACGACTGAATGATGACTCGGACTTAACTTGTCCGAGTCATTTTTGAGTCATCTTGTAATGGGTGAAGCATTTATACTCACTTATAACATTATAACATGTCAGTTATCCAGGTTATACAAACCCAGTGTTCCTGTAATTCTTGCTCTTCTCATACATTTCTTAGCACTGGTACATGTTTTTCTCCTAACGTACTAACACCTGTTACCACAACAAACTCTCACATTGGTACTTGAGACAAAGAGGCTGAACGTGTACTTTTACTATAAATACTTTACTATATAACCCAGTCGTGTTCTGCTCTTGGACAGGAGAACTCTTTTAAAGAATCACTTTGAACTCTGTAAAACCTTGTTCTGCTCTGCTTCTTAAAATTCACAAAGAAAACAGACTGAATCACTGGATACTGAACTCTGACTCAAGTAATGAGGACTCAAATTGGACTTGGTTCAGCCTCTTGATGACGACTCCATGATTGGACTCAACAAAGTCTTCTTTAATTAATAATGGACTCATCCAACATTTGGGACTTGGTTTGGACAGTGACACGAGTGATGGGGACTTAAATTGGACTTAAATTGGACTTAAATTGGACTCTACATCAGTGACTTGGACTCAGACCAACAACATAAGCATAGTGTGAGTCATCACATGTTATATAAATCTTAACTTTTGTTTTTGTTTAACAGATGATTTCGACTGCAGGGATCTGCTCCAAACAACATACACAATGGCTAAAACCACCATCTCATGCAGCTCCACACCAGAGTATGACAAGTACAGGTTTTTCTGCAAGAAGAATGAATCGACCTGTGATGAAATTACACAATCTTCAAATGGGAAGTTCACTCTCACAACCACCAAAGAACATTTCAACTTGTCCATCACCAATGTGTCCTCTGAGGATGACGGTGTCTACTGGTGCGGCTTCAGAAGCAAAATGTTCCACGACACTCAAAACAAAGATCATCACATACTTTCACTGCGAAAAATTCAGCTCAAGGTTCAAAGTGAGTTCCTTCAAACGGAAATCACAGTAAATAATGGGCTAGTTCTGGGTTGTTTTGAAATGTGGTTGAATGTGGCGACGATACAAAGACATCTTTCCCTGCCCACGCTAAATTACACGGAGAAAATCTGTGATTTTACATCGTCACACAAAGAGGTTTTTGATCCACTGCTGCCTCCAAAGTGACCACACGAGGCAGCAGCACACCAAGCAGCTCCTGTGTCCCTGCGGGCTAAGTCAGTCAGAACTGTCTGTCAGTACCTAATACAACCACATTTTAGAAAACCTAGAGCCTTTAAGATGTGCAGCCACATGTTTGATTTCACCTCTGTTTGTTTACAGGTGTAACGACCTTCAGGAAATCTCCAGAGATCGGACAAAACCTCACCTACTGGTGCAAATATGAAGACTCTCCCACTGATGTGTTCATTTGTAAAGGCCAAGATCCATCGAAGTGTCGACCTATAGTCAGCACGACCAACGAGGCTAACGGGAGGTTTACCATGAAGCAGGAAGAACCGGGAAATGTGACCATAATAGTGAGAAATGTGACGATAAACGACACCGGGACGTACTGGTGTGGTGGACGTGATGATGATGTGAAAGGAAAGAAAAGAAAGATCTTCCACAGATTCTACATGAACGTGGGTGAGTTACTGATGTTATAGCGAGGATCGGCATTTATATAAAAATGTCTTTCTGTACATAGACATAAAAACACCATGACGTTTTCAGTTTTCCTGTCCACTTCCATTTAAACTGACTGCTTATTGGTATTTGATGAGAGTATTTTGTGTTTTCAGTTTCACCGCAGACACCAGCAACGTCCACCGAGTCCACTTCTTCCTTCCCAAAGACCCACAGTGAGAATGACACAAAATGGTCGATCCTACGTTGATACAAAGCCCAACACCAATGAAGTTCAGACGTTGTGTCTGTAAATAAAAGCAGAATACAATGATTTGCAGTGGTGAACTTGGCCCCATTGGGTTAGGGTTAGGGTTAGGTTTGAGAGTTAGGTTTAGTGTAAGGGTTAGGGTTAAGCCCAATTTATACTTCTGCGTAAAGTGCTCTGCGTAGGCTACGTAGAGACTCTGCGTCGACGCAGAGACTGTCGAAGAGCCTCTGCGTCGTCTCCGGGTGCACGGAATATTTTTTAAGTGTCCGTCACTCCGTCAAGGGACAACGGAGACGGCAAGAGCTGCGATTGGTCCTCAGGACAGGCCGAGCGAAGCTGCTCTGTGCCGGCTCTCAGTGCGCTCCGGGCGTCCTGACAGAGGCGGAGCTGATCCCCGCCGATAACGCCGCTGCCGAACTATAAATACGTCATATCTTAACACACACAGCACATGTTTAGACCCTAAATGGCCAATTTCTCGCCTCAAATTATCTTAAAACTGCGTTCCGTGACACAGAAAAGTGAGAAACGGCCACTGTTTCAACAACAACAGTCTTTCTCTCTCTTTCTTTCTCGGACGCCATTGCTCACTGTAGCCAGAAGCACAACAACCTTGCGCAGCGACCCCTACTGATCGGGCGGGAAATTGAAGCGAGTGTCCGTCACCACGACGCAGAAGTATAAATGCTCGAGGCGTCTCCGTGGTGACGCAGACGGATAACGCATACGCAGTCGGAGAAGTATAATGTGGCCTTTAGGGTTAGGGTCAGGTTTAGTGTATGGGTTAGGGTTAGGACAAAAAATGACATTTGTGGTAAGGGGAGTGCAGGCCAGAGAGAAAAGGAAGGCAAAAAGATTTGTCTGTGTGCTTGAGTTTAGGGTTGGGGTTGGAGTTGAGACAAAAATGACATGTGTGTTCAGTTTAGTGCAGGCCAGAGAGAAAGGGAAGGCAAAAAGATTTGTCTGTAGACTTTAGATCAGGACTAACCTAACCCTAACCCTGTCAGAACAGAACGTCACCTGTCCTGTCCCAAAGTCCTGGACTCTCCCTTTATGATGGTGATGATGATGATGATGATGATGATGGTGATGGTGATGATGATGATGATGACGGTGATGATGATGATGATTGTGTGTCTTGTTGCCGTGTTACAGCTCCTCCATCACAAACCCTTGAAGTTAAAAAGGTCGTCCTCATCCTCCTCCCTGCGATCGTCGCCGTCTTCGCGCTGCTGCTCTCGATCGTTCTGATCTCCGTCTGCAAACGTATAAAACACATTTTTATTTCACCTAAACTCACGAAACATCATCTGTTGATGTGAATCTCGACTTTTTTCTCACCTTTTTTTTTTTTTTTTTTCTTGACTTCCTGTGACGACTTTCACATCCAGTGAGAAGACGAAACAAAGCAGCAGCAGCAGCAGAGCAGCACAGACAGGTACTTTGTGTATAAATACACACATTTACGCCTGTGATACAAACACAAGTCCATTTCCTAATTTGCCCGGAACACCAAACGACTACAAATGCCAATATTTACACGTCTTGACTGGATTTGTCTGTTTTTGTCGTTCCTCTCTTGAAAGGATCCCGTGAGCGAGCAGATGCAGCATCGCCTCCACACACCAGCAGCAGAAGATCCGAGTGACGCAACGTCGCTGTATTACGCCACCGTCCAGTTTAAAAATGGCTGCAGTGGAGCCGGCGACCAAGCTGTGGCCCTCAGACCCAGAGCCTCCGGCCCTGCTGATGCTGCTGATGATGATGCTCACGCCTGTGAATACTCCACTGTGAGGTTCCACGAGAACACAAGCTACGTTCAACCATCAGGAGCCACAGAGGATTCTCTCTATGCGACGGTCAACAAGCCTGGCCGTGCATGACAGGGAAAACTGGAACTGGAATCTTGCCAAATAGTGAGACCATATGCGTAATAACTCATCATATAATTCTTAATTAGTTATTAAAGCACCAAATGAACAACCTGATGATAAATCATTACCAAGCCAACATGTGGGTCCCATATGGGTTATAGTCCTTTTTTGCCATTTCCGTTTGGAATAGGAGCAAATTAACCGGCCCAAACTGTTCCTTTCTTTGGCAGCGGAGTAAAATGGTACGCTCCACCCACGACAGTCAGCTGATTGGGTGCGTCAGTAAAAAAACGTCACTCCTTTGCGATCGGTGTAAATAATCCCACGAAAGTCGAGGCAAACGCCGCCAGTCTGTTCTCGTACAGAGCTTGACGTGACGCCGGACCCATTCCAAACTGTACCGTACCGTGATGGAACAAACTCTGTGACGGAACCAGACTCAAAGACGTGTGCGGCCGTCTGCCTAGACAGGTTGGGGTGAAAGGAAACGTGGGGCATAGAAAGGACAGGAAAGACAAGAGGGCGTACCACTGGAGAGGGTACGAACGCTGTTTTTTTTTTATCATGCATGACAGGGGAAAAACAGCATGAATCCATCATCAACGGGGAACTGGAACCTTGCCAAATAGTGAGACACGGGTGGTCAGTTTGTGTCTCTGAGCTCGATCCAAACATTTGAAGTCACAAAATAAGACATTAGAACTTGGCGATGGAGGGCAGCGGTGGATCAACAACATCTGTGTGATGGACTTTGGTTTGGAAGCGTGACCAGCAAACAGCAAGAAAAGCCTGTCTCGCAGTGAGACTTCAGCAGATTTAGATTTTATCAAGAGGCGAAAACAGGAGTGGGCATTTATTATCAAATAATAAATAATAGCAGTAAATTGTATTGCTTTGGTGTAAATTTTGCAGCAGACAAACACACAAGAAACAACATTAAGGAAAATGCAGATTTTATTCAATTACAACTCACTAACTCTATTGAAAATACCAAATTACTACACTATATAATGAATACTATTATACGATACTACTGCAGTATACACAACAGTAGTATATAAACCCCACCTATCTCGTACAACCACGCTTCAAAAACCTGTACGATCCCTTTAAACCTGAGTGGAAATTCACACTAAAAACCCAGTGTTGTAAATTACGTACATTTTATCGACTGTATCTTTTATCCCGTAGATAAATAATAAAGTCGTCCGGAGTGTTTAGCTCGTGTCCATGCTCTCGCAGTGCCCCTCCCCCCCCTGCACGCTCTGGTAAATGGACGCCATCTCGGCGTTGCCCCTGATCTGGTTGGCGAAGTCGGCCATGCCGGGGCTGCGCGCCACCTCGGGCGCGGCCAGCAGGGCGGCGACGGCGCGCATGGCCGAGCGCCGCAGCTCCTCCTGCTTCTCAAACTCCTGCTTCACCGAGCCGGCCTTCACCTGCAGGAGGCGGAGGCGGGAGTTCAGTGTGTGAGTTTAGGGTTCCATTATGGGCATTTACGGGAATTAATGAGAATTAACTGGAAATGTATATACAAATATGAACATTCTTGTTGTGTCACATATATATATATATATAGATAAATGTATAACTATACATATAGCCCTGCAGTTAATAGTGTTCTATGTGCCTGTAATTGATTAATGTTCAACTGTGTTTGCATCAAATCGGATCGTTTTAGCCAAATATTATGGAATTCCCATGGAAAAGTTTCCTGGAATTTTGCAACCCTAGTGGTGAGTACACTCTTAGAAAGTGCTAAGTAGAACCATATAAGGTTCTTCGGCTTGTCCTTTTTGGCTCCAGGTAGAACCTTTCCACCTGGAACCCTTTTGGAGGGTTCCAACAAGGATCCTTTTAAAATCCTTTATTCGGGAAAGGGGTTTTAAAGGGTTCTCTGGATCTACTGGAACCATTAGTGTTACCAAGAACCCTTGGAAAAACTCTTTCTTCTGGAAAGAGACTCCGTACCTTGCTGGTGCAGGTCGCTTTGAGAGGTTCCACCAGTCGGTCGAGTCTCTGAAGAACAGCAGCAGGACACAGAGAGACGAGTCTGGCCAACATCAGGAACGTCAACATCTGCACAAACACACACAGTTAAAGCTCCTGTATGCAACATTTAGCCTGGTACACTCTCAGAAATAAGGGTTCCACAAGGGTCCTTCTACAAACGCTGAGGTTCTACTTGGAACCATTTGCTTCTGGTTTTTAAAGGGTTCTTGGTAACACTAATGTTCCAGTAAGAACTATTTTGAGCCAGAGAACCCTTTAAAACCCCTTTCCAGAATAAAGGGTTTTAAAAGGGTTCTTGGTGGAAGCCTTCAAAAGGGTTCTCGGTGGAACCTTTATAAAAAGGTTCTACCTGGAGCCAAAAAGGATTCTCCAAGCTGATGAATCTTATATGGTTCCACTTAGCGCTTTTATTTCTAGGTGTATACACTCTTAGAAATCAGGGTTCCAAAAGGGTCCTTCTACAAGGGCTGAGGTTCTACCTGGAACCATTAGCTTCTGAAAAACCCTTTCCCGAAGAAAGGGTTTTTAAAGGTTTCTTGGTAACACTAATGGTTCCAGTAAGAACCATTTTGATCCAGAGAACCCTTTAAAACCCCTTTCCAGAATAAAGGGTTTTAAAAGGGTTCTTGGTGGAAGCCTTCAAAAGGGTTCTCGGTGGAACCTTTATAAAAAGGTTCTACCTGGAGCCAAAAAGGATTCTCCAAGCTGATGAATCTTATATGGTTCCACTTAGCACTTTTCAGGGTTCCAAAAGGGTCCTTCTACGAGGGCTGAGGTTCTACCTGGAACCATTAGCTTCTGAAAAACCATTTCCCGAAGAAAGAGTTTTCAAGGGTTCATGGTGACACTAATGGTTCCAGTAGATCCAGAGAACCCTTTAAACCCCCTTTCATGAAAAGGGTTTTAAAGGGTTCTTGGTGGAACCTATATAAAAAGGTTCTACCTGGAGCCAAAAAGGGTTCTCCTATGAGGACAAGCCGAAGAACTTTATATGGTTCTACTGAGGACTTTTATTTCTAAGAGTGTAGACTGTGAGAAAACAAACATCTGAGAAGGTTCTCAGTCGTCTTCAGGACTGAGCTGACTAACATGAACTTGTCTCGATTGAGGAACATCGGACAGATGTTAAATATGGGATGTTCAGGGGTCTGAGATCTGTGTCTTTGTTCCACTCACTCTGATGTCATAATGATCCTTGAGTCCTTCCTCGACGTGATCCAGGAAGTCCAGCACGTCCAGTCCGTCCAGGCAGCTGTCCAGCAGCGTGTACATGCACTCGAACGCCGCTTTACGCACGTCCAGACCGTCGTCCACCGTGTGTTTGAACGGACCCATCTCCACCTGAGGAACATCGCAGATGTAATACAGGAATCATTTATAATTAATAAACAGATGCAATCGCTGAACGAGGAGAACGTGATCTCATCAAGCGAGAAAAACGTAACCCCCCCACGTTCTGTCTGTGCCACGTTTCTCCTTTCACCACAACCTGTCTAGGCAGATGCTGCACATGTCAGAGGGTTCTTTCTGTTCCTGATTTTATGCAAATAAAATTTAGCTGAACTGAAATCTGTCACATTCAGCTCTGCAGGTCGAGCTGTGTCTTCTTATTTTATTTTGTGTCTCGTTCGGTAGCTTCACTTCCTGTTTTCCTGTTTCCTGTGCCCAATTGTCTTTTCCCCTGTCTGTATATATATCACTGTATATATACATATATATATGTATATACATGTATACATATATACATATATATGTATATATATACGTATATACATGTATACATATATACATATATGTGTATATATATGTATATATATACGTTTATATATGTATATATATATACGTATATATGTATGTATATATAGGTATATATACATACATATATAAATCTATATATATATATACTGCCTTCCCTGCCAGTGGGGTCTTGCATTTCAGTCCGTTTTTCACGACAGACTTTGTCTTGTATATATACATATATATACATGTATATATATGTATATATATACATATATACGTATATATACGTATATATATATAAATATGTATATGTGTATATATACATATTTATATCTATATATATATATATACTGCCTTCCCTGCCAGTGGGGTCTTGCATTCCAGTCCGTTTTTCATGACCCAGTTTCATGACCGACTCAAACTGACGTATCGTCCTCTAAAATCCCACAGAAATATTGCATGATGATCTCAAAGAGGTTAAAGAGAACCGTGTTGAGAGGGAACACACCTCTCTGATCAGGTCCTTCCTGATCTGCGTCTCTCTGTACAGGTGAGGCAGGACCTTCACCAGCAGACCTCGGATCAGCGACGGCTTGTTGTGAGCGGCAGAGTTAAACATGACCAAGGCCACGCGGCGTACGTTCATGTCTCCGTCCTGAAGGGTCTTTAAGAACTCACCTGTCAGAGAGAGAGAGACGGAGATGGTCCATCACTCAGCGTCAGGCCGGTTTCCACAAGTCAAATTTAAGACTTTTTAAGACGTTTTTAAGACCATAATGAATACAATTTAAGACCCATTTCAGATCCATACTGGCAAAAAAGTACAAAAGACATGAAGGAGAATTGGAGCCACAAATCGTTGAACTTGTAATTCGGCTTAGCTGTGGGCTTACGTTAAGTTTTCTCCGCTGCTATGCTAAGCTAAGCTGTAACACACCGCGGCGCGCGCACAGCACGCTAGCTAGTGGTGCTCGATACATTGTCACCAGGCGGCACAGGTGACCTACTTTAGTACCGTGTTGTAGTTATTGTTGTTATCGCATCCTCAGAAATAGAAACTAACGTAACGTAAAAATAAAAGTCACGTTAATAGATTTTTAAGACCTTTCAAAATTGTTTTTAAGACCTTTTATGAGATTTTAGGAGAATTTAAGACATTTTAAGGCCTTTTAGGACCCTGCAGATACCCTGCAATCAATATCATGACTTTAGTCGTTTTGTCTCGTTTTGTCATTTCCTGTTTTATTTTGAAAGACTCGCTCTCCTCTGCTTTCAGAGCACTTGACCTGATTGATTACCGACTGCCTCCACCTGGTTCTCATGACCTCATGTGCTTCAATAATCTGTGTTTTCTTCTTTGTCTTCGTCCGATCACGTGATTCTGTTTCCACGTCCACAGCCTCAGTGGTTTTTCAAAAGTAAGTAAGTATTTTATTCGTCAAATTGAGTGATTTTTAGTTTCGTGCCTCAGCTGTAGATTCACTTTCACAGCCATTTTCTTTTCTGTCTTGATCCTTTTGTGATTTAAAGTTTCATAGTTAATCTCAGGTCCTTTTTTTAGCAGTTTTTGTTCGTCTTTTAGTAGCCTTTTCGTTTTCCTCCTCTGGGACTGATTCTTCAGAGCCAAGTTATTTCTCTACATTTAGAGTGATTTTTTTATTCCTTTTGTTTTCAGTAAATTTTCATCGCGCTCTTTGCTTTGTTTCTCTGATCAGTTTATTAATAACGTTTTTATCAACTGAACTATGGTATACTCAATTTGTCAAAAAAAAATAATCTCATTTTGGACGACATAGTATAGTATGAAATTTTGTCAAATGTTGGGTAAAATTTTTTTTGTCAAATTTTGGACCAAGATTTTTTTTGTCAAATTTTGGACCAAAATTTTTTTTGTCAATTTTTTTTCTCAAATTTTGGACCAAGATTTTTTTGTCAAATTTTTTTTGTCAAATTTTTTTTGTCAAATTTTTTTTGTCAAATTTTTTTTGTCAAATTTTGGACCAGAATTTTTTTTGTCAATTTTTTTTCCAAATTTTGGACCAACATTTTTTTGTCAAATTTTGGACCAAATTGTTTTTGTCAAATTTTTGACCAAATTGTTTTTGTCAAATTTTGGACCAAAATTTTTTGTGAAAATTTTGGACCAACATTTTTTGTCAAATTTTAGACCAACATTTTTTGTCAAATTCTTTTGTCAAATTTTGGACCAAATTTTTTTTGTCAAATTTTGGACCAAATTTTTTTTGTCAAATTTTGGACCAAATTTTTTTTGTCAAATTTTGGACCAAATTTTTTTTGTCAAATTTTGGACCACAATTTTTTTGTCAAATTTTGGACCAAATTTTTTTTGTCAAATTTTGGACCAAATTTTTTTTGTCAAATTCTTTTGTCAAATTCTTTTGTCAAATTCTTTTGTCAAATTCTTTTGTCAAATTCTTTTGTCAAAATTTTTTGTCAAAATTTTTTGTCAAAATTTTGGACCAACATTTTTTGTCAAATTCTTTTGTCAAATTTTGGACCAGAATTTTTTTTGTCAATTTTTTTTCCAAATTTTGGACCAACATTTTTTTGTCAAATTTTTTTTTGTCAAATATTGGACCAAATTTTTTTTGTCAAATTTTGGACCACAATTTTTTTGTCAAATTTTGGACCAAATTTTTTTTGTCAAATTTTGGACCAAATTTTTTTTGTCAAATTTTGGACCAAATTTTTTTTGTCAAATTTTGGACCAACATTTTTTGTCAAATTCTTTTGTCAAATTCTTTTGTCAAATTCTTTTGTCAAATTCTTTTGTCAAATTCTTTTGTCAAATTCTTTTGTCAAATTTTGGACCAACATTTTTTTGTCAAATTTTGGACCAAAAATGTTTTGTCAATTTTTTTTTTCAAATTTTGGACGACAGTATAGTATGACGTGTTTGTCAAATTTTCAACCAAAAAAATAAACAATCGATGCTGGTCCTCAGTATGCAGCAAGTACAAGAGTGTGTGTGTGTGTGTGTGTGTGTGTGTGTGTGTGTGTGTGTGTTTCACCTATACAGTCCTTGAGCAGTCCATCTACAGGAGCAGGATGATCGACAATCGTGAACTTGACGGCCGTGACCACTGTGCTGCGAGTCAAAGGAGAACCTGGAAACAGAAAAAACCTGTGTTTCACCACATAGCCACCAGGGGGCAGTGCTTCTCATTTGATTTAAAAACTCCGGTAAAGCTTTTTTTCCTCGTGTAAATTACGTTCCAATTTACAAACGTATATCAGAAAAAAAACATGGTCGTAATCTTCCGGGTTCTTCCTGAAGCAACATAAGAGGTGAAAATATGTTCAACGGCCACCAGGGGGCAGCGCTAACATAATAAGCTAATTTTCTCAAAAAACTTCCATTCAACCAGAGTTCTTTTGGATCGCCCCCTGGTGGCTGTTTGATAATAAGCCCATTCGTACCAGCCTTTAGCTGCTGTTTCAGTCGCGGTAGCAGCAGCGCGGGGTCGACCAGGGTCAGTTTCCCCAAACATTCAGCCACCAGGTTCCTGGTTCCCTCCTCCGGACACTCGCAGTTCTGGATCAGCAACGCCCAGATCGACTCCACGTGGGACGAGAGACTCGACGCTGGACAGGCACTAGGGGGAGCCAGAGAGAGAGACGCAAAGTATTCGCCGAGAAAAGGTGAGATAAATAACGTTCATGGAAAAATACGTCTCACTCCAAGAAAACAACAATGAGCGTCTTAGCGTTATGCTAGCAAAGGTGCAGACTCTGCGGCTAAACGGCAATGGCCTTGTATACGTGTATGCTAGCTAGAGTGTGCTAGCTAGAGTTTTCACACCGGTGGGAAAGTGGTAAAAACTGCAGTAGGATGTTTGGCCACATGGGGGCGGTAGTAATAAGTTGAAAACAAGCGAGACAAAGGGAACAAAACTAGCAAAACTACCAGACTCTGCCGGGATCCAGGGACTAATAACGCCTTACATTTACACCGGAGGTTGGAGATCGTAACTGGGAAAGCGAAGTTGACATTTTTCGTTGTGTCAGATTATTTGTAACATAATGGAAGGAAGGGCCCCATGGGAGTTTTTGCTTAGGGCCCCTACAGACTCTAGAAATGCCTCTGCCCACACCTGATGACGTCTTTGAGGGAGTGCAGAAGCAGGTACTGTCTGCGCGGCTGGCTGCAGATCTCCTTGAGCAGGAAGGGCAGGTAGTCGCTCAGACTGCCCACCGCCATGCTGCCCAACGCGCAGGACGCCGCCGTCTTCACCTGGAATCACAAACAAACAAACAAACACCTCGTCTCGCACCTCGGCCCGTTCCAGGGAGAAGGTTTTGTTGGTATCGACGGTGTCTTACCTCCTCGCTGGTGGAGGTGACGGCCTCCAGGATGACGCCCTGCACCTCCTTACTTCCTCCCAGGCTGCCGCTCCTCCCAACCTCCCCGAGACACAACAGAGCCAGGACACGAGCCGACTCCGGAGAGCCGGGGTTCTTCACCTGAGGACGAGGACGGAAATCGAGAGGAGACGCTCGGTACGACTTATTGAATAAGTGCGTCCACCTCGAACACTAGGTGGCGATATGTCCCCTTTCCCCTTGGTTCATATTAGGCAGTTTCTGCTGTTGTGTGACCTCTGGGCTGCAGGAGCACGCAATGCAGAGCCGTTTCTTGCTATATACGGACTATGCAGCTGCATAGGGCCCCGCAGCCACCAGGGGGCCCCCAAACTGCAAGTTCAGACCCATTTTTTATTTTTTTATTTTTTTCAGAATTAAAAGTAGCTGTCTTTATTTGTTATGCCACCTTGTTATGCCACCTCGTTATGCCACCTCGTTATGCCACCTCGTTATGCCACCTCGTTATGCTACCTCGTTATGCCTCCTTGTTATGCCACCTTGTTATGCCACCTTGTTATGCTACCTTGTTATGCCACCTCGTTATGCCACCTCGTTATGCCACCTCGTTATGCCTCCTTGTTATGCCACCTTGTTATGCCACCTTGTTATGCCACCTTGTTATGCCTCCTTGTTATGCCACCTTGTTATGCCACCTTGTTATGCTACGTTGTTATGCCTCCTTGTTATGCCACCTTGTTATGCCACCTTGTTATGGCCCCTTGTTATGCTAGCTTAAAGTTTATATTAAACATTTTTCAAGAACATACTGTATCTGTTGCATGTGTGAATGTAACAAACTGCTGCATCATCACAGACTATATGAAAAAGTTAGGAATCTGTACCTCGAGTTTGAAAAAATAGTAAACATTTGGGAACAACAATAGTAAAAATAATAAACTCATTTTCGTGTCATTTTTCCGGTCCAGTTTTCCACAAACCTCCTGGATGAGGCTGGAGACGGTGCCCGGCGTCTCTTTGGGACAAGCTGAAGCCAGAGCAGCAACACAACGAGCCACAGAGTGATACGACTGTCTGTGGACGAGGACGCCGTCCATCGACGACTGAGATCTGTGAAACGGCTCCGTGAGCGACTTCAGCAGCTGACTGCAGGAGAACAGAGGGATTGAAATAACATGGCTGCTCCAAACAACAACACAACAGCTGGGATAACAACCTGTGGTCACCAAATCTGAGCAGCTACAGGTACGTGATGTCAGGAATGTGTTATATCACGTCATAAAATCATCAGAGATTTAAATCAACAACGGTACACTCTTAGAAATAAAAGTGCTAAGTAGAACCTTCGACTTGTCCTCATAGGAGAACCCTTTTTGGCTCCAGGTGGAACCTTTTTTATAAAGGTTCCACCTGGAGCCCATTTAAAACCCTTTATTCAGGAAAGGGGTTCTCTGGATCAAAATGTTTCTTCCTGGAACCATTGGTTTAAGGTTTGTTTTTTTCAAGGGTTCTTGAACGGGTTTTGCTGGGCGGCAGCGACGTTAAACTTTGACCTCTGACCACCAAATTTGAACCAGATCACCGTTGAGACCCATTGAACGTTTGTACCAAATTTGAAAGGATTCCCTGAAGGTTTTACCGAGAAATTCTTCCTTGATCACAAGGAAACAGAAATGTGGTGAGATTTATCCAGGTCACGTGTTTGTGAGGTCACACTGACCTTGAACTTTGACCTTCAGCCATGAAATTTAAACCAGATCGCTGGCGAGTCAAACTGAACATTTCTACCAAATTTGAAAGAATTCCATGGATTTGTTAGAGAGTTGAAAATACTTCCCAAAACAGCCCAAAAAAGTCAATAGACTCTTTTATTTTGGTGAATTTACTCTCTAAAGTGAAATGAACAAACTTCTGTTCCTGTTTGGTCGCCATTATGTTGATGTTGGAGATGTTGGGTCAACATTTCAACATCTGCAGTGTTTTGGAGACAGAACAACACGAAAAGCCCAAGAGAATAACGTATAATGGACACATATAAATGATCTTTTATCATCAGTTTAAACACAGTCCTGATGAAGTCAAAGCCAAAAAACGTGGTCTATTCCAGCTCCAAGGATCGATTTGTGCTTTGCTGCATATCAATTTCTTACATCACAGCCTTGATTTACGAGCGTCTGCGATCACAACAGCTGTTTTACTGCTTTACCGACTCGTAAAATCACTTTCTAATCGTTCCTAATAGTTTCTAATCAGCCGCGCTGTGGTTTTTGGAAAGGCTTCCATGTCACATGTTCAGAAGAAAGATGTTTACGAGCCTGAGGGGAAAGACTCAAATCAGCGTTAAAACAACAACAAGGAAAAACATTAGCAACCACTTATTATTATTATTATTGTTATTATTATGAACAATAATCGCGGCGTAAAAACCCCAAACTCTTTTCCCACCAACAGTAAAACAACAGTGAACTCTGTCGCTGTCCCACCTGTAGCCCGTGTTGCTGGTCTTGGACAGAACCAGCGCCTTCACCAGGTCCAGGATGGCAGCGAGAGCGCCGCCCTGCAGGAGGGGAGAGTGCACCAGTCTGAAGACGCCGGGCAGCACCGACGCGCTCATCTTAGCCAGAGAGGAGGGGAAGGCCGAGGTCATGCAGGTCAGCAGGGAGATGGACACCTGTGCACAAACATGGTATTTACCATTTACACTAGCATTTACGCTAGCATTTACGCTAGCATTACACTAGCATTTACACTAGCATTACACTAGAATTTACACTAGCATTACACTAGCATTGACACTAGCATTGACACTAGCATTTATACTAGCATTACACTAGAATTTACACTAGCATTTACACTAGCATTTACACTAGCATTACACTAGAATTTACACTTGCATTTACACTAGCATTTACAATAGCATTTACAATAGCATTTACACTAGTATTACACTAGCTTTTACACTAACATTTACACTAGCATTTACACTAGCATTGACACTAGAATTTATACTAGCATTACACTAGCATTTACACTAGCATTTACACAAGCATCACACTAGCATTTACACTAGCATTTATACTAGCATTTACACTAGCATCACACTAGCATTCATGCTAGCATTACACTAGCATTTACACTAGCATTTCCAGTGTTCTAATGGTATTTCCCGAAGAAAGGGTTTTTCAAGGGTTCTTGGTAACACTAATGGTTCCAGTAAGAACCATTTTGAGCCAGAGAACCCTTTAAAACCACTTTTAAATCCTGAAGAAAAGGTTTTTCAGAAGAAAATGGTTCCAGGTAGAACCTCAGCTCTTGTAGAAGAACCATTTTGGAACCCTTATTTCTAAGAGTGTACACTCATAGATATAAAAGTGCTTAGTAGAACCATATAAGGTTCTTCAGCTTGTCCTCATAGGAGAACCCTTTTTGGTTCCAGGTAGAACCTTTCTATAAAGTTGATGTTTGAATTACCCACAAACCCGACTCAGACCTGAGACACGTGCATGTCGCCCTCGTCCACCAGCGGGGGGAGTTCGCTCGTCACGGGTTCCAGCGCCGCGGGTTTGATGCTGGCGGCGTGATGAGCGACCAGCGTGGTCAGACAGGCCAGCGAGCCGAGCTTCAGCGCTCGCTGGTTCTTCCTCAGGAACGAGCCCAGCACGGACAGAGCCTCGGGCAGGATGGACGACATGTCCACCTGGTGGACGGCGGAGAGGTAAAGGTCAACAACGCGGCTAAAATTAATAAATCAAATCTCAAAAAAACTGAAGCGAACCTTTATCGGAGAGGCGGCGACGAGCGTGAGCGTCCGCACGGCCGCCAGCCTCGTGATCTCGTTCTTCAGCCTCTCCAGAAAGATCGCCAACACGCCCGGCAGCTCCGCCCCCAGGTGGTCGCCGAGGTGACACACCATGTGACCCATGCAGGAAATGGCCCGCTCTTTCACTTCCTGGTCGATGTCGGTCGCTTTGAGCTTCTTCAGCGTGACAGAGAACACCTGAAAAAGACGCAATTACTGAGGACCTTTTTCTTACCTTATGCCACCTTGTTATGCCACCTTGTTATGCCACCTTGTTATGCTACCTTGTTATGCCACCTTGTTATGCTACGTTGTTATGCCACCTTGTTATGCCACCTTGTTATGCCACCTTCTTATGCCACCTTGTTATGCTACCTTCTTATGCCACCTTGTTATGCTACCTTGTTATGCCACCTTGTAATGCCACCTTGTTATGCTACGTTGTTATGCAACCTTGTTATGCCACCTTGTTATGCTACCTTGTTATGCCACCTTGTTATGCCACCTTGTTATGCCACCTTGTTATGCTACATTGTTATGCCACCTTGTTATGCCACCTTGTTATGCTACCTTGTCATGCCACCTTGTCATGCCACCTTGTTATGCCACCTTGTTATGCTACCTTGTTATGCTACGTTGTTATGCCACTTTGTTATGCTACCTTGTCATGCCACCTTGTCATGCCACCTTGTTATGCCACCTTGTCATGCCACCTTGTTATGCCACCTTGTTATGCTACCTTGTTATGCTTCCTTTTTATGCCACCTTGTTATGCCACCTTGTTATGCCACCTTTTTATCCCACCTTGTTATGCTACCTTGTTATGCCACCTTGTTATGCCACCTTGTTATGTCCCCTTGTTATGCTAGCTTAAAGTTTATATTAAACATTTTTCAAGAACATATTGTATCTGTTGCATTTGTGATGTATAAAATATATAAAATGTACAAACTGCTGCATCATCACAGAATATATGAAAAAGTAGGGGCCCCCAAAATAGTATCTCGCATATGGCCCCCAAACAGCTAGAAACGGCCCTGGCACCACCTAGTGGCGATAGTAAGTAATAGAATGAATTGCATTGTGATAATCAGGCCGTCTGGATTTATTATGGTTTCACGGCTGTAGAATTGTTAAAAAAATGTTCAATGAGTGAGTTCTTCTGCTTATTTTCTCTATTCTAACTATTATAAATAAATGAAATATTATTATTATCATTATTATTATTATTATTAGTATAATAAAAATCCTCGCACCTCTTTGACAAACGGTTTCGGGTTGAATCCTGCGGCGGCGTTGGCCTCGTGAGGCCTCATGACTCTGACCAGCTGCTGAGTGACCAGCAGAGCCTCAGACGTGATCTTGTAGAACGTGTCCTCCACACAGGCCACCACCGGGGGCAGCAGCACCTGAGGAGAGCAGCACAGCAGTCACTCTGAGAGTCTGAGGACAAAGTGGACGACGAGGACAAAAGAAAGAACCTGCAGGTGAGGCTGAAAGACTCGAGGAGGGTGAGAGAGGAGGAGGACGTGGAAGAAGGACAGAGCGTCGATCCTCATGGTGGAGGACGTGGACCTGTCTGTGAGAGAGAAGACCATACCTGAAGGAGACAAGGAAAGGAAGGGAGGGAGGATGGAAGGAAAGAACGAAGGAAGGAAAGAAGGAAGGAACAAAAGAACAAAGGGAGGAAGGAAGGAACGTACGAAAGAACAAAGGAACGAACAAAGGGAGGAGGGAACGGAAGAATAAACGAAGGAAGGAACAAATGAACGAAAGAACAAACGAAGGAGCGAACGAACGAACGAAGGGAGGAAGGAAAGAACAAAGGGAGGAAGGAACGAAAGAAGGAAGGGAGGAAGGAACAAAAGAACGAAGGGAGGACGGAACGAACGAAATAACAAAACGAAGGAAGGAAGGAACGAAGTGAGGAAGGAAGGAACGAAGGGAGGAACAAATGAACGAAAGAACGAACGAACGAAGGGAGGAAGGAAAGAACGAAGGGAGGAAGGAAGGAACGAAGGGAGGAAGGAACGGAAGAAGGAAGGGAGGAAGGAACAAAAGAACGAAGGGAGGAAGGAACAAACGAACGAACGAACGAAGGGAGGAAGGAAGGAACGAAGGGATGAACAAATGAACAAAAGAACAAACGAACAAACAAAAGGAGGAAGGAACGGAAGAAGGAAGGGAGGAAGGAAGGAACGAAGGGAGGAAGGAAGGAACGAAGGGAGGAAGGAACGGAAGAAGGAAGGGAGGAAGGAAGGAACGAAGGGAGGAAGGAACGGAAGAAGGAAGGGAGGAAGGAACAAAAGAACGAAGGGAGGAAGGAACAAACGAACGAACGAACGAAGGGAGGAAGGAAGGAACGAAGGGATGAACAAATGAACAAAAGAACAAACAAACAAACAAAGGGAGGAAGGAACGGAAGAAGGAAGGGAGGAAGGAAGGGAGGAAGGAAGGAACGTACGAAAGACAAAAGGAACGAACAAAGGGAGGAGGGAACGGAAGAATAAACGAAGGAAGGAACAAATGAACGAAAGAACAAACGAAGGAGCGAACGAACGAACGAAGGGAGGAAGGAAAGAACAAAGGGAGGAAGGAACGAAAGAAGGAAGGGAGGAAGGAACAAAAGAACGAAGGGAGGACGGAACGAACGAAATAACAAAACGAAGGAAGGAAGGAACGAAGTGAGGAAGGAAGGAACGAAGGGAGGAACAAATGAACGAAAGAACGAACGAACGAAGGGAGGAAGGAAGGAAAGAACGAAGGGAGGAAGGAAGGAACGAAGGGAGGAAGGAACGGAAGAAGGAAGGGAGTAAGGAACAAAAGAACGAAGGGAGGAAGGAACAAACGAACGAACGAACGAAGGGAGGAAGGAAGGAACGAAGGGATGAACAATTGAACAAAAGAACAAACGAACAAACAAAGGGAGGAAGGAACGGAAGAAGGAACGGAGGAAGGAACAAAAGAACAAACGAAGGAAAGAACGAAGGGAGGAAGGAAGGAAAAATAATGACAGAAAAGTCAAATTAAAATTTGTAATAAAGGAGAGCAAAGCAAGGATAAGGAGCTGTGTGTGTGTGTGTGTGTGTGCGTGTGCGTGTGTGTGTGTGTGTGTGTGTGTGTGTGTGTGTGTGTGTGTGTGTGTGTGTGTGTGTTAAACCTGGGATTAAAGCAGGTATATGCTGCTCCAGAGCTGCAGGAACAGTGTGTGTGAGTTCAGTGAGGAGACAGAAGCAGCCGTGACGAGATCTGATGTTTTTCTCCTTCATCTGACGATGGAGAGACTTCACCATGAGAGGAACCTGCACACACACACACACACACACACACACAATCCCAGGTTATTTCACTGGACTTTGGTGCAGGAGAATGAGCAGTAAGTTTACAAAGCTGTAAAAATGCAGTGGACGTATATCGTAGGATTGACGTAGATTTACTGTGTGACGTAAAAGTGCTGAATTCTAACATTTCTAGTGAAATGCTAACGCTGGAGCGACGTTTAGCACATTTTCATTTGTAAATATTAGACTTTCAAAACACCAACTTCTCCACCTCCCTCAAGTGTAAACGTGTTTGAAAGTAAGGAAGGAAGGAAAGAAACAAGGAAAGAACGACAGAAGGATGGAAGTAAAGAACGAAGGAGCGAACAAAGGAACGAACGAAAGAAGGAAGGAGGAAAGAACGAAGGAAGGAGCGAACAAAGGAACAAAGGAAGGGAGGAAGGAAGGAGCGAGCAAAAGGAACGAAGGAAAGAGCGAAGGAAGGGAGGAAGTAAAGAACGAAGGAAGGAGCGAACGAAGGAACGGACGAAAGAACGAGCGAACAAAAGAACGAACAAAGGAACGAAGGAACGAAAGAAGGAAGGAAGGAAGGAAGGAATGAACAAAGGAACGAACGAAAGAACTGACAAACAAAGGAACGAACAAAAGAAGGAAGGAACGAACAAAGGAACGAAAGAAAGAGCGAAGGAAGGGAGGAAGTAAAGAACGAAGGAAGGAGCTAACAAAGGAACGAACGAAAGAATGAGCGAACAAAAGAACGAAGGAACGAAAGAAGGAAGGATGGAACAAATGAAAGAACGAGCAAACAAAGGAACGAACAAAAGAAGGAAGGAACGAACAAAGGAACGAAGAAAAGAGCGAAGGAAGGGAGGAAGTAAAGAACGAAGGAAGGAGCTAACAAAGGAACGAAAGAAGGAAGGGAGGAAAGAAGGAAAGGAAGGAAGGAGCGAACAAACGAACGAAAGAAGGAAGGGAGGAAGGAAAGAACGAAGGAAGGAGCGAACAAAGGAACGAAAAAAAAAAGGAAGGAACGAACAAAGGAAGGAGCGAACAAGAGAATGAACGAAAGAAGGAAGGAAAGAATGAAGGGAGGAACGAACGAACGAAGGAAAGAAGGAAGGAAGGAGAAAACAAAGGAACGAACGAAAGAAGGGAGGAAGGAGCAAACAAAGGAAGGAATGAAAGAAGGAACGAACGAACGAAGGAAGGAAGGAGCGACCAAGGGAATGAACGAAAGAAGGAAGGAAAGAACGAATGGAGGAAGGAAGGGACGAAAGAAGGAAGGAAGGAGCAAACAAAGGAAGGAACGAAAGAAGGAAGGAAAGAAGGAAGGAAGGAGTAAAGGAAGGAAGGGACAAAAGAAGGAACGAAAGAAGGAAGGGAGGAAGGATTTCAGTTTCCTCCTCCTCCTCTTCCTCCCCCTCCTCTACCTGTTTCTTGAGCGCAGCGACCGCTGGCTCCTCCTCCTCCTCCTCTAGCTCCGCCCTGCTCGTCCCCGGCTCAGACGCGTTGCCGCGGTGACCGGTCCTGACGCGCGTCTGCCTGAGCAGCGCGGCGACGGCGGCGAACACGTCCGCCCTCACGTTCTCCTCGCGCTCCTTGAAGCGAGCGAGTAGCGGCGGACAGACGGAGGCGTAGAAGGAGAGCAGGAGGTCGCGGCGAGAGTCGATCAACGCCTCCAGACACTTGACGGACGAACGCCGCACCTTCCAGCTCATGTCGTCGTCGTCGCTGTACTCGTCGTCAGACTCTGGGGGGCGGAGCCAGGACAAAGGCGTTAAAAAAGGACGTTTGGCGTGTTTGTTTTGTCTCCGCGGCGAGGACAAAACTGACCTTCGTCCAAAACGTCCTCGATGTCCATGCTGTCTTCATCGTCGTGATCGTCGTAGTTGTAGTTAGGGTCAAAGGTCATGAACTTAAGACAGAGCTTGGTCACCGTGGCAACGTGGGGCGACATCTCCTTTGGACACCTGTCAATCAACCAAACGCATACACAAGTTAAAGAGCCTGAAACCTGGTCCTAAACCTGGTCCAAAGAAATGGTTCGTTAGTTTGTTCGTTAGTTAGTGTGTTCATTTGTTAGTACGTTCATTCGTTTGTTCGTTCATTGTTCGTTAGTTAGTTAGTAAGTTTGTTTGTTCGTTAGTTAGTAAGTTCATTTGTTAGTACGTTCCTTTCGTTCGTTCGTTAGTTTGTTCTTAGTATGTTCATTTTTTAGTATGTTCATTTGTTCGTTCGTTCATTTGTTCGTTTGTTCATCATTCGTTAGTTCGTTAGTTTGTTCGTTAGTTAGTACGTTCATTTGTTAGTACGTTCATTATTTTGTTTGTTAGTTTGTTCGTTAGTATGTTCATTTGTTAGTACGTTCATTTGTTCGTTTGTTCATCATTCGTTTGTTCATCATTCGTTAGTTCGTTAGTTTGTTCGTTAGGTAGTAAGTTCATTATTCCGTTCGTTAGTTAGTTTGTTAGTTTGTTCGTCAGTTAGTACGTTCGTTATTTCGTTCGTTCATCATTCGCTAGTTAGTTCGTTTGTTTGTTCGTTTGTTTGTTGGTTCATCATTCATTTGTTCGTTCATTGTTCGTGTGTTCATCGTTCGTTCGTTCGTTCATTAGTTAGTTCATCGTTCGTTCTTTTGTTCGTTCATTCGTTCGTTAGTTTGTCTGTTTGTTTGTTAGTTCGTTAGCTGTTGTTAGACATGAACTGGTTATAGTTCGTTCGTTCGTTCGTTCGTTCGTTCGCACATTCATCGTCCGTTCGTTAGTACGTTAGTATGTTAGTTTGTTCGTTCGTTCGTACGTTCATTCGTTCGTTCGTTCGGTCATTCATTTGCTTGTTCATCATTCGTTCCTTCGTTAGTTTGTTAGGTCGGTCATTCGTTCGTTCATTCATTCTTCCGTGTGTGTGTGTGTGTGTGTGTGTGTGTGTGTGTGTGTGTGTGTGTGTGTGTGTGTGTGTGTGTGTGTGTGTGTGTGTGTGTGTGTGTGTGTGTACCTGCGTATAAAGGCTTCAAAGGCGTGGAAACAGTACTCTCTCAGCTCGTCGTCCTCCACATCGGTGAATTTAACAACCATGGGGATCAGTTTCTCTAAATGCTCGCCTGTGAATTTAAACGTAAATAATTATGATGTAAATCGTCATCGTCATCGTCATCGTCATCATCATCACTGATTCATCAACAGCACAAAGGCGTCGTCTCACCGACTCGATGGCCGCCCTGACGGCTGATGGTCGCCAGGCACTGGATGTACGTCCTGGTCACCGATGTGGGCGGAGCCTTGGCAAGCTCCGTCAACAGGTGCTGGGTGAGCTGGGAGAAGAGGGCGGAGCTACAGCACGGCACCAGGTGACCGAGAGCCAAGATGGAGCGCTTCCTGACCGCCATCCTGGGGCTGGTCAACTGGATGGATGGATGAATGAATGTGTTTTTAGTGACATCTAGAGGTGTAAATGACATATTTCTGAATTTTAATGATTTTTTGAAATTCAGGAAATTAACTTATTTGGCCTGATGCACTTTGACAGTGAGGTGAGTTTAGTCTCGAAAACAAAAAGTATCTCGGAATGACTTGAAATTTACCATCATAATAGTCGACATCACACTGAACAAGGATCCGTTGAAAATATTTGTAAATCTCCTAAGGAATAATTTTAATGAATTTTTGAAATTAAGGAAATTATCCATTTGCTCTCAAGCACTTTGACAGTGAGCTGACTTTCTTCTCAAAAACGAAAAGTATCTCGGAATGACTTGAAATTTACCATCACAATAGTCGGCATCACCCTGAACAAGGATCTGTTGAAAATATTTGTAAATCTCTTAAGGAATAATTTTTATGAATTTTTGAAATTAAGGAAATTCAGTGAGCTGAGTTTAGTCTCAAAAACGAAAAGTATCTCGGAATGACTTGAAATTTTCCATCATAATAGTCGGCATCGCCCTGAACAAGGATCCGTTGAAAATATTTGTAAATCTCTAAAGGAATAATTTTAAGGAATTTTTGAAATTCAGGAAATTCAGTGAGCTGAGTTTAGTCTCAAAAACGAAAAGTATCTCGGAATGACTTGAAATTTTCCATCATAATAGTCGGGATCGCCCTGAACAATGATCTGTTGAAAATATTTGTAAATCTCTTAAGGAATAATTTTAATGAATTTTTGAAATTCATGAAATTATCCAGTTGCCCTGATGCACTTTGACAGTGAGCTGACTTTCTTCTCGAAAACGAAAAGTGTCTCGGAATGACCTGAAATGAGTGTTTCTTACCTGAGGGAGGAGACTGGAGAGCAAAGAGCTGTGGAAACTGACCAGAGCACCGCTGAGTCTGGTGAGAACAATAAACACACAAACAACAACGACCATGACCTCTGACCTCTGACCTCTGAACCTGGAAAACACTTTCTATTCCATCATCATTTTCACGGCAGACAATTTGATCTCGCGTGTGTTGCGTTACCGTCCTAACATGTCCGACAGGATGTCCAGCGCCTCCAGCTGGACGGACACGTCCTCCTGTTTGCTCATGGCGCCGATCAGCTGCGAGGTGATTTTCTTACAGACGCAGGTCGTCAGCGTCAAACCTGGACGCAGGTCAAAGGTCAACAGACGACAACAACAACAACAAATAACAATAACGAGAATAATTATGTTTTTAGCTTTGATTCTGCTCGTCAAACTTATTTTAATACTTGTTTTAATGTAGGGCAACATGACCTTAAACCACCATGAGTTCGTTCGTACGTTCGTTCGTTAGATCATTCGTTTGTTTCTTCCTTCCTTCCTTCATTAGTTAATTTGTTCGTTTGTTCATGTGTGCGTACGTTTGTTAGTTAGTTCGTTCATTCGTGTGTGCATGCGTTTGTTCGTTCGTTCGTTCATTCGTTAGTTAGTTAGATCGCTAGTTTGTTTGTACGCTCGTTCATTCGTACGTTCGTTCGCTCCATCGTTTGTTCACTCACTCACTCAATCGTTCGTTCATTTGTTTGTTAGTTAGTTTGTTAGTTTGTTCGTTCGTTAGTTCGTTGGTACGTTAGTTAGTTTGTTTGTTCATTCGTGTGCGTGCGTTTGTTCGTTCGTTCATTTGTTAGTTAGTTTGGTCATTCTTTCGATCGTTAGTTAGTTAATTTGTTAGATCGTTAGTTTGTTCGTTCGCTCGTTCGTTTGATTGTTTGTTCACTCACTTGCTCGATCGTTCGTTCATTTGTTTGTTAGTTAGTTAGTTTGTTGGTTTGTTTGATCGTTAGACCGTTTGTTCGTACGCTTGTTCATTCGTACATTCATTGGATCGTTTGTTCGCTCGCTCTATCATTCGCTAGTTAGTTTGTTCGTTCGTTAGTTAGTTTGTTCGTACGCTCGTTCGTTCGCACAGTCATTCGTTCGATCGTTTGTTCACACGCTTGCTCGATCATTCATTTGTTCGTTAGTTAGTTAGTTTGTTAGTTCATGCGTG
Organism: Microchirus variegatus; assembly: GCF_963457635.1. Classification (NCBI taxonomy): domain Eukaryota; kingdom Metazoa; phylum Chordata; class Actinopteri; order Pleuronectiformes; family Soleidae; genus Microchirus; species Microchirus variegatus. The sequence continues at coordinate 19,235,919 of NC_139822.1, forward strand.
TGTATGTGCGTTTGTTCGTTCGTTCATTCGCTAGTTAGTTTGTTCGTTCGTTAGTTAGTTTGTTCGTACGCTCGTTCGTTCGCACAGTCATTCGTTCGATCGTTTGTTCACACGCTCGCTCGATCGTTCATTTGTTCGTTAGTTAGTTAGTTTGTTAGTTCATGCGTGTGTATGTGCGTTTGTTCGTTCGTTCATTCGCTAGTTAGTTTGTTCGTTCGTTAGTTAGTTTGTTCGTACGCTCGTTCGTTCGCTCAGTCATTCGTTCGATCGTTTGTTCACACGCTCGCTCGATCGTTCATTTGTTCGTTAGTTAGTTAGTTTGTTAGTTCATGCGTGTGTATGTGCGTTTGTTCGTTCGTTCATTCGCTAGTTAGTTTGTTCGTTCGTTAGTTGGTTTGTTCGTACGCTCGTTCGTTCGTACAGTCATTCGTTCAATCGTTTGTTCACACGCTCGCTCGATCGTTCATTCATTTGTTCGATGGTTTGTTCGCTCGTTAGTTGGACAGTTTTTTTGGTTAGTTTGTTTGTTTCATTCGTCTCGTTCACCTGACGAGGACAGAGGCAGCTCAGCGATCACCGTCTTCAGTCCCATGCTGGAAATGTCCCTCAGCTGCTCTTTGTCCGACACCATGTTAGAGCACAGTGTGTCCACCATCGTCTCCACCTGAGGCTCCTTCACTTTACTGACCAGAGGCGCCAGGCTGTAAATCAAACGCACACACAACGTTTTGTTTTTTTAAAGGACCGCTGCGTCCTCTGTTTGGAGGTTTGTTGGTCAAAGGTCAAAGGTCAGCTCGTACCACTTGACTGCCAGGTTCTGCACCTCCCCGTTCTTGTCCTCCAGCAGTTTGAGCAGCATGGACACAACCTTCCTCTCACTGTCCTCGTCCAGTTTGATGCTGTCCTTCTGCAGCTCCAGCATCAGGTCGTTGGTGGCCATGAACCTGGAGACACACGGGGGGACATGGCGGGGACATAGAGAGACAGGGGGGACATAGAGAGACATGGGGGGGACACATACAGAGACACACAGGGGGGGGACATAAAGAGATATAGAGAGACATGGGGGGACACAGGGTGGGACATAGAGAGACAGGGGGGGACAGAGACACACACAGGGACACACAGAGACACACACAGGGACACACAGAGACACACACAGGGACACACAGAGACATACACACAGAGACACATACAGAGACACACGGGGATACACAGGCACACGGGGACACACAGACACACACAGGGACACACACAGAGACACACACAGGGACACACAGGGACACACAGGCACACGGGGACACACAGACACACACAGGGACACACAGGGATACACAGGCACACGGGGACACACAGACACACACAGGGACACACACAGAGACACACACAGAGACACACACAGGGACACAGAGACACACACACAGGCACACGGGGACACACAGACACACACAGGGACACGCACAGAGACACACACAGGGACACAGAGACACACACAGAGACACACAGGGACACACAGAGACACACGGGCACACACAGAGACACACACACAGAGACACACGGGCACACACAAACACACACAGGGACACACGGGGACACACAGGCACACGGGACACACAGACACACACAGGGACACGCACAGAGACACACACAGGGACACAGAGACACACACAGAGACACACAGGGACACACACACAGACACAGAGACACACGGGCACACACAGAGACACACACACAGAGACACACGGGCACACACAAACACACACAGGGACACACACAAGGACACACACAGAGACACACACAGGGACACACACAGACACACAGAGACACACACAGGCACATACAGAGACACACACAGAGAAACACAGACACACACACACAGAGACACACACGGACACACACACACACACACACACAGAGACACAGACACACACAGAGACACACACACAGAGACACACACACACACACAGACACACACGCGGATATTTATGATGTTATTACAATGTTATAATGTTTTAATGTTTTAACACTGAAACTAAATAAGAATAATTAAAAGTTTGACTTTTTTCTCCAAAAGAAACTTAAAACTTAAGCCTTAAAGTTTTCAAAATTATATTTGATGAAGTGTTTATAGTAAAATAACACAAATAAAGTCAGTGAATGAGTCAGGGTTAAAAAAAAAAAGTGTCATCTCACTGTGACACACACACACACACACACAAACACACACACACACACACTCACCGAAAGTCTTTGTCAGTTGATGTCATTTTCTCCAGCAGGTTGGAGACGTGATAAGACACGTTGGACATCTTGTTGTTGTTGTTGTTGTTGTTGTTATATAAATGTAAATATAAATAAAGAGTAAACTTGTGAAACAAACTCAGAAAGACAACATGGCGAAGGCTGAGGAGGCAACACTGTAGCCGCCGAGGGCAACCTGATCCTGGGTGAGTTCAGATAAATATAGACGTGACGGACAAGTGATGCGGCTCTGTGGCGCCCCCGTGTGGACACTCATAATACTACTGTAAATACATTAAACATTCATTTCTAGAACTTATTGTGACTGAACATACTCGAGAAAACCGTTATTTTTGTGAATGAATGTATTTAAAGCGACGAACTTCCTTGAGATTCAATACAATTTTAGCTTTTCGACATTGTCACAGTGAACCGTTGATAGTTTTCTGCACAATCATGCATGTGTTTCAAAGATACGTTTCTAATGGTGAATTCGGCTTATGTTTAATAAAGATATTTTGATTACAAGTAAACAAAAATAAGCTAAAACAATACCCCAACATTCGAAAATGCTTATTTAATTGACTTTAATAACGCGCAAAATTCACATTGTATGTGTCCACTGTGAATAAACGTGAACACATAATAATAACTTGGATTTCGTAGAAAAACGACGCAATGCAAAACAGAATGTGCTCGAGAATTATCACATTTTTAAGGTTGTAGTCATTATCACAGTAAATCAGTTATAGCTGTGTGAACACGGATGAATGCACTACAACGATAAACTGGTAACCGTGAATTCGGCGTGCGTTAAACGGTGACATTTTGTCAAAAAATAGGCTAAAATCTAAGAAATTATATTACAATGAGCAATTTTGTCCACACGCTGCTTGGTGGAACCATGTGTTTGTGACGTTGATGTTTCCGCCGGAAGAATTAGTCGACGGACTCATCCCAGAACTTGTTGCCACGTCTGACCGGTCCGCGAACCTGGTCAATTCATCCCAGAACAGACTAGGATTAATCATTTGTGGATTTAGTTTTTGGTTTATCCGCAGAAATGGTGAGTGAGTCTGATAACGGTGTATTTAAAAAAAATCGCCAGTGAACGTTTGTGTGATTTTACTGACGTTTGTTCGCTCCTTCCTGCTGACGCTAGCCCGTTAGCTTCAGATGCTAAAAGAGGGGAGCTCGTCATTAAAGTTATATCTTTTATATTCTCGGTGTCAGTTGTTGTGATTTATAAACATATACTGATTTGTTGTGTTCATTGTTTATTTCCAGGTTTCTGTCATCAACACCGTGGACACCTCGCACGAGGACATGGTCGTAAGTTGAGTTCCAGCTCATCCAAGCTAAGCTAACGCTAGCTTCTTCTTTATTTTTGACCGGTTTTAGACATTTTTGTGCGTCGTGTCAGTTAAGTTGTATACAAGCGTTTGTTTGAATGTAACTGTACACGCGCGTCACCGCATCATTTGTCAATGTGAGCTGAAATAAGTCTGCTAACATGGTTAATGTAAGGCTAATAGTTTAGCTAGGTTTTCAAAATAAGAGTCCAGGTTGCAATCAGAACCAGGTTTATCATCAGGTAAAGTTTACACTATATTAGGAATTTGCTCAGCATAAATAGACCGGTAAATAATATATGTAAATAAAATAGTTAGTTATGCTTCAAATGAATATAATTTATAATAAATGAGACATTGTCAGAAGGAAGAATATTACAAACTTAGTGCAATATGGAGCTAGTTAGATTGACTTGTTTGCGTACGAAATCATCAATAAGTTGACATTTCTTTGAGTTGATCAACAAGTAAACATGTTTTTACTCTGATGAGCAACACTTTCCTTAAACAGAGCAGTGTTTTATGCTGTTTTGTCACACATTTTGTCTCCTATTGAATAATTACAGTATTTTTCTGGGTTTTTTTAGCCTCTTAAATGTGAATATTTTCTGGTTTCTTTGCTCCATTTGATAAAGAAATCGTTCAAACTCAATTGTTTTGGTTTGTGGACGAAACAAGACATTTGAAAACATCATCAATCTGAGATTTGGGAAACACAGCTCGACGTTTTTTTTGACAATTTATGAATCAGACGACTAATTGATGAAGGGAGGAAAATAATGTGACTGACTAGACGTGTCTGAACCTGAAGATCATAGGAGTCAGTGTCTTGTTGCTCTTGTGTTTTTCGCAGCACGACGCTCAGATGGATTACTACGGCACTCGGCTCGCCACGTGTTCGTCCGACCGCACCGTGAAGATCTTTGACGTCAGGAACGGAGGTCAGATCCTGGTCGCAGACCTCCGAGGGTAAGACGCCGCGCCGCCGTACACAACACAAAACAGGTTTAAAAAAAAAAAACAACGCCGTGATGGCGACTGAACACGAGTCTCCTCTGTGACCGCGCAGCCACGAGGGCCCCGTGTGGCAGGTGGCGTGGGCTCACCCCATGTTCGGCAACATCCTGGCTTCCTGCTCCTACGACCGCAAGGTCATCGTCTGGAAGGAGGAGAACGGGACCTGGGACAAGATGTACGAGTACACCGGGCACGAGTCATCAGGTCGGTGGATGCTCGAGTTTAAAGAGTTTAAAAGAGTTCTGCCTTTATTTTACACACACATTATACTGAATATGTGTTGTATGTTTGTGCAGTAAACTCCGTGTGCTGGGGTCCATACGACTTTGGCCTCATCTTGGCCTGCGGCAGCTCAGACGGAGCCATTTCTCTGCTCACGTTCACTGGCGATCAACAGTGGGACGTGAAGAAGATCAGCAACGCACACACGGTGAGTGCGACGCATCTTTTCCACAATCTGTTGACACGTTTAATGCATCAGTGGTTTGAAAGTTTGTTGGTTGACGGTTGTTTTCCGTCTCTCCGCGTGTTTCGGTTGCAGATCGGCTGTAACGCAGTGAGCTGGGCTCCTGCCGTCGTTCCCGGGAGTTTGATCGACCAACCGTCAGGACAGAAACCAAACTACGTCAAGCGCTTCGTCTCCGGAGGCTGCGACAACCTGGTCAAGCTGTGGAAGTGAGTGGACTCGCTTCTGTATAATTTGTTTGTGTTTTCGATGAAAAGTCAGACTTTTGTTCATCAAAAGAGTTGCAAAATGAATAGAAAATATAGTCAAGACATTGACAAGATTAGAAATAACGATTT
>NC_139822.1:19246332-19376332 GCF_963457635.1 Microchirus variegatus
TGAGATTAAAAAGTCAGAATACTGAGATTAAATTCACAATTCTGAGATTAAAACGTCAGAATACTGAGATTAAAGTCATAATTCTGAGATTAAAAAGTCAGAATACTGAGATTAAAGTTATAATTCTGAGATTAAAAAGTCAGAATACTGAGATTAAAGTTATAATTCTGAGATTAAAAAGTCAGAATACTGAGATTAAAAAGCACCACAAACACACTTTGACCTCCAGAGTCCCAAACATAAGGATTAAAATGATTTAAAAATTTGATTTTGCATCATGTTTTTGACCGAGCGTGTGTGTGTGTGTGTGTGTTTTCTTTGTTGTTGCTGATGATTTCACCAGTGTGTGTGTGTGTCTGTGTGTGTGTGCGTGCAGGTAACAAAGCCCCGCCCCCTCCCAGCACCTGGATTATGTGACACCTCAGCTCCTCTGAGCTCCAGTTTCTCTCCTCCTCCTGTTTAAAAGGCCACACAAAAAACCCCTGACGTCTCACACTCACCTGACTCTGTCTGACTCTCTGCTCAGAGCCGCTCACCTCTCTAATCCTCTTTAATCTCTTTAATCTCTTTAATCCCTTTAATCTGGTTAATCCTCCTCCTTCCTCTTCAGCATGAGCCTCAGTCGTACCAAGCGGATCAGCTCCAGCAGCTCTGTGCGCAGCAGCAGTGCGTCCAGGAGGCTGAGCGGACTGAGCCCGGGTCAGGGCGGCTTCAGCGGCGTCTCCCTGAGCAGCAGCTCGCTGTACGCGGGCGCCAACGGGCACCACCCGGGCCTGGGCCCCCCTCTGACCGCCCTGTCCGTCAACAAGAGCCTGCTGTCGCCGCTCAATCTGGAGATCGACCCGAGTCTGTCCATGAACCGGGCCCACGAGAAGGAGCAGATCAAGAGCCTCAACAACCGCTTCGCCACCTTCATCGACAAGGTAACGGGATTATTACAGCAGATTATTACAGCAGATTAACACAATCACATGCAAGACAGAAAATATTCCAGGCAAATTGACTATAATTTGTTGGATTACAAAGTCAAATATGATATTTAAGAATACTGAGATTAAAAAATCAGAATACCGAGATTAAAGTCATAATTCTGAGATTAAAAGGTCAGAATACTGAGGTTAAAAAAATTGAATTCTGAGATTAAAAAAAATTCAATACTGAGATTAAAGTCATAATTCTGTGATTAAAAAGTCAGAATACTGAGATTAAATTCATAATTCTGAGATTAAAAGGTCAGAATACTGAGATTAGTCAGAATTCTGAGATTAGAAAGTCAGAATACTTAGATTAAAGTCATAATTCTGAGATTATATAATAACACAGTCTTTCCCCACAGCATCACTGCTTTACTGACATTTCATTTCATTGCGTTTCATTTAATACAGGGATTATTATTATTATTATTATGGTCGAGGATTAGGATTAGGATTAGGATTAGGATTAGGGCAACATGCAAAAAAGTTCTTGGAATTTTAAATATTCTGGAATTGGGATTAAAGTTAGAATTTTTAATGTCTTATTTTGTCACGTTGGTGTTTGAAAACCTTTCGTTCAGATTGACCTCAGTGACACAAAGTGACCACACGAGGCAGCAGTGGACCAGCAGCTCCTGTGTACTTTGGTGTGGGAGAGTGAGTGGTTTAGTGAAACATGCTCATGTGACTTTAATGACTTTAACAAGGATCTTCTCTGGTTTCTGTCATTAGAGGAAGTGAAAACACAGACGACTGTGGTTCATTCATATTAGATGAAGAGTGTTTGAATAATCCAGCAGAACTTTCTCCACAGCGTCACTGTTTCATTTAATACTGGGATTATTACTATGTCAGAGGATTAGGGCTTACAGAATTCAGAATTCTAACTTTCATTTAGAATTATGAGGGGGGGGAGTCAGAATACAGAGATTAAAAAGTCAGAATACAGAGATTAAAGTCATATTTCTGAGAATAAAGAGTCAAAATACTGAGATTAAAAATCATAATACTGAGATTAAAAAATCTGAATTCTGAGATTAAAAAGTCAGAATAACTCTGAGATTAAAAAATCTGAATTCTGAGATTAAAAAGTCCTAATTCTGAGATTAAAGTCATAACTCTGAGATTAAAAAGTCAGAATACTGAGATTAAAGAGTCACAATACAGAGATTAAAGTCATATTTCTGAGATTAAAGAGTCAAAATACTGAGATTAAAAATCATAATACTGAGATTAAAAAATCTGAATTCTGAGATTAAAAAGTCAGAATAACTCTGAGATTAAAAAATCTGAATTCTGAGATTAAAAAGTCAGAATACTGAGATTAAAGAGTCACAATACAGAGATTAAAAAGTCAGAATACTGAGATTAAAGTCAGAAGAAAGACAGAAATCAGTTTGTTTGTTTGTTTGTTTTTTTCATATAATTCTGACTTTCATGTCACTTTAATGTCAGAATTCTGAATTCCTGCAGAATCATCATCACAGAGTCTGGATTAATGTGAGATGTTTCCTCTGCGTTTAAACGAAAGAGATTAAGATAAAGGTGAAGTTTCCCACAGACACAGAGCTGTGATGTTAGAGACATCGATACTTTAGACAACATCGCTCTTTCTCACGGAGTCACTGACAAAACCTCACAATGGAGGCTTTGTACACACAGATACACACACACACACACACACACACACACACACACGGACACACAGTCCATCACTTTGCACGGCGGCCATTTTGACCCTTACCCTAAAACGTGACAAAATGGCTGCTGTTTTGTACCAAAGAACCAGAGAAAGTCGAGATGTGCAGCATCTGCCTAGACAGGTGGTGGTGAAAGGATAAAATGTGTGTGTGTGGGGGGGGGGGGGGGGGATAACACATTTAAAGCATCTTGAAGACAACAGCAGTCACTTTATTAGGTTCACCTAACACGTAAATAAACGCATTTAATCTAATACAGGGATTAGATTAGGATTGTAGAGGATTAGGGCAACATTTAACATGTCGACATTTGAGATTAAAGTCGGAATTCTTAGAAACTCAGAATTCTGAGATAAACAAAGACGTACTTTTAATCTGAGATTAAAATCCTGAGGGGAAAAAAAATATGAATTCAGAGAAAAAAAGTTATTTAGAATTAGAAATTTAGAATTTTGGGATTAAGGTCAGAATTTGCAAGGTTTAATTGAGAATTCTGAGATTCTGACTTTTCTTTCAAATTCTTACGTTTTTTCTTTGAATTCTGAGGGGAAAAAAATGACACTAATGTCAAAATTCTGACATTAGTGTAATTTTAATTTGGTTTAATCTGGTTTAATCTGGTTTGACAGATTATTTCTAATCAAACAAACCAGTGGATTATAATGATTCAGTAATCGTAGCAGAATAGATTTTAAATGATAGAAAAAAGACAATTGAACAGTGATGAAGATGATGAAGACCACTTTATTAGGTACACCTGAAGAAGAAGTGATAATCTGACGTCTGTCTAATGCAGATTATCCCTCATTAGACCTTTTTAAGAGGAAAATAAAAAGTCATGCAGGCTTTAAAGAGGCATTTAAAGTGTGTGTGAGGGTGTGTGTGCGTGTGTGTGTGTGTGTGTGACACCTGAGCTCTGTGACCCATTTCCCTCCCATTGAACGGGTCGAGCTGTAACCTGACGACTCGGGCGAGACGCGGTGCGTTCGTGTGTCAGAGGGAGATTATTCTGCTGCGCTGACACAACACGGGCTTTTGTGTGTGAGGAATAATCCCGACTGTGGGCGAGAAACCCGAGCCGAGCCCTGAGCTCAGGGACGGACACTGATCCGTGTGTGTTTATCTGTGCGGAACCAGGAGGTCGTTTACCTGAGGAAGGAAGTTATTATACTAAACAGGTCAACTTTGTGGTGATCGAGTCAAATACATTAGTTGTGTTGTTTATATATACATGCGCAGTACAACACTTGCGGTACAACACTCACGGTATTTCACAGTATAACACTCACAGTACAACACTCGCGGTACAACGTTCGCAGTATAACACTCACAGTGCAACACAGTATAACACTCATGGTACAACGCTGGCAGTACAACACAGTACAATGCTCACGGTTCAACACAGTACAACACTCACAGTACAGTATAACACTCACAGTACAACACTCACAGTATAACGCCCGCAGTATAACGCTTGCAGTACAACGCTCGCAGTACAACCGTCACAGTACAACCCTCACAGTTCAACACAGTACAACACTCACAGTACAACACTCAGTATAACACTCGCAGTACAACACTCACAGTATTTTACAGTATAACACTCGCGGTACAACGCTCACAGTATAACACTCACAGTACAACACAGTATAACACTCATGGTACAACGCTGGCAGTACAACACTCATGGTACAACACTCACAGTACAACGCTCACAGTTCAACACAGTACAACACTCACAGTATAACACTCGCGGTACAACGCTCGCAGTACAACACTCACAGTACAACACTCACAGTACAACGCTCACAGTACAGTATAACACTCACAGTACAACACTCACAGTAAAGTACAACACTCACGGTACAACACTCGCAGTACAACACTCACAGTACAACACTCACAGTACAGTACAACACTCACGGTACAACACTCGCAGTACAACACTCACAGTACAACACTCACAGTACAGTACAACACTCACAGTACAACACTCGCAGTACAACACTCACAGTACAACACTCGCAGTCCAACACTCACAGTACAACAAAGTCCAACACTCGCAGTACAACACAGTACAACACTCACAGTATAACACTCACAGTACAACGCTCGCAGTACAACCGTCACAGTACAACCCTCACAGTTCAACACAGTACAACACTCAGTATAACACTCGCAGTACAACACTCACAGTATTTCACAGTATAACACTCGCGGTACAACGCTCACAGTATAACACTCACAGTACAACACAGTATAACACTCATGGTACAACGCTGGCAGTACAACGCTCACAGTACAACACTCACAGTACAACACTCACAGTACAACGCTCACAGTTCAACACAGTACAACACTCACAGTATAACACTCGCGGTACAACGCTCGCAGTACAACACTCACAGTACAACACAGCACAACGCTCACAGTACAACACTCACAGTACAACGCTCACAGTACAGTACAACACTCACAGTACAACACTCGCAGTCCAACACTCACAGTACAACACTCACAGTACAACAAAGTACAACACTCGCAGTACAACACAGTACAACACTCACAGTACAACACTCTTCAATTTTGACGACTTATTTGTTACGAGCTGTTTCCACCGTCTCGTGGTTCTAACCTAGTTTTGTTTTGGCTGCCAAATAGTGTTTTTAATGTATTTATATGAATATACACGTGTCTAATGATGGTCTGTTTGATTGAGTGATGGAAACAAATGAAAAACAAACTGCACTTCCTTGTGTTAAAGGTGCGTTACCTGGAGCAGCAGAACAAGATGCTGGAGACCAAGCTGGAGCTTCTGCAGGGTCAGAGCGTGGGTCGCTCTAACGTGGAGCCCCTGTTCGAGGCCTACATGGCCGGACTGAGGCGTCAGATGGACCTGGTCAACAACGACAAGACCAAGCTGGACGGGGAGCTGAGGAACATGCAGGGTCTGGTGGAGGACTACAAACACAAGTGAGTCCAGATCAACGCGCAGATAAAGACCCTGAACGCACCACGCCTCGCCCTCACCTCACTGACCTTTCTCTGCCGCAGATATGAGGACGAGATTAACAAGAGGAACAACCTGGAGAATGACTTTGTCATCCTAAAGAAGGTCGACTCACACAATCACTCATTCATTCATTCATTCATTCATTCATTCATTCATTCATCGCAGGTGTGGCAAAGTAAGATGAACCACTCTATTGTGTTCGTCACACGAGAGCAACAACAACAACAAAAAGACAATTGTTCTGCTTTATTTCAGGGTTTTTTTTAACTCAAAAACGTTTAAATTTACGCAGTGCGTAACTGAGGGAGCACTTGTGTGTATGCAGCAGTAGAGCAAAGTATTTCACTACTTTTTTAAACTTGAAGTTGTTATTTTTCAGAAGAATAATTCTTATCTGAAACTTTTTGGGGGTTTTTTACGGTGGCCCTGAGGTGCAGATCATGAAACGCAAATCACGAAACGCAAATCAAGAAAGACAAGCGCAAATCACAAAACACAAACGCAAATCACTGAAACAAACGCAAATCAAAAAACACAAACGCAAAAGTCAAAAAACACAAACGCAAATCACAAAACGCAAATCACAAAAACGCAAATCACAAATGCAAATCAAGAAACACAAACGCAGAACACAAACGCAAAACAAAAAACACAAACGCAAATCATGAAACACAAATCCAAATCACAAACGCAAATCACAAACGCAGAACACAAACGCAAAACAAAAAATGCAGAACACAAACGCAAAGCAAAAAACACAAACGCAAATCACGAAACGCAAATCAAGAAAGACAAACGCAAATCACAAAACACAAATGCAAATCACAAACGCAAATCAAAAAACGTAAAACACAAACACAAAACAAAAAACACAAACACAAAACAAAAAACACAAACGCAGAACACAAACGCAAAACAAAAAACACAAACGCAAATCATGAAACACAAATCACAAAACACAAACGCAAATCACAAACGCAAATCACAAACGCAAATCACAAACGCAAATCACAAACGCAGAACACAAACGCAAAACAAAAAACGCAGAACACAAACGCAAATCATGAAACACAAATGCAAAACACAAACGCAAATCACAAAACACAAAAACATTGACTCAAAATGTAAGAGCTATGTCTTGTGTTGTTTTTTGATTTGCGTTTGTGTTTTGCACCTCAGGGCCACCGTAGTTTTTGACTCAAAAACCTAACTCTTAGTGCTCCCGCGGCACAGATGCTAATTTGCAGTTTTTTGATAGCAATATAAAGTAGCAATAATTGTTGCGGAAGTCACAAGTGAACTTTGAACTGTGACGTTTTTCGTAATTTCACAAATTCAATCTGATTTTAAAACATTTGTCTCACCTGTGTCCAGGACGTAGACTCCGCCTACCTGGTGAAGGCGGACCTGGAGGACAAGGTCGGCGCTCTGACCGATGAAATCAACTTCCTGCGTAACGTCTACGATGAGGTACGGAAACGTCGTCATACTCTGAATTTGTTGTTTTTCCATGTATCCATGATTATCGCAGAATCGCGATATTATCGGTATCGCGGACCATGTATCGCGATATATGATAGTTTTTGGCCACTTTCTTACATGTGGCGCCTTTAAGTTGTGTATTATTATTGTTGTTGTTGTTGTCGTTGTTGTGTTGTTGACCAGGAGCTGCGTGAGCTGCAGTCCAGCATCAAAGACACGTCTGTGGTGGTGCAGATGGACAACAGTCGCAGTCTGAACATGGAGCAGATCGTGGCCGAGGTCAAAGCTCAGTACGAGGAGATCGCAGCGCGCAGCCGCGACGAGGCCGAGGCCTGGTACAAGACCAAGGTGTGTGTCAAGGTGTGTGTGTGTGCGTGTGTGTGCATATATACTATATATATATTTATATCTGCCTCCTAAAGTTGTGCGTACTGGACCTTTAAGTCGTCGCTGTCCGCTGTCATTTGAGAGCGAAATCTAATCCAGAGCTTCTTCATCACCTGAAACCCACGAGGACAGAAAGGTCAAAAGGTCACAGTGGTGTGTCTGTGTGTGTGTGTGTGTGTGTGTGTGTGTGTGTGTGTGTGTGTGTGTGTGTGTGTGTGTGTGTATGTGTGTGTGTGTGTGTGTGTGTGTGTGTGTCGCATTACAGCAGCTCACGCTTTTTATGCTTCGACATTTAAAGCTGTAGTACGCGACTCGCAACATGTCGGAGAATGCGTACCTATCTTTGTGGGGACATTTTTTCTGGTCCTCACAACTTTAAAGGGCTTTTTTTTAGGGTTAAGACCTGGTTTTAGAATTGGGTTAAGGATTAAGGATTAAGGGTTAAGGATTAAGGATTAAGGGTTAAGGATTAAGGATTAAGGATTAGGAGTTAAGGGTTAAGGATTAAGGATTAGGAGTTAAGGGTTAAGGATTAAGGATTAGGAGTTAAGGGTTAAGGATTAAGGATTAGGAGTTAAGGATTAAGGATTAAGGATTAAGAGTTAAGGATTAAGGATTAGGAGTTAAGGATTAAGGATTAAGAGTTTGTGTGTTTGTTGTCGAGCCTCTCGTGTATATATGTGTTTTCTGTGTATTCTGATCTCTTTTTAAAGTGTTTATATATTTGTATTTTATCTTCTACAGTGAAATATTATGTGATATATTGTTATATTATTTGTTTTATGTCTTTTAAATGTTACTGACCCTTCACAAGAATCCCTCTGTTCTCTGTCCATCATAACCTGTTTCTCCTGCTGCCCCCAAGTGGCAAAAAAAACATATTACAGGAGCATTTTAGGCACCTTTTGTCCTTTCTTTGTCTCCGTAGTTTGACCAGATGTCGACTCAGGCCAGTCAGTTCGGAGACGAGCTCCGCATCGTGAAGGGAGAGGTGGCCGAGGTGAACAGGCTGATCAGCCGACTGCAGAGCGAGATAGAGGCCGTCAAATCCCAGGTGATTATGACCTTTGACCTTTGTTTCTTCTATATTTTGATTATCGCAGAAATTGATATTATGGGTATCGTGGACCATGTATCGCGATATATGATCGTCCGACGATATATTTCGATTATCGCAGAATCGCCATATTAGTGATATTATCATTATTATCGTCCTTCAGCGTGGCAGTCTGGAGAACCAGCTGGCTGAGGCAGAGGAGCGTGGAGAGCTAGCGGTGAAGGAAGCTAAGATCAGGACCAGAGATCTGGAGGACGCTCTGCAGAGAGCCAAGCAGGACATGGCCCGACAGCTGCGAGAGTACCAGGTGAGTCCTGGACCTAACGCTAACGCTAACAGTACCAGGTGAGTCCTGGACCTAACGCTAACGCTAACAGTACCAGGTGAGTCCTGGACCTAACGCTAACGCTAACAGTACCAGGTGAGTCCTGGACCTAACGCTAACAGTACCAGGTGAGTCCTGGACCTAATGCTAACGCTAACAGTACCAGGTGAGTCCTGGACCTAACGCTAACGCTAACAGTACCAGGTGAGTCCTGGACCTAACGCTAACGCTAACAGTACCAGGTGAGTCCTGGACCTAATGCTAACGCTAACAGTACCAGGTGAGTCCTGGATCTAACGCTAATGCTAACGCTAACAGTACCAGGTGAGTCCTGGACCTAACGCTAACGCTAACAGTACCAGGTGAGTCCTGGACCTAATGCTAACGCTAACAGTACCAGGTGAGTCCTGGACCTAACGCTAACGCTAACAGTACCAGGTGAGTCCTGGACCTAATGCTAACGCTAACGCTAACAGTACCAGGTGAGTCCTGGACCTAACGCTAATGCTAACGCTAACAGTACCAGGTGAGTCCTGGACCTAACCCTAACCCTAACCATGTCAGTGGACTCTAAATGTAAAAATAAGGGATCAGGAAGTCCGAGTTCCCAATTTTTCCCCATTGACTTCCATTCAAACTTTTAAAAAATAACTTCGGCCACCAGGGGGCGACATAGTAACTTGACTGATCTCATGATCCTCTTCCCCTGCAGGATCTCATGAACCTGAAACTGGCTCTGGACATCGAGATCGCCACCTACAGGAAGCTGCTGGAAGGAGAGGAGGACAGGTGAGGATTCACTAAATATGTTTAAATAAATACATATATATATATATCATAAATATATATATATATATATAGACATATATATGTGTGTATAATAACCTGGTTGTGTGTTGTTCTGCAGACTTGGACAACAGTCCATCCTCAACATTCAGACTGTCACCAACTACAGTAAGTAACACACAGACACCTGGTTAATTAGTTAGTTAGTTAATTAGTCAGTTAGTTAGTTAGTTGGTCAGTTAGTTATTTTGCAAATACACAATAAAATACAATCTAGTAAAATAACAGATAACAGATAAATGAAGATGAAGAGATTTAAGACAATCTGTCAGTCTTTACTTAAAGGACACACTGATGATATCTAACAGTCCTCTGTCCTCACTGTGTGTGTGTGTGTGTGTGTGTGTGTGTGTGTGTGTGTGTGTGTGTCTCCAGGTACTAAAAATACCAATGGTTACCACAGCAGTAGCAGCAGCGGATCACCAGCTCCAAGACTGTTGATCAAGACGACTGAGACCAGAGACAACAGCAGATACACACACTGAGACACACACACACAGACAAACACACACTGAGACACACACACACACTGAGACACACACACACAGACACACACACACTGAGACACACACACACACTGAGACACACACACACACACACTGAGACACACTGAGACACACACACACACACACTGAGACACACACACACACAGACACACACACTGAGACACACACACACACACACACACACACTGAGACACACACTGAGACACACACACACACTGAGACCAGAGACAACAGCAGATACACACACTGAGACACACACACACACACTAAGACAACCACACTGAGACACACACACACTGAGACACACACACACACTGAGACACACACACACACACACACACTGAGACACACACACAAACACACTGAGACACACACACACTGAGACACACACACACAGACACACACACTGAGACACACACACACTGAGACACACTGAGACACACTGAGACACACACACACACACACACACTGAGACACACACACACACACACACACACTGAGACACATATACACTGAGACACACACACACTGAGACACACACACACACACACACACACTGAGACCAGAGACAACAGCAGATACACACACTGAGACACACACACACACACACTGACACATACACACACACACACACACACTGAGACACATATACACTGAGACATACACTGAGAGACACACACACTGACACATACACTGAGACACACACTGACACACACACACACACACACACACACACACACACACACACACACACACTGAGACACACACACACACACACGTGTGAGTTGTGTATTTACTGACTAACCTTCAGATTAATGGAAAAACAAATCTATAAAACAGAGAATAAAGATAGAAATAGTGGTGAAGTTTGTAGTTTCTAATATCATTTATTCACATATATTCACACATATATATTCACATATATATTCACATATATATTCACATATATAATCACATATCTATCACATTATATGATTAGTAAATATGTTGTGTTTACTGTAGTTTTTCTGGGTTAATTTTCTGTTATTAGTGTTTAGTTTTTTAATGCATTTATGTGAAACTGTGTCAGGCTGCAAAAACATTTGATTATTAACTGATCACTAAATCAATCACCAGCTATTTTAATGATCGATTAATCAAGTTTAGGTCAATAAAATCAGTTTAAAATAGATCAAACTAGTCTTCAGTTATTGTTTGTTTTTGCTTCATATAACAAAGAAATCATTAAAACTGTAATCACAAAGTCATTTAATTCATTAAATAAAATAAATAATTACGTAGTCATTTTTATTTACAGATGTGATGTCGGGGTTTGTGTCACTTTTTCTGTTGTTGTTTCTCACAAACACAATAAAAATCAATAAACGCTGGAGTGTTTTAATTTTCTTTTTACTTTTTTTATTTATTTTGATATATATATATATATATATATATAACAAATATACAGCACTATTTTGATATATGTCTTATATATTTGTTTTTTTCTGGTATTGATTATAAATGCTGACTATTTATTATGTCTATATGTGTGTATATATACACATATGTGTATATACCTTTGCCGTTATTAAAAAGTACTAATAATACTTATCTCCAGTATCTCATAAATAAAATTATAGTTATTCTACTTAATAATAAAGAATGAAATTGTCTTTTAAAACTCTACTTAATTCGTAATTTATTTAACGTTTTATTTTGATAATTCTTCTTATCTTAATTCTTCTATGTTTTTCTTAATATTTAATGGTTTCTGTATTTGTATTAATTTTTCCTCTATATTTTAAGGGTTTTCAGGTATTACTTTTTCCTTTTTTTTACCTTTATTAGTCTGCTTTAATGCTTATCTGCCTAATCTCATAAATAAAATAGTAGTTATTCTATTTAATTTAAAAAATATATGTTTTTTTTGTTTATTTTTTTGCTAATTCGATTTTTGAATGAATTATTAGTACCTAATTATTTTATTTTTACGTAAAGTTATACAATATTACATGTATATGTCTTGTTTTAATTTAAATCGTATTTATATGTCATTTTTGTTTCTATTTTCATTAAATTAAAGCAATAAATAAGAGGTTTGCTTAGTGACGGGTGCCTGGAGGGAGAGCAGGAGGGGGCGGGGCGAACAGCTCGAGACGCCGGCTCCTCTCTCGCCTGTGATTGGTCGCTGCGCTGCAGTTTTCGCGCCAACGCGCTGCATTGTGGGGGTGTTGGAGAGCGGAAGTGGCGTGGACGTGGGGGGAAGCTGTTGCTACCGCTGCTGTTGTTGTTGTTTTTTTGGGGGGGATTTAACTCCGACGGAGGAGTTTTAAAATAAAGCAAAAAACAATAATAGAGCATTTTAAAGCTCGGCGGTTACTTTGGAGCAAGAATGCGGGGCGAGGAGTCGTCGGACTCGGAGTCGGGCCGGATGGAGGAGAGCTCGGTGCGGAGGAGTTTGGAGACGCTGTGTCAGGAGCTGAACATGGACGAACAGACCGCCGCCGCGGCCATGGATAACTTCACCGCCATATGGAACACGTACACGCTGGAGGTGAGAGCCCCGGAGGCGTTTAACGCCGTTCGACAGCCGTCACTCGACACTGTCACAACACCAACTACCAGCTAACTGCTACAATGCTAACGACGTAGCCTCCGCGGAAACACAGAAAAACAGTGTGGCGTCCCGGGCTGGGTTGCCAGGTCTGCGTATTTAAATTAAAAACAGCAGAGCTGCATACAACTAGTCGAGTAAGAAATGAAGCGTCAACAATAAGTTTGATAGTTTCTTAGCGTCTTAGATTTTAATGTTGTCTCCCTCGTTTTTCTGCATTTAACAAAGAAACGATTAAAATGTATAAATTAAGGTTTGTGGACAAAACTTGACGTTTGAGAGCATCATTGTTTTGAGGTTTGGGAAACCTTTAATGAACCAAAAACAGGCAATTAATTAATACAGAAAGAAATGTACAGGTTGTATGATTACGAAACCCTCTGTCCCTTTAATATTTGAATCCCACTGGTGACATGATCATTTTTAGTATATATTCTGCTGTATTTATTTGATTAAAAAGAAAAATAATAATGTTAATAAAAGCACAATGAATCCCCAAACTAGTTTGATCGTTCATTTTGTGTTCAACCCACATTATCTGAACTAATAAACAAGCGATTAATACAGAAAGAAATTGACAGGTTATTTGATATATAAAATAACCAGTAATGGCCATAAAAAATTAAGTTGTCAAATGAAAACCGCTCCAGCTGAGCGTCCATCACCCTGTGATATATTTTGAATCCAAATTATATGATATCTTGGACCACAAATCTAGTGTTTTGGTCCAGAAAATATCGATTTGTGTTTTTCAAATACCTCAATCGTGATTGTTTCGAATGCCTTATTTTATTTTGTCCACCAACCAAAATGATTCCATTAAAGAAATATCTTTTTTTGCGATATGGAGCAAAGAATATCCTGTATTTGCCGATACCGTTATTGTGCCGATAATGTCGAGAACACATCTGAATGTTACACTGATAATGGACCCACAGTCTATTTGATTTTACATCTTTATAAACGAGCTAATCTAGTTACAGAAATCTACAAAGAGAGCACACAAATGGCAAAAACCTCAAAAGATTTTCAGATAATAATCATAATTATAATAGTGATATAATGATGTGTGTTAAACCAAAACAAACAAACAGTTTCCTGTCTTTTTTTATTTCCTGTGAGATGTGATTTAAAATCGCAGATTTTCTCAGTGGACTTTTGTGAACAGTTTCCAAATCCATCCAGGCCGCTTATAACCACAAAAGCTGTCACTTTTAATTAAAAATGCATTATTATTATTATTATTATGAATTTTGGGCTGTAGAAGGCATGTGAAATAGAGGCTGTCATCTGTGTAAATAAAAAGAGAGTCATCCTTGACCCCGAGCAGGTCTGACAGCCGGGTTTTTGTTGAGTATGTGATTCCACTCGCACTGAGCTGAAGTGTAATGCGTCGCTGTGCCTCTGCAGGGCGACGTGGTCCACTGGCTGGCGTGCTCGCTGTACGCTGCCTGCAGGAAAGGATCCACTCCCACGGTGGGTAAAGGAGTGATGGAGGGGAACTGCGTCTCCCTCACCAGGATCCTTCGCTGCTCCAAACTCAGGTCAGTCGCTGCTGAAGCCTCTAAGTTCAAACACCAGCGAAATAGAAGGCTGTAGTCTCTTTTGGAGTCAGTTATTGCTTATTAATTTGACTTTCCATTCATTTTGAGACTTTTTTTTGACAAATATCCACCTCTGTTAACTATATTGTGACGTTTGACCTCCCCACAAAGCATGTCTATGTTACTTTATGGCCCGTGATTCCTCTAACTCTCATCTCCTGTCTGTCTTTCCCGCAGTCTGATCCAGTTCTTCTCTAAAATGAGGAAGTGGTCCGACATGTCCAACCTCTCGCAGCAGTTCCGGCTGCGCATGGAGCAGCTGGAGCGCAACTTTGAGGTTTCCACCGTGATCTTCCGCAAGTTCGAGCCCATCTTCATGCACATGTTTCAGAACCCGCAGGGAGGGGAGCCGCCGCGGCAGCCACGCAGCAGGAAACACAGGCACGATACACAATACACATACACTGTATATATAACTTATATTTGGTCAGGCCTACGGCTGGAATCACAATGATTTTATTGTCACTCGTCGACTGTTTATGGAAAAGAATCTGCTCGGGAACATGTCGTTATGGATCTCACTGAGAACCAGCCTTAGAAAAAGAAGCTGAAAACTTGAACTGCAAGTGCGGGTGTGTAGAAAAACTGATTTTATCCATCGTACGAAACGCCCACTGTATCGTAAGAATACGTGCGTTGCTCTGTTTCACTGTGAGGCGGCCTTTTCTGGGCTGGAAAACTGACGTTTGTAACCCGCTCACTCACCCGCACCAAACTCAATAGAGGAAAATCTACCTTTTTAGCTCACGGGAAATCAGGAGGCAGCAGTGGATCAACAACTCTTGTGAACTGTGATGTTAAAACTGCTGGTTTTCTCTATGGGGTCTGGTGGGCGGTTAAAAAAACGTACAGTTTCTTCTAAAAATGATTTTTTTTTCCTCAAAATTCAAATTTTTTCTCAAAATTGAAAAGAAAATTTCTCAAAATTGTAATTTCTTTCTCAAAATGTTTTATATTAATTGAAAAAATGTGCTTTCCCTTCCTTCTAAATTAAGGACATTTCTCAGTGAGCCCAAACTTTTGATCTTTGGTTAGTGGCTGATTTTTTTTTTCAGAACATGCTTCTCCAGAATTAATATAAATAAAAATATAAAGTAAAGAAAAAGCACAATATTAACAACAGATAAAGTATATTATTTTAACACAAACTCTAAATATGTCTATTTCCCTGTAAGATGGCCTTTGCGGGGCAAAAACAGGAGCTGCTGGTCTACTGCTACCTCGTGTGGTGACTTTGTGTCACTGCGGTAAATCTGAACGAAGGATTTCAAACACCGGCGTGATAAAATAAGACATTTGAAGTTAGTGATGGAGGAAGCAGTGGATCAACAACTCCTGTGAACTGTGTTGTTAAAATAGCAGCTAAAAGAGCTAACGCAGCTAAAGGCGCTAATGGCGCTAACTGGTAAACTGTGCCTGGACTCTGGTGCCGCGGCACGTAAACATGACTTATGGGTTCGTATGAATTTGTTCGATCTTGATTTTTGGATAAAGTGACTAAGTGTGTGTGTCTGTCTCTGTGTGTGTGTGTGTGTGTGTCTGTCTCTGTGTGTGTGTCTGCAGGCGGCTGCCGTGTCACATCAGTGATGTGTTCAAGTTCTGCTGGACGTTGTTCGTCTACACTAAAGGTACCAAGAAGCAGAATCAGTTTGGAGCGAAACACGAGTTCTGTTTCATAGATTGTGAGACATTTACTGTACTGAATATTGTGTGTGTGTGTGTGTGTGTGTGTGTGAAGGAAACTTCAGCATGATCGGTGACGACCTGGTGAACTCGTACCACCTGCTGCTCTGCTGCCTGGACCTGGTGTTTGGAAACGCTCTGCTCTGCGCCAACAGGAAGGACCTCATCAACCCCACGTTCAGAGGTTAAAATACATTTGATATATAAATACATGTTTACTGAGGAGTTTTAGCCTCAAACCTGAACAAACCATGTCTAAGTCCAGTCAGAGCTCTTATCTAAAGAGTTTTCAGTGGTTTATGAACAGACAAATCAGTCTTTATTAAAGAATATCAGCTGATTTGAGCCTCTTTTACTGGCTGATGTGGATCCATAGTATGTGTGACATGTATTCATAATCCTGTGTGTGTGTGTAGGTCTGCCTGCTGGTTACCGCGGCGACGGCCACATCGCGACGGACAGTCCTCCTCCGTGTGTGTTGGAGAGGTTGTGTGAGCTGCACGACGGACTGGTGGTGGAGGCCAAAGGCATCAAACAGCACTATTTCAGACCGTATATACAGAAGCTGTTTCACAAGCAGGTACACACACACACACACACACACACACCTGGGCTCACCGATACAATTTTGTTTGTGTTTTCCATGAAAAGTCAGACTTTTATTCATCAAAAGAGTTACAAAATGAATAGAAAATATATTCCAGACATTGACAAGATTTTAAATAATGATTTTTATTCAAAATATACATACACCTTTGTACATATTCCGTTAAAAACCAGACGTTTTCCACATTAACAATGTATAGAGTGTATTTCTGATTCATCTAATGTTATATTCATTGAAAAGAAGTGCCTTTCCTTCAAAAAATAAGGATTGTTTTATCTAAAAAAAAAAATGTTTTTCTCAAAATGTTATCTTTTTGTCAAAGTTATATTCATTGAAAAAGAGGCTTTTCCTTTAAAAAATCTCAAAATGTAAAATTTTCTTCTAAAAAAAAATATTTTTTTCTTCTAAGAATTTTATTTATTTCCCTCAAATTTCTTATTTTTCTCAAATTTTTCATTTTATTCTAAAAATGTGATATATTCATTGAAAAAAGGGCTTTCCCTTAAAAAAAATCTCTAAATTAAAAAAAAAATTCTTCTAAAAATTTATTTTTTCTTCTAAGAATTTTATTTTTTTCTCCTCAAATTTTTAATATTTTTCTCAAAATCTTTGTCTTTCTCAAAATGTGTTATATTCATTGAAAAAAATGGCATTTCCTTCAAAATTAAGGAAACAAGTAATTTCTTCTAAGTAATCTCAAAATTTTAATTTTATTTCTCAAAATTTTAATTTTTTTCTTCTCAAAATTGTAATCTTTTTTTCTCAAAATTGTAAAAAAAAAATCTCAACATTTTAATTTTTTTCTCAAAATTTTAATATTTTTTCTCAAAATTGTAAAAAAAAAATTCTCAAAAATCGTCATATTCATTGAAAAAAGTACTTTTCCTTCAAAAATAAGGATATTTCTAAGTGAGCCCAGACTTTTGAACGCTAGTGTAGTTGCTGATTTTATTTCCAGAACGGTCTTCTCCAGAATTAAAACAAAAGGAATAAGAAAGCACAGTATTAACTATTAACAACAGATAACGTATATTTATTTAACACAAACTCTATGTAAAGTAATTATTTTGTTTTCTTTGACCAGATCCTCAGAGGCAACGGAGAACTTTTAACAGAAATGTTGGACCCACAGAACTTCATCGATAACAAGTGAGCAAAAAAGTCACGTTTTATTTATTCATATTTATTTATTTATTTATTTAATGGACATGTGGGCGGAGCTTTTGACCAAACCAAACCGTTTGCTGCCGTTTCTCTTCAGCAAAGCCATAAACCGCGAGTACGAGGAGTACGTGTTGACGGTGGGAGACTTCGACGAGCGAGTGTTTCTGGGCGCCGACGCCGACGAGGAGATCGGGACCCCGAGGAAGGTCGTCCAGGAACCGCCCACCAGTCTGACGGCCAATCAGAGCCAGCTGCAGCAGCACGTGGAGAAGGTACACAAACGCAGCACTCAAAGACTTACTTATGGTGGACTTTAATGCTTTTCTTCCTCCTTTCATGGTTTCAATTCAGAGGCTTCATGCTCCTCCATCTTTTTCTGCTTTTACTCGTTTATTCCTTTAATTTGTGGCTTTTCCTTTGAGTTTTCTTGCTCTTTGATTCAGCTGTTAAAGCAAGTGTTATATAAATTACAATAGTATTAGTATTAGTAACATAAAGTGAATGTAGTGCTCTGGTTCACAAGCTGAGTCTAACCACAAGGTAACAAAACAAGCTTCTACTTCTCACCTGATTTATTACTTTAGTTAAAGTTTTCCTGAGCAGATAAAGGACTTAATCACTTCTTCTTTAAGAGAATTTAGTGTAGATTTTGTAAAGTATGTTCTCATTTACAAGAAAATGGACCAAACACCGCGTATTTGATTGGACAAAAGAAGGCAAAATCCTAAATATTGACGCTTCAGACCAAGAATTCCTTTTGTAACCAGAAGACTCAACCATTTTTACATATATATTTCCTCTTAGAGCCGCAGCTAACCATTATTTTCACAGTCGATTATTTGCACGATTAATCGTTTGGTCCATAAAATGTTAAGAAACGTTGATCAAACCAAAATGATTCAGTTTTTAATGATTATTTTTTGATTAATGGAGCAAAGAAACCAGAAAATGTTCACATTTAAGAAGATAAAGCAATCAGAAATCAATGTTAACGCGATTGTTAAAGGTGCATTCTGTAATAAATCATAAAATCCTCCTAATATGTCACAGAGACTCAGGAATAATGTTCATATAACAAACTGAACTCACCAACAACAACAGTACAGACAAAATATTTGCATTAAAAAATCTACAGCCATCTACCAATCATTGCAGTCAGTAGAGTCTCGGCTGCCGAGCAACCACGGGTTGCCAGTTACGTCAGAAAACGAAACCGAAAAGACCTCGGTGTTTTGAATTTGAATGTAGTAACCGTTTTTTGGCCACATTCTTACATATGGCGCCTTTAAAACGAGTCTCTAAAGTAACGCTAACCTTTAAAAACAGAGGCAAACATACGCAGTAACACGGGTACGCTGATTGTTATTTGTAAGCGCTGCTCTTTTCCTTTCAATAAACGGACCGCTCCAGTTCCACTGTAGGCGGCGCTAAATGAGCTAACACAGCCAATGGAGCTAACTGGTAAACGGTGCCTGGACTCCGGTGTCGCGGCACGTAAACACGACGTCGCGCTTGCCTTTTTCCGGTCAGTCGTCATGGAAACGTGGTCCTAATGCGTCTCTGTCTCTGTGTGTGTGTGTGTCTGTAGTCGGCCTCCCTGGCCCCCGGCACCCCTCTGACCGGCCGTGTTTACCTGAAGGAGAAGGACCTGCTCGTCACTCCCGTCTCCTCGGCGACGCAGAGTGTCAGCCGGCTGCAGAGCATGGTGGCCGGGCTAAGGACGGCCCCCACCGAGCACCTGATGCAGATATTCAAGTCAGTGGAGACGTCGCCGTTTGTCCGTGTGTTGTTTGTGTGTGTGTGTGTGTAATTAGGGCCGCAACCGTCACTCCGGCCATTCGAGCCTGTTCAGCGCAGGGATCGTTGTTCCACACGGACCGCTTTAGCAGACGCACATCCAGATTTTCTAACGAGGTGCAGTGGAACCACTGTAAACTACAACTGAAGTAGCACAGCGGCGCCTCCTCAATCATTCATCACCTGAGCCCATAGCATCCAGTTGCTAATGCTAACGTAAACATTGATGTCAGCTGATGTAATGTAGCTTACTAGGGCTGCAGCTATCAAATATTTTTTGTAACCGAGTATTCTACCGATTATTCCTCGATTAATCGAGTAAATGTAAGTTTTTTTTATTTATATTATTAAAATAAATAATAATAATAATTTTACGTTTTGCGTCCTCCATTAATCGGAAAGTAATTGAACAAAAATATTCCCTTGAATGCTTTTCTCATAGGTCCTTGAAATCCTTGAAAGTTTGTTAATTTTAAAAAATCCAAGCCCTTGAAAGTTTTTCTCATAGGTCCTTGAAATCCTTGAAAGTTTGTACATTTGAAAAAAACAAAGCCCTTGAGAGATTTTCTCATAGGTCATTGAGATCCTTGAAAGTTTATACATTAAAAGAAAAAAGAAAATCCAAGCCCTCGAAATTTTTTCTCATGGGTCCTTGAAATCCTTAAAAGTTTGTAAATTTGAAAAAGCAAAGCCCTTGAAAGATTTTCTCATGGGTCCTTGAAATCCTTGAAAGTTTGTAAATTTGAAAAAAAAATCCAAGCCCCTGAAATTTTTTCTCATGGGTCATTGAAATCCTTGAAAGTTTGTTAATTTGAAAAAAAGAAAAAACAAAGCCCTTGAAAGTTTTTCTCATGGGTCCTTGAAATCCTTGCAAGTTTGTGAAGTAAAAAAAAAATATATATTTAAGTCCTTGAAAATTTTTCACATAGGTCCTTGAAATCCTTGAAAGCTTGTAAATTAAAAAAAAAAAAAAAAAACCTTGAAAGTTTTTGTCATAGGTCCTTGAAATCCCTGAAAGTTTTTAAATTAATTTTTTTTTTTTTTTTTGAAAATAATAATAATTTTGAGTTTTTGCGTCCTCGACGAATCGGAAAAAATAATTGGTTGAATACTCCGTTAGACAAATGTTGTGTAGCTGCAGCCCTGTATGTAATACATGTAGGGGGCGCTCACACCGTGTCCTCTGCTGCTGTTTGAAGGTCGTGCTCCAGAGACCCCACTGACTCTGTCCTGAGCAGAGTGAAGACGCTGGGAAACGCCTTTAAAGAACATTACACCAAGGACTCTGAGGACACGCCTGGATCTCATATAGGTACAACGCACACACACACACACACACACACACACACACACACACACACACACACACACAAAATTACCCTAACTAAGCTAACAAACACAGATTTTATGATGTGGAGAAACCTCCCATCAACATGCCTGACAAAAATCTGATAATCATGGCTTAGACCTCTAAAGTTTAAGTTGACTGTACCTAATAAACTGACTAATAAGATCATCTTCAGACAGTCTTATATAAACGCTCCTGTGTGTTGTTTTTTGTTCCAGATTTTGCAGAGAACCGTCTGAAACTGGCCGAGATCCTTTACTACAAGATCCTGGAGAACGTCATGGTTCAGGAAAACAAGCGACTGCAGGGCAAAGACATGAGTGTAAGTGTGTGTGTGTGTGTGTGTCAGGGAATTATCTAATCCCAGATTATCTATAAACCAGAGTTTGTACAATAATGGAGGTTTGAGTAATTCATATTTACACCACAATAATAGGCAGCTTTATTTACATAGCGCTTTTCATATACAATAAAATCATGCACTTTGAGAAAAATAAAAAAAATAGAAATCATTAAAAGGACAAAGTGCAGTCCTTGAAATCCTTGAAAGTTTGTAAATAAAAAAAATCCAAGCCCTTGAAATTTTTTCTCATGGGTCCTTGAAATCCTTGAAAGTTTATAAATTAAAAAAACAGCCCTTGATAGTTTTTCTCATAGGTCCTTGAAATCCTTGAAATACTGATTTTAAAAAAACAGCCCTTGAAAGTTTTTCTCATAGGTCCTTGAAATCCTTGAAATACTGTGAATAAAAATAAAAAAATCCAAGCACTTGAAATTTTTTCTCATGGGTCCTTGAAATCCTTGAAAGTTTGTGAAGTAAAAAAAAAAAAAAAAACATTTCAAGGCACTGAACATTTTTCTCATGGGTCCTTGAATTCCTTGAAAGTTTGTTAATTCCTGCAGTACCTCCCGAGGCCCACCAGAGGGCGGCAGCTCACACTTTAGGAAGCACCAGATCATAATAAACTGAGATCAGTGGAAGCTGTTGGATTATAGAGCTGTTTAACACAGATGTTTTTACCAAAGTTGCTTTGAAAAACTTTCTCAATGTCTTGTTTTAATTTTTATTTACAGTAAATATTTGTGTGTGTGTGTCAGGTGTTGCTGGAGCAGGACATCTTCCACTGCTCCCTGATGGCCTGTTGTCTGGAGGTGGTGTTGTTCTCCTACAGCTCACAGAGAACCTTCCCGTGGATCCTCAGCGTCTTCAAACTGGCCCCGTTCTATTTCTTTAAGGTAAAGAAAAGCAACATTGTTTTAGCAGGAATTATCAGGAATATTTAGATGAACGTTCCTCAGTGTGTGTGTGCGTGTGCGTGTGTGTGTGCAGGTGATCGAGGTGTTCATCCGCTCAGAGGAAGGTCTCTCCAGAGACATGGTGAAGCATCTGAACTCCATCGAGGAGCAGGTCCTGGAGAGCACAGCCTGGACCGCTGACTCGGCTCTGTGGAGCTCCTTGCAGGCTGCTGGGAACAAAGCTCCTACAGTGGAGGAGGTCAGCACCACATACACACACACACACACATTCAGGGGTTCCCACGGGTCCTTGAAATCCTTGAAAGCTTGTGAAATTAAAAAAAAATCCAAATCCCTGAAAATTTTTCTCATAGGTCCACGAAATCCTTGAAAATGTGTACATTTGAAAAATCCAAGCCCTTGAAAGTTTTTCTCATAGGTCCTTGAAATCCTTGAACATTTGTAAATTTGAAAAATAAAAGCCCTAGAAAGTTTTTCTCATGGGTCCTTGAAATCCTTGAAAGTTTGTAAATTTGAAAAAAAAACAAAGCCCTTGAAAATGTTTCTCGTGGGTCCTTGAAATCCTTGAAAGTTTGTAAATTTGAAAAAAAAAACCTTGAAAGTTTTTCTCACAGGTCCGTGAAATCCTTGAAAGTTTATAAATTAAAAAAAAAATGTGAACGTATTTCTCATAGGTCCTTGAAATCCTTGAAAGCTTGTAAATTTGAAAAAACAAAGCCCTTGAAAATGTTTCTCGTGGGTCCTTGAAATCATTGAAAGTTTGTAAATTTAAAAAAAAATCCAAGGCCATTTGAAAAAAAAAAAAAACCCTTGAAAGGTTTTCTCAAGGGTCCTTGAAATCCTTGCAAATTTGTGAAGTAAAAAAAAAAATCAAGGCCCTGAATTTGTTTTCTCATAGGTCCTTGAAATCCTTGAAAGTTTGTACATTTGAAAAAACAAAGCACCTGAAAAAATGCATTCAAGGCCCTTGAAAGTTTTTGAAAGTTGCCATAAATAGACATTGAAAGTGCTTGAATTTTAAGATGATATTTAGGCGAGCTCTTACAAAGTTGTCCTCCCGTCTTAAGCCGTGTCAACACTTTTGGTCCTGGAAAGTCCTTGAAAAGTCATTGAATTTGATGTAAACCACAGTGTGTGACCGTTATTTAAAGTTTAAATTAGCACTATTTTTTAACTGTAGTCTTATCGTAGAACAACTTGATTTGCTTTAACTCTGGGTGTTTGTAGCTTGTCTTCTGGTTTAAGGAGAACTACTTTACTTCACCTCCGTCTTCTTCCCGTCTTCATTTACAGGTGAATTTTTCCTCCAGCCTGGACACAGGTTCTGCTTCCATGCCTGGTTCTGGTTCTGTTAGCGGAGGTCCGACGCACCTGCCCATGGTCGCCCTCTCCCCCATCATCCACCCACGCATCAGGGAGTTCAGGACCGGTCTGGGCAGCGCCCGCAAAGGTAGAGATCCTGCTCCCACTCCTGGACGTGATCGCTGAAGTCCTCAACGTTCTCACGCTCTTCTTCTTCTTCTTCTTCGTCCTCCTCCAGATGTCCCTCCGTCTCCGCTGTCGGTCCTCGACAGGTACAGCTCTCCGGCGGCGGGCAGCGCCAAGCGACGCCTCTTTGGCGACGACCCTCCGTTGCATGGTTCGATCCTGAGCGCCACCGTGAGCCCGCTGTCGTCTCCGGCCAAACGGCTGACGTTTAGCTCGACCAGCACCCTGAAGATCGGAGGACAGGCGTCTCAAACCACCGTCCTCAGCATCCCGCTGCAAGGTAGGTCACGCACGTTCACACGTCTACCACCGTTCACAGGTTTACCATTGTTTTTAAAGTTTAGCGTTACTCTAGAGCAGTGTTTCCCAATCCTGGTCCTCAGGGAACACTATGCCGTGTTTTATATGTTGCCCTGCTCCAAAAACACCTGATTCAAATAAAACGCCAGCTCTGCCGAAGCCTAATAACGAACTTTTGTATAAAAAAAAAAAAAAAAAGTTAAACTTTTGTAAAAAAAAAAAAAAAAATTCAAAAATGTAATGCGTCAACTTTTGTCAATTTTTTTCCAAAAAAAGGTAATGTTTCAACTTTTGTCAATTTTGTTTTGCAAAAATTTTAATGTTCCAAATTTTGTCAATTTTTTCCAATTTTATTTATTTATTTTTTAAATTGATATTTCAACTTTTGTCTTGAAAAAAAAAATCCAAATTTGAATGTTTCAACTTTTGTCAATATTTTAGCAAAAATTTTAATTTTTCAGCTTTTGTTAAAAAAATTTAAAAAATGTAATGTTTCAACTTTTGTCAATTTTTTCCAATTTTATTTATGTTTTTTCAATTAATGTTTTAACTTTTGTCTTTTTTAAATTAATGTTTCAAATTCTGTAAAAAAAAAAATAAAAAAAAATAATAATAATAATCAAAAATTAATTTTTTTAACTTTTGTAAAAAAAAAATCTAAAATGTAATGTTTCAACTTTTGTCCAAATTTTTTTTACAGAAATTTTAATCTTTCAACTTTTGTTAGAAACATTTTTTTCAAAAATGTAATGTTTCAACTTCTGTTAAAAAAAAAAAAAAAATCAAAAATGTAATGT
The DNA here is from genome assembly GCF_963457635.1 of Microchirus variegatus. Lineage (NCBI taxonomy): Eukaryota > Metazoa > Chordata > Actinopteri > Pleuronectiformes > Soleidae > Microchirus > Microchirus variegatus. The sequence goes on from NC_139822.1 coordinate 19,271,261, forward strand.
TTCAGCTTTTGTTTAAAAAAAAAAAAAATTTATGTTTCAACTTTTGTCAATTTTTTCCCAAAAATGTAATGTTTCATCTGAATCAGGTGTTTTTGGAGCAGAGTAACATCTAAAACATGGCAGGGCAGTGCTCCCTGAGGATCATGGTTGGGAAAACACTGCTCTAGAGACTCATTTTAACAATGGGGAGTCATGGAAACGTCAAACTTTTGAACGCTAGCGTACGCGGTCAACGCCAAACCACTCATTGTCCGCGTTCCTGAACGTCTGCAGGTGTCAACGACCGCACCATCACGCTGATCCCGGTGCAGCCGTGCGACTCCTCCGGCACGGTCACCGCTCAGTTCCTGCTCACCGCCTCGCCGAGCCGACCCGCCGCCAACGCCGCCGCCATACCGACGACCGCCGACACCCAGGCGGGAAGTGGACGCCCGCGGCGCACGGGGTCGCTCGCGCTGTTCTTCAGGAAGGTACAGAAGAAGACGAAGTAGAGACGATGTGTGCGCTGACTTGAATCTCGCGGTCACGTGACACGTAACCCCGCCTCTGTTTCAGGTGTATCACCTGGCGAGCGTTCGCCTCAGGGACCTGTGCGTGAAGCTGGACATCTCCTCGGAGCTGCGCGGGAAGATCTGGACGTGCTTCGAACATGTGGTGGTTCACTGCACCGACCTGATGAAGGAGCGGCACCTGGACCAGCTGCTGCTCTGCAGCATTTACATCATCTCCAAAGTGAGTCAGCAGCAAACTGGGGGAAAAAAGTAACGTAATAAGCGTTTTCACCTTCTTTTTTTTTTAGCATGAATTAGCGCTTTTCCACGACACGGTTTCGTCACAGTCAAAACGCGGCTGCACAAAGATTTCCGCGACGTTATCTTCCGCTTCACCCAGAGCCAGATTAATCACTCGCACTTTATGCTAAGCTAAGCTAATTGGCGGTTGAAACGCCTGAGAGTGAGTGCGTCGTCGTCTCTGCGGAATTTTGCGACCTTTTCGTAAAACTGAAAAAAAAGTACAGTGTGTAAAATTCTTAACCTGAAATGCGAACTTACGTTCAGCGGCGATGTCGCTAAATACGTCGGACGACGTTTGCTTTGCTAAATGTTTGCAGATTAACGTTAACATTTTCAGGGATTTTAACTTTAATCTACCGTTTTTGACATTATTAGCTTTGATTCTTGGGTCCGAGGTCGCACTAATGAGTCATCAGTAATCTCAGATTTCTGACTTAATCTCAAATCTCCAATTTTTAATCTCAAAAGCCTGACATAAAATCTCAGAATTCTAACTTTAAGCACAAAAATTCCAACTTTGAGTGTCAGAAGTTTGAATTAAGTCTTAAATTTGGGGATTCAGAATTTAATCTTGGAGATAAAGGCATGTTTTCAGGATTTTGTCTTTAACTTAAATCTACAGTTTCTGACATTGTTAGCTTTGATTCTTAGGTCGGGCGTCGCACTAATTAATCATCAGTAATCTCAGAATTCTGATCTCAAATCTCCAAATTTTAATCTCAAAAGCCTGACATAAAATCTTGGAATTGCTCCAAATTCCGATTTTGAGTGTCGGAAGTTTCAATAGGAGACTTACTTTTGAGGAATCGGAATGTAATCTTGGAGATTAAGGCATGTTTTCAGGATTTTAACTTCAATCTACAGTTGGACATTGTTGACTTCTTGTGTCGGACGCGGTCGCGCTCGTGACTCTTCAGTGACGTCACTCTCTGACCAATCAGAGGCCGGCACTGTGTCGACGTGTCACACGACCTCGTTAGAGCAGGTGCTTAAAAAGAACCAGGTACGATCACTGATGGAAAAGCAGAAAAAGAACGAGCCGAGTCGTGTTAGAACTGTGCGGTGGAAAAGTGGCGTCGGAGGTGTTTTTTTGATTGATTTTGATTCATGGAATTTGTAACTCTTCTTCCTCCTCTTCCTCTTCCTCCTCTTCCTCCTCGATGTAGATCACTAAAGAGACTCACACCTTCCAGGACATCATGAAGTGCTACCGCAGCCAACCACAGGCCAGGAGCCGAGTAAGGACACACACACACACACACACACACACACACGTTTAGTCAATGACTGGATTTATAAAAGCAAATCTTTCTGCTCCAATGACGGTGTCATTTGTGGTGCATCTATGACCACTAGATGGCAGCAGCAGCAGCAGCAACAATAAGTGTTTAGTGAGTGTGAGTTTGCAGGAGGGATTTACCAGGTTCCTTGAATGCACCTCGAAGCTCAACGTACTGTGAGCTTTTATTTTAACAAACTTAAACTCTATTTCTGTTTCCTGTGCTGGCATTGGTTCAAATGTCAATGGTGTGTAGGGTTAGTGATGTGTGTGTGTGTTTAAAGTTTTGTGTATTTGTGTGTGTGTGTGTGCAGGTTTATCGCAGTGTGTTGCTGCGTCACAGGGAATCCAGAGAGCAGGTGACTGACGAAAACATGGAGGTGGATCCTGTTTCTGGAGGGGAATGTAAGGATACACAACGCAACACACAGACACACAGACAGGCACAAAACACACACAGACATGCACTCACAGACGCACATACACACAGACATACACCCCCCCACACACAGACACAACACACACACCACACAGGCACACACACACAGACATAGACACAGACACACATGCACACAGAGACACAGACGCACTCACAGAAGACACACAGACACACATGCACACAGACAGAGACGCACACACAGATAAACACACACAGACACACACGCACACACACACACAGACACATACACACACACACACACACACAGAGACACATACACACACACAGACGCACAAACATACACAGATGCACACAGACACAGAGACACACACACAGACGCGCACACACATACACAGACGCACACAGACACACACACACGGAGACACACACAGACACACACACACGGAGACACAGACGCACACAGACACACACACAGAGACACATACACACAGAGACACAGACGCACACAGACACATACACACACACATACGCACACACACAGAGACACAGACAGACAAAGACACATTCTCACACACACACACACACAGACACACAATTTGATATAATTTAATGTAATAATATAATGAAATAATAAGTCATACTGAATACTGGTGATGAGTAAACTAATATTCTGTTTGTGTGTGTGTGTGTGTGTGTGTGTGTGTGTGTGTGTGTGTGTGTGTGTGTGTGTGTGTGTGTGTGTCTGTGTCTGTGTCTGTGTCTGTCTGTGTCTGTGTCTGTCTGTGTCTGTCCGTGTGTGTGTGTGTCTGTCCGTGTGTGTGTGTGTGTCTGTCCGTGTGTGTGTGTGTGTGTGTGTGTTTCCAGCTGCTGAGAAAGCCTGTGCTCCAGTCTCAGGTGAAGCCGGCTCTGACCAATCAGGAGTGGAGGAGCGCGGCGACCTCATCCAGTTCTACAACACCGTCTTCGTCCTGAGGATCAAAAGCTTCGCTCTGCGATACGCCGCCCACGACAACCGCGTACGACGCCCCAGCCCTCTGCCGTGAAACTTGAGCGTTTGTTTTTGTTTTGTTCCAAAGGTTTAAATCTGCTCCGTCCTCCCTCAGGTGGACGCTCCGCCTCTCTCGCCGTTCCCGACCGTCCGAGCTCAGCCTCTGTCGCCTCGTCGCGTCTCGCAGAGACACTCTCTGTACGTGTCGCCTCACAAGAACTCAGCGGGGAATCTAACCCCCAACTCATTCACCTACAGGATCAACAGCAGCCCGTCCAAGGTCAGGATGTACACATGTACTGTTTATAAAGATTTCTGCTTCAATCTATAGGTGTACTAAGGATCATCTACTCCAGTCTGCTTTACAAGACACATGGAGACATTAAGGTGTCTTTGTCACATTTATTCAGTTTCAAGACCCTTGAAACTTTTTGGGAAACCCCCCTTAATAGACATGGGTCATTGAAAGTGCTTGAATTCTGTGTAAGATTGAAGTGAGGTTGATATTTAGGTAAATGTCTCCCGCCACTGATTACCACATGTCTTTGAAATCCTTGAAAGTTTGAAAAATAAATCTGGCCCTTGAAAGTTTTCAAAATTGCTCTAAATAGACATGGGTCATTGAAAGTGCTTGAATTTTGCGCAAGAACAAAGTTGATATTTAGGTAAAATGTCCCCCTGACACAAATGTTCATGGGTCCTTGAAATCCTTGAAAAAAAAATTCAAGGCCCTTGAAGGTTTTTGGGAAACCACCCTTAATAGACATGGGTCATTGAAAGTGCTTGAATTTTGTGCAAGAATGAAGTGAAGTTGTTACTTAGGTGCATGTCTCCTGCCATTGATTACCACAGGTCCTTGAAATCCTTGAAAGTTCAAATTTGAGAAGAAAAAAAATAATTCAGACCCTTGAAAGTTTTTGAAAATTGCCCAAAAATAGACATGAGTCATTGAAAGTGCTTGAATTTTGTGCAAGAATGAAGTGAAGTTGTTACTTAGGTGCATGTCTCCTGCCATTGATTACCACAGGTCCTTGAAATCCTTGAAAGTTCAAATTTGAGAAGAAAAAAAATAATTCAGACCCTTGAAAGTTTTTGAAAATTGCCCTAAAGAGATATGGGTCATTGAAAGTGCTTGAATTTTGCGCAAGAAAGTTGATATTTAGATATATTTAGATTTATATTTTGATATTTAGGTGAATGTCTCCCACCATTGATTACCACAGGTCCTTGAAATCCTTGAAAATTCAAGTTTGAGGAAAAAAAATAATAATTCAGACCCTTGAAAGTTTTTGAAAATTGCCCTGAATAGACATAGGTCATTGAAAATGCTTGGATTTTGCGCAAGAAAGAAGTCGATATGTCGGTAAATGTCTCCCACCAACGATTACCACAGGTCCTTGAAACCCTTGAAAGTTTTGGAGAAAAAAAACATGAGGCCGTTAACCACCGTTGGCGCTATTTGTTATAAAAATAATCCTAGTTTAACGTAAGTTTAACGTAAACTCTCTCTGTGTGCAGGAATTATCGGACATCAACCGTATGATCCGTCAGGGCTGCGTGAGCAGGAAACGCGCCTTCACCATGGACGGCGACGTGATGATGTCACCGGCGTCATGTGACTCGCCCAGTAAGAGGGCGTGTCCAGAGAACGGCAGCAGCCCGGACGTGCTGCTCAAGCGTCTGCAGGACGTCGTGTCCGAGCGTCAGGGTCGCTGACCTTTGACCTGTGTGTGCGTGTGCGTGTGTGTGTGTGTGTGTGTGTGTGTGTGTGAGCGACTCGCAACGTTGAAGCTGAAATTTCTCACTGATCAAATGTGTTTTTAGAGGAGTTTTTACACAAAGTTGTAATTATTAGTCACGTTTGATCCGGTAATGAACGCTACTTTTACATTTAAATTTTCTCCCGTTAAATTCAGACAATTTAAGCAGAAAAGTGAAGTGAAATCAGAAGATTTTGGAATTGGACAAATTTCAAAGGTGGAATTTAGAAAAGTGTGTTTTATGTTTGTAAAGAAAAAAAACAAGATTAAATTATTCGTAACACAACAATCCCCTCCGTACACACACAGCTGTGTAATTTTGGGATTAAAAGTCGCAATTCGGACGTTTTTTTCCCCCTCAGAATTCTAAGCATTCAAAAAAAAAAAGAATCCGTGGATTAAATCAGATGATTTAATCTGACGTTTCCTTTTGTTTTTCCCAAAAGTGAAAAGTTGAAAAACCGTTCTAATGTTTTAGTTTCGGAATCGCGTTTGGTTTTGTTTTCATTTCCATCAAAACAGTCAAAAAATAAACAATTTAAAAGTGAAAATGTCAAATTCTTACTCGTTTTTTTTCCAAAATTTAGGATAATATGTGTTTACAGTAAAGTGAATTAGGAATAGGATTATTGTTATTATTGGTATAATCCCACAGTCCCAATGAACTTAAACAATTTAAAAAAAATTATAATTTACTGGTAGTTTTATTGCTGGAAATTCACCTTTTTTTTTTTAACTGTCGTTAAATTTGGCTAAAGTTTAAAAATGCTAATAATTTCACTGGTCAAACACAGATTATGTTTAAAGAGGCGCTAAATGTAAACGTTGGCGTCATAATCAGACATTTTCTGTTCGTAAAAAAACGACAAATTAGCCTGAATTTGAAGTCGTTTCTCGCACATTTTTTTCCATCAAAACTCGTTGTAAATAACCGTCGTTTCCTGTCAAACGAATCTTTTATCGTACGTTTTTCTTCGTGTCACATGACGTCTTTGCCTCGGAGGTTTCATTCTTCTCATGCTCACTTTGATCGTTTTTGTGTTTGTTTGTTTGTTTGTTTGTTTGGTTCTGAACCAGTAACTGTTGTATTATTGTGTAATGATAGCTTTTAATGCTAACAGCGAGTTGCTGGACTGAAGCAGCGTTTTGTATCAGTGTGTGTGTGTAGTATCTACACTTAACTTTTAACGACTCATTCATTCATAAACTCGTCGTCTGCGGCTTTGAATATTTAATAATTAACGAGCGTTTGCTTCAAATCCCGTTTTTGTTGAAGAGCAGAAAAGATCCGTCTGTGTTTTCACTTTTTAATTCAAAAAAAACATTTAAAGTTTTTGTAAAAATCAAACTTTGAGTCCTGTTTTTTTTTTCCGACTTTGTTTCATCATCACAGAAGTAAATAGACACGGGTCCTTGAAAGTGCTTGAATTTTATGCAAGAATGAAGTGAAGTTGATATTGAGGTAAATGTCTCCCGCAGGTCCTTGAAATCCTTGAAAAAAAAATTCACCCTTGAAAACTGTCTCCTGTCACTGATTCCCACAGGTCCTTGAAATCCTTGAAAGTTTGGGGGAAAAAAGCATTTCCAACCCTTGAAAGTCTTTGGGAAATCACCCTTAATAGACATGGGTCCTTGAAAGTGCTTGAATTTTGCTCAAGAAATAAGTTGATATTTAAGTAAAATGTCTCCTGCCACTGATGTTTGTGGGTCCTTGAAATCCTTGAAAAAAGTTCAAGGTCCTTGAAAGTTTTTGAAAATTACCCTTAATAGACATGGGTCCTTGAAAGTGCTTGAATTGTGTGCAGGAAAGAAGTGAAGTTGATATTTAGGTAAAATGTCTCCCACCACTGATTTTCATAGGTCCTTGAAATCCTTGAAAAAGGTTCAAGGCCTTGAAAGTTTTGGGAAAATCACCCTTAATAAACATGGGTCATTGAAAGTGCTTGAATTTTGCATAAGAATGGAGTGAAGTTGATATTTAGGTAAATATCAGGTCCTTGAAATCCTTGAAAAAAGTTCAAGGTCCTTGAAAGTTTTTGAAAATTGCCTTGAATAGACGTGGGTCCTTGAACGTGCTTGAATTTTGCATAAGAATTAAGTGAAGTTGATATTTTGGTAAATATCAGGTCCTTGAAATCCTTGAAAAAATGTCAAGGTCCTTGAAAGTTTTTGAAAATTACCCTAAATAGACATGGGTCATTGAAAGTGCTTGAATTTTGTTTAAGAATGAAGTGAAGTTAATATTTAGGTAAATGTCTCGTGTCACTGATTCCCACAGGTCCTTGAAATCCTTGAAAGTTTGTAAAAAAAAAAAAAAAAACATTTCCAACCCTTGAAAGTTTTTGAAAATGGCCTTGAATAGACATGGGTCCTTGAAAGTGCTTGAATTGTGTTGATATTTCGGTAAATGTAGGTCATATTGTTTATACCGAGGACATGTTTGTGTGAGAAAAATCTGCTTTAATTCACATTTTTGCTTGTTTATTTGTTTATTTGTGTGCGCGCGCGTGTGTGTGCGTGTGCGCGCAGCAGCAGCAGCAGCAGCTCTGGTTGGAGAGCTTCTGCGCATGCTCAGATCCACATCTCTCTCTCTGGTCCTCGGTCGCGGTCGCGGCTTCATCACCAGGTAAAAAAACCCGCTCTCTCTCTTTATCTTTATCTTTAATTTTCTTCTAATCAAATCAATCGACTCTCGGTCCAAATGTCATCGGTGTGTCATCGATGAGCTCGCCGTGCGCTCAGCGCTGTGTGTTCAGGTGGATTCTCGCTGCGTCTCTGCCTGGAAACCGAATCCCGAGTCCCCGGTGTTTCCTCCCTCCATCTTTACCGGGAAAACCGCCGTCTCGCGGCGTCGCTGGGTTACGATCTTCATCATCGTCGTCATCATCATCATCATCATCTTCATCATCATCCGCTTCATCATCATCATCTTCATCCGCAGGCGCCGGCTCTCCCCTCTCTCTCAGTCCGGGTTATCAGCCTTCAGGCCGGGGTAATGAATGAGGTGTGAGTCGGTGTGTGTGTGTGTGTGGAGGTTATCTGTCCCTGCTGACACACGCACACACACACACACACACACGCACGCACACAGCTGTACTTAACCAAAGCTTTAACCTGAACTTTAAAGGGATAGTTCAGCGTTTTTTAACCAGAGGCTTTAAAAAACACAAGAAAATACTCCTTTAAATGAACCTAACAAGACGCTCGTGATGTTTTAAGGATATTTTTGTATTTCTAACTCACTGTTAGACAGACTTTTCCAACAGGAAACCAGTGTTTGTGTTGTTTGTAAACCGCTCACTCTCCCCGCACCAAAGTCCATAGAGAAAACCAGTGATTTTAACGTCACAGAGACACAGGAGTTCACAGGAGTTGTTGATCCACTGCTGCTGACATCACTGACTTCAAACGACTGATTTTAGTGAATTCGGCTTTTGAAATCCTCGGTTCTGAGTTACCGCACTGGCACAAAGTGACCACACGAGGCAGCAGTGGACCAGCAGCTCCTGTGTCCCCGTGAGCTAAAAACGATGATTTTCTCTATGGGGTTTGGTGAGCGGTTTACAAAGTGACAGTTTAATGATGAGATAAAGACGTAAACCTGTTCTTTTATACTTTTATACATCTTTAATTCTCCTCTGACCCAAAAACAGAGAGAAGTGACGACGACGACGATGATGAAGAAGAGAGGAGGAGGAGGACGGAAATGGACATAAGCGAAGGTCAAGGTGAGACGTCTGCAGCCCAGGTGAATTATGGGGGATGTGTGTCTTCATTATGGGGACAAAAGTTGATATTTAGGTAAAATGTCTCCTGCCACTGATGTTTGTGGGTCCTTGAAATCCTTGAAAAAAAGTTCAAGGTCCTTGAAAGTTTTTGAAAATTACCCAAAGTAGACATGGGTCATTGAAAGTGCTTGAATTTTGTGTATAATGAAGTAGAGTTGATATTTAGGTAACTGTCTCCCGTCACCGATGTTTGTGGGTCTTTAAAATCCTTGAAAAAGTTCAAGGTCCTTGAAGGTTTTTGGGAAATTACCCAAAGTAAACATGGGTCCTTGAAAGTGCTTGAATTTTGTGTAAGAATTAAGTAAAGTTGATAGTTAGGTAAATGTCTCCCGCCACCGATGTTTGTGGGTCCTTGAAATCCTTGAAAAAAAGTTCAAGGTCCTTGAAAGTTTTTGAAAATGACCCAAAGTAGACATGGGTCATTGAAAGTGCTTGAATTTTGTGTAAGAATGAAGTGAAGTTGATATTTAGGTAAAATGTCTCCCGTCACCGATGTTTGTGGGTCTTTGAAATCCTTGAAAAAGTTCAAGGTCCTTGAAGGTTTTTGGGAAATCACCCTAAATAGACATGGGTCCTTGAAAGTGCTTGAATTTTTGAGTAAGAATGAAGTTGACTCTCTCACACCAAAGTCCATAGAGAAAATCAGTGATTTTAGCTCACGGAGACACAGGAGCTGCTGGTCCTCTGCTGCCTCGTGTGGTCACTTTGTGTCACCGCGGTAACTCAGAACTGAGGATTTTTAAAGCCGAATAGACAAAATCAGACGTTTGAAGTTAGTGATGGAGGAAGCAGTGGATCAACAACTCCTGTGATGTTAAAATCTCTGGTTTACTCTATGGACTTTGGTGTGGGAGAGTGAGTGAGGCAATTATATTATTATTATTATTATATATTAATATGTGTGTTATTTCATGTTCAGTGAGATGTTCATGAAGACATGAGCACATCCCACAGGTTTCCATGGAGACCTCATTCGACGCCGTAGAGCTCCGGGAGCTGAGGGGCGGAGCCACGGCGAGCTGCGCCGCCCACGGCTTTGAGAACGCGTCGTTCCAGCACGACGAAGGCGAGCAAAGCCGCCAGCAGGAGGCGACAGAGTCGGCCGTCTGTCAGCCCTCAACTTCAAGCACCGACAAGGTCTGAGCGCTTTGTTTTGTTTTGTTTTTCCACAACTTCTCCTCATCTTCATTGAAAATTGCCCTGAAAAAAAACATTTCCAACCCTTGAAAGTGCTTGAAAATTGCCTTGAATAGACACGGGTCATTGAAAGTGCTTGAATTTTGCATAAGAATGAAGTGAAGTTGATATTTAGGTAAAATGTCTCCTGCCACCGATGTTTGTGGGTCTTTGAAATCCTTGAAAAAAAGTTCAAGGTCCTTGAAAGTTTTTGAAAATTGCAGTAAATAGACATTGGTTCTTGAAAGTGCTTGAATTTTGCGCAAGAATGAAGTTGATATTTAGGTAAAATGTCTCCTGCCACCGATGTTTGTGGGTCTTTGAAATCCTTGAAAAAAGTTCAAGGTCCTTGAAGGTTTTTGGGAAATTACCCTTAATAAACATGGGTCATTGAAAGTGCTTGAATTTTGTGTAAGAATGAAGTGAAGTTGATATTTAGGTAAAATGTCTCCTGCCACTAAAAATTGTGGGTCCTTGAAATCCTTGAAAGTTTTTGAAAATTACCCTTAATAGACATGGGTCACTGAGCGGTTTGTTTCGTTTTGATTTCCCAGAACATCTCCTCATCTTCATATGTTTAATCTTCTTCCTCCAGGAGCATCATCATCAGCATCACCATCATCACCAGGAGCTCCGCCCCCAGTCGTACGACGAGGAGGACGGCGGCGGCGGTGGCGGCGGCGGCGGCGGCGGCGGCGGTGAGCAGGAGGACGGTCCGGACTTCGCCGAGCTGAGTCCTCCTGAAGACCACTCGGCCGACTACGGCTTCATCCTCGCCCTGGTGTTCCTGGTGGGCGGCATCGTCCTGGTGGTCATCGCCTACACCATCCCCCGAGAGGCCAAGGTGGACCCGGACGCGGTGTCGGCGCGCCAGATGGAGAAGCTGGAGATGTACTACGCCGAGCTGGGCGCCCACCTGGACAAGTGCATCATCGCGGGCCTGGGCCTGCTGACGCTGGGCGGGATGTTCCTGTCCGTGCTGCTCATGGTGTCCATCTGCCGGGGCGAGATGTACCGGCGCCGGGCGGCGTTCGTGCGACCCAAGAGGACGTACGGCTCCGTCAACCTGAGGCTCAAACAGCTAGCTACGGGGGAGGCGGGCGGCGGCGGCGACGAGGTTCCGGCGGAACAAGCGGGCGACGGAAATAACGTAGGACCGGGGCCGAGCCGTGACTCAAAATCAGAACCAGAACCAGGACCGAGCAGACTCCCTCCCACCGCTTCTTCTTCTTCACGCGGAGTCATTTAGCCGTCTTCTGCGGCGTCACCTTCCTCGGCGTTAGCGCTCAAAAAAAACGGCGCCGGTCCGACATTCGTGCCGTTGCCAGGAGAAGCACAAGGATTTAACCGTCGGGTTGTCGGGGTGAAACGTAAAAGCACAGAGTGTCCGACACAGACCTGGAGGATTTGAACGCCACGTTCTCGACATCATCGTAGGTTGATGGTTCAATCTGCTACAACGTCTTGCTAACTCGGCTAACCCGGCTCGACTCGGTTTGGTATCGGACGCGTGGTTTTGTAAAGCAGTTGTTTTTGGGTGAAACTGAATCATTAAGAATCAGTTGATTTGTTCACAGAATCGTTCACTGAACTGAAAAACCTGCCGAACGTGGTCGTGATTCGGCCGAATCTCTAAATTCACCAGAATCCTCTGTTAAATATTGAGATTTTGGACATTTGCTTTGCTAAATGTTGCAGATTAATGATGATTTTTAAGTAGTGCCGGGCGCGTTAACGGCGGTTAGCGGCGTCAACGTTAACGCGCAACGCATTTCCATGACGACGGACGCGTTTGACGTCATGTTTACGTGACTCCCCGATTGTCGAAACGAGTCTCTAAAGCTAACGCTAAACTTTAAAAACAGAGGCACGCGTACGCAGCACGCAGGTACGCTAACGTTATTTGTTAGCGCCGCTCTTTTCCTTTCATAAGCAGACCGCTCCAGTTCAAGTGTAGGCAGCGCTAACGGCGCTAACGGTGCTAAAGGAGCTAACGGAGCTAAGTGGTAAACGGTGCCTGGACTCCGGCGTCGTGGCACGTAAACATGACGTCTAAAATATTTGATATTTTAAAGCGTTTGGCCACAAAATCGTCTTTTATTCACCACGAAGGACAAATATTATAGAGGTGATATATATATATATATATATGTATATATATATATATATATATATATACATTATCAGCGCAGAGACAAAGAAAGGAATGATTTGACTGAGGTGATGGAGAGAATGAGTCACTGCTGAGAGGGTGTTAGAGATTAAACCAGAAACTGTCATGTAAAAGAATAACAATAATTATAACGATCCCTTTTCCTTCTTTATTTTAATTTTACAGCCATTTGTAGAGGATTCTTTTTCACCAACACGTGGTTTAAAAACACATCGATCTGTTCGTTCACAGTCGGAAAAAGTTTCGTTAAGAGCAGAGAAAGTCGACTTCTCACTTCACACGTTTTTTTTTTCACAACGTACGAACTGTTGCTATAAATAAATTCACCGTCTCACACCCCGTCGTCGCAAAAAGTGTTGCTTCGCGTTTGCTAATCAGCGCCGTCTGCTAGCGTCTCCACAGTGTCACTGTCTCTCCGTTAAAAAAAAAATAAAAATAACAATGAATATTCACATTCAAATCTGCTGTGACAAGAAACGTTAACAATTTAAGCTAACGTGCTAAAAATATGCCAGAAAATCCGAACAAATTCAACTTAAATGACGCGTTAATGGATAGAAAACGACAAAGTCTTCATTTAAAAACAAAACAAAACAAAATGTGAAGGTTCGGTCTTTGTTTTTTGCCGACAACCAGAAGCTAGTTTTGACCGGAATGAACCTTTAATGACGCGGCGCCTGCTATATGTAAATGTCATGATGTTTATTTAAACGTCATGTAAGGATACGATTATGCCTTAATGACGAAACACACGCTGTAAATTGTTTGTACACAAATATTATAACGCTAATGTATTATAAGCTCTGTGTCGTTAGCCAGTTAGCTAACATTTATGTAGTTACGCACACAAACACACAACATCCTCATATGTCTATTAAAGGCTCAGCGCTCTTAAATTGACTTAAATCAATACTTAATATATCAGTAAATACTTAAATATACTGTAAGTCGGCTTTTGACTACGCGGCCAGCAGAAGCTAACGCTAACGCTCAGAAGCCACGACAAAAATAAACGTAATTCAACTGGTATCAGTTTTATTCAACAGGAGATTATTAGAATATAACAGTTTGTAGATATTAGCGCTGGAGCTAATCAAGTGTAGATTGATTGTTATAAAAGTTTTACGTATATTTACGGAATCCGTTTTATCAAAATAATTTCCCTCAAACGTTTGTGTCTCTGCTGACGTGTCCTTGAGTAAGAAAACGCGATGGGATTTTTCGTGTCGTTTTAAAGCTACTTACGAACATTTAAAGTGTTTTACACAACATTTAAATGTGTTATAAAAGTGAACTCACAAACACCACGGGGCTAATGCGAGAGCTAACATTAGCTACATAAGTGCGACCATTAGCTTGAATGACACGACACATATTTCAATACGTTTTTGTTGTTGTTGTTGTTGTTTCACAATAAACTGTAAAATGGTTTGAAAAGTGAAGCCCAGGAAGTAGCATTTAGCCACTAGGGGGCAACATCTTAGGCTGGATATGAAAAGAATTGATGTAGACTTGTAGGTTTGGTTCTTCTTGAAGCCAAATAGGAAGTGAAAATATATTAAATAACCACCAGGGGGCGACTTTGCTGGTTGCAGAAGGAACGCTTGATTTTTAACGTCAGTCGACACGTTTTTCTAAAGAGTTAAAAAGTCACGATCACAAGTTTCGGGTCTTCTTGCGATGTCAATTTTGTAAATTTAAATACATTTTACAAAAAGGACGATAAATTTTACGTTGCAGGCGAATTTGTGATTGAAAACACAGTGGACTGTTGTTGTATTCAGTTTGTTGGTTTCACGCGCTCTGGGTTAGCATTTGTATGAAGAATCACGTCGCGCGAGCTTTTCACAACAACTGAAGCTAACTGCGTGAATCTCGTGTCTTTGCTCGATACAAATCCGTGCTGACGAATAACGAAGAGCTGATTTTGAGCTTTTGAGCGACCTGACGTTTACTGAGGCTAGCTTTACACGACAACGCTCCCGGATGAAACCCGACAAAATATTTTATCCGACGTGCCTTTCGTTTTGACGTCGACTGCGTTTTTGGGGCTTAAAAACGCAAAAAAATTAACTCACTCCACCGTCGCGTTCCCGTCTAAAGGGTTGAAAACGCAAAAGTGTGCTCTGAGCTGGTCGTGCTAGCTAGCTATCCTCCCGTACACAGTGCCACCTAGCCACCTGGCATGCACACTACATCAAATTTCACACACTTTTGCGTCTAAACGCAAAATAAAAAGTGGGAACGCAACGCCACTTTTGCGGTTTGTTCTCAGATCGTTGTCGTGTAAAGCTAGCCCAAGTCAAACTAGCGTAAAAACGTAAACAGTAGGTTGAATGTTTCAGCTTTAAGTTCATTAAAGTAAAAACTCAGATCGGAGGTTCGACAGACAGAAGAGACGAGCACAGAGCAAAAATCATGCTCCGGTTCCTTTCCGTGAAATCAATCTTTATCCAGTCGACCGTGTCAGCAGAGAAATGAGTCTATTTATATCGAGGATCGTCGCTGGAGCCGTTCTCGAATGTCGTGGAAAGTCCTTGTGAGGACGAAAGAGGACGGAGACGAGACTCAGAGAGAGTTTTGGTTCAAACACCAAACTCTTGTCACATCTTCTCCTAAAGGTCGAGGAGGTCAGAGCAGAAACGATACGAGGACGTGGAGTTCCAGGGCGTATTTGTGCATATTTAGCTAAATAGATTGTTAAATATGTTGTCAGGAAAGTCATCTTTTAGCTAACCTCAAGCTTGCTAGCTCAATCGGATTAATGTTTTCAGCAATGCCATCTTTTAGCTATTTTTTTTAGCTAGTCAGTTAAATACATTGCTCAAGATGTTGTCAGGAATGTCATCTTTTAGCTAACTTAAAGCTAGCTAGCTAAATATGTTTTCAGCAGTGTCATCGTTGAGCTGAATTTCAGCTAGCCAGCTAAATAGATTGCTAAATATGTTGTCAGGAATGTCATCTTTTAGCTAACTTAAAGCTAGCTAGCTAAATATGTTTGTTCAGTGGTCATCTTTTAGCCAACTTTCAGTGGAGTTCCAGAGCGAGAACATTAGTTCTCGTTTGGGAATGAGTAAGAAAATGGTGAATCATTTTGTTGAATTTGTCTAAATTTTGCCAAAACACAAAGATGAAAAAACACCTGAATTAGGATTATGGGTTAGGGTTAGGGTCATCTTTTAATGTCAGGAAAGTCATCTTTAAGCTTACTTAAAGCTAGCAAGCTAATTATGTTTTCAGCAATGTCATCTTTTAGCTAACTTTCAGCTAACCAGCTAAATAGATTGCTAAATATGTTGTCAGGAAAGTCATCTTTTAGCTAACTTAAAGCTAGCGAGCTAATTATGTTTTCGGCAGTGTCAGCTTTTAGCTAACTTTCAGCTAACCCGCTAAATAGATTGCTAAATATGTTGTCAAGAATGCCACCTTTTAGCTAACTTAAAGCTAGCTAGCTAGACACCTGAATTAGGACTAGGTGTTTACGTGAGCGTCTGGAGGTGGGCGTGGTTAAGGACGACGCCTTTAACGATGTTTGTGCAGGAGATCGTCACGTCCTCAGACTCTTTGTTTGTCACTTTCACTCATCGTTTGTCCGCTTTTATTCCGAAGTTTGTGTTCTCTGTTGTCGTCGCGTCGACTTGTGCGTCCTCGCAGAGGAGTTCAAAGGTCGCGTTTTGTCGGGAGCTTGTTTCAGAGCTTTTACTCGAGGACACTTCAGCAGCAGCAGCAGACTGTTGACCCTGAGATTAAACTCGTTCATCACTTTATAGCCTCCTCCTCCTGCTCCTGCTCCTCCCCCTGCTCCTCATGCTCCTCCCCCTGCTCCTCCTGCTCCTCCCCCTGCTCCTCCTGCTCCTCCTCCTGCTGCTGCTGTAAAGAAAGGGGATGATCAAACATATATTAAAAACTATATATATATGCACAAATATAACACACAACACAACAACGTTTTACTCCCAGGACCCAGTGAATGTACACAGTTAACACTTAACGCAGCAGGTGGCGCCATCGCTGTCACGCAATATCACGACACGCAGCTGTACAGACGTCATTTTTGAATAATCTACGGAAGAGGATTAGGACCAAATGTGTTTAAAAACAAACAAATATACAGAATTATTATGATTTTAATGTCGGAATTGTGACCTTTTCCCTCTTTAATCTCAGAATTACGATTAGGATTATGGTGAAATGTCACATGTGGCCTTAATCCCCCGTCATTATAGAGTGAAATTATGAGTTTTAAATCTGTGACGTTCAAGAGTCTTTAAATGTCATTTTAAGACATTAAATGTAAAAACTAGTATATATATACCTACTCCCATGAGGTTAGATCGTTGGTTCTCAAAGTGTGGCCCGGGGGCCAATGGCAGCCCGCAGAAACATTTCTGTCGGCCCCGCAATGAATTACAGTTGATAGTTTTAATCCAGGAGCTACTAAGCTTATTAAATGTTTATTGGACATTACTGGATACAGATCAATAAATGTAAACTGTACAACTGTATTTACTATGTCATCAAATTTTGGATGACATAGTGACACAGTATAGTATGACTTTTTTGTCAAATTTTGGCATTTAAATTTTTACACCAAAAACTGTAAAATGTTGAACGACATAGTATAGTATGACTTTTTTGTCAAATTTTGGACCAATTTTTTTTCGAAAAAAATTGTCAAATTTGGGACCAATTTTTTTTTTGAAAAAAATTGTCAAATTTGGGACGACATTGTACAAAGTTTTTGTAAAATTTTGGACCAAAAACTTTTTCCCCCAAAAATTGTAAAATTTTGAAAGACATAGTATAGTATGACGTTTTTGTCAAATTTTGGACCAACTTTTTTTTGAAAAAAATTGTCAAATTTGGGACGACATAGTATTGTACAACGTTTTTGTCAAATTTGGGACCAAAAACTTTTTTCCCCAAAATTTTTTAAAAATTTTACGACATAGTATAGTATGACGTTTTTGTCAAATTTTGGACGAAAATTTGTTTTTCAAAAAAATTGTCACATTTTGGACAACGTAGTATAGTATGTCGGTTTTGTCAAATTTTGGACGCCATAGTTATTACAAATGGGATTTATTTCAGTTTTTTCCCTTTGGCGGCCCTCAGTCCAATGTTGGGTTCCTAAATTGGCCCTCAGGTATCACAACTTTGAGAACCACTGGGTTAGATGTTGAATTCCTTTGGTGCATGAGGTCAGAGGTCAAAGTTGATTTGTTTGAGTCATGATGACTTTGAATAATTTGTACTTTTACATGTTTTCAGGACTTTAAAAAATATATTTCCCCAGATTTTTTTTTTAAATTGCAGCCAATGTTTCAGATTAATTATGTCATTTTTTTACGCTTTGATTAAAGATGAATCAGAGATGAATTCAGACATTTTACATTTTACTGAAATTTGTTTAAAAAAAAGGTCCAATTTAAATGTGAAACGCTTATGAATGTGAGGAGTTGTTGAATGTTCTGTAACAGAAATGATGACGAGATCAGATATAAACAAATATATAAATATATATATGTGTGTGTGTGATTAAATCCCTGTTTGTGCTTCATCTCAGTGAAGCTGCATGTTTTTTTACCGTGATTCTGTTTCATGTTCGTTCCAACGATGCTGGGTTTAAACTGTGATTTTATTTTTATTTTTTTGTTAATGTAAACAATAAAATAACTCTTTTTTCGTTGTTTTTTAATCCCACGTGTTTTCTGGCCAACTTCATTTATTATTCTGCATTCCCTGATTTCCACAAATCAAATGTTTATTATTTGTTCTGGTTGATCCTGCTCATGTTTTTTGTTTATTTGTTTATTTAATGTCTTTTAACTTGTTTGTATTTATTTATTTGTAAAGCACTTTATTATAGCTAGGTACATGAATAGATATGTTCATGATATAATCAGGAATGTCACATTTTTGCTAACGTTCAGATAGCTAGCTAGATAGCTATGTTGTCAGTAATGACATCCTTTAACTAACGTATGTATGTTGTCAGGAATGTCATTGTTTAGCTAACTTTCAGATAGCCAGCTAAATATGTTTTCTGGAATGTCATATTTTAGCTAACCTAAAGCTTGCTAGCTCAATCGATGGATTAATGTTTTCAGCAATGCCATCTTTTAGCTAACTTTCAGCTAGCCAGCTAAATAGATAGCTAAATGTGTTGTCAGGAATGTCATCTTTAAGCTAACTTAAAGCTAGCTAGCTAAATATGTTTTCAGCAATGTCATCTTTTAGTTAATTTTCAGCCATCCAGCTCAATAGATTGCTACATATGGTGTCAGGTAAGTCATCTTATAGCTAACTTAAAGCTAGCTAGCTAAATATGTTGTCAGGAATGTCATCTTTGAGCTAACTTAAAGCTAGCTAGCTAGCTAAATATGTTTTCAGCAATGTCATAGCTAACTTTCAGCTATCCAGCTAAATATGATGTCAGGAAAGTAATCTTTTAGCCAACTTAAAGCTAGCTAGCTAGCTAAATATGATTTCAGCAATGCCATCTTTTAGCTAACTTTCAGCTATCCAGCTAAATAGGTAGCTAAATATGTTGTCAGAAATGTCATCTTTTAGCTTACTTACAGCAAGCTAGCTAAATATGTTTTCAGCAATGTCACCTTTTAGCTAACTTTCAGCTAGCCAGCCAAATATATAGATAACTAAATATGATATGTCGTCAGTAATGTCATCTCTTAGTTAAATTTAAGCTAGCTAGCGAAATAGATGTATATGAAATCTTTTAGCTAACTTTCAACTACATAGAAATCTATAATTCTGCTAATATTAACAATAAAAGACCTAATGGGTCACAAGTTTTACCTTATGTTTATGAAAATGAAACCTTTTCATATTCACTAAACTATTTTTTTTAATTAATATTTCTTTTATATTATATATTTATTATAATATAAAGGATATTTTATATAAGTTCCCCAGAAAAACAACCACATGGAGCAGAAAGTGGATTCTGTGAATTTTATTGAAGTGTTTTGGCCTGAAGTCACTCATGAACCATGAGCTTAAATAAGAAATAATCCAAAACACTGTAATCACTGTTTAAGCTTTTCTAAAGATGTGCACAACAAACATTCTGTTCAAGAACGAGATGCAGTTTAATGACGAGACCATGAAAATCTAAACAGACTGGAGTTTTTCTTTAGTTTTTAACTTTAAATGTTATAATCTGTGAACATTTTAATCCAAATATAATCTCTCTAAATCACAGAAAAACATTAGAAATGTTCACTTTTTTCATACTCAATTAATCTATGTTTTATTTTCTCCATTAGAAACTTCAAACTGATTAATTGATGAATTTAGTGAACGAATTAGCGACAAATGTAGTGATTCATTTCCAGAACATGTTCAGTAAATACAGCCTCGTTTTATGCATGCTTTTTTAAACATATACACATAAACAATGTTAACTAAAAGGTTTCTGCGAATCTGTCAGTCTTTGGAAATCATTGATCTGCAGTGTCTCTTCTTATTTGTGTGGCAGCTTTTTCTAGTTTTGTCACATAATGGAAAGTTATTTTATTAAAGATGCAAAGGAGGGAATGAAAATGTCATCTCTGCTGTTTGTGTTTGTGTTTGTGCAGGAATCTACATGAACATGTCGTCATAACCAGGAGGAGGCATGTGGTCCGGATCAGGCCTGGAAAGACAGGACACATCATGTCATTATCTGTCGTCTATATGTATAAAAAGGCATGCACTAAGGTGTGTGTGTGTGCGCGTGTGTGTTCTTGTACTTGCGGCACAATTTTGGACCAAGAATTTTGGGTCAATTTTTTTTTCAAATTTTGGACCCAAATTTTTTTTTAAAATTTTGGACCCAAATTTTTTTTTCAAATTTTGGACCCAAATTTTTTTTCAAATTTTGGACCCAAATTTTTTTTTCAAATTTTGGACCCAAATTTTTTTTTCAAATTTTGGACCAAATTTTTTTTTTTTAATTTTGGACCGCATTTTTTTTCAAATTTTGGACCAAATTTTTTTTTTTTAATTTTGGACCACATAGTATAGAATGACGTTTTTGTCAAATTTTGGGTCAAATTTTTTTTTCAAATTTTGGACCGCATTTCTTTTTTCAAATTTTGGACCGCATTTTTTTTCAAATTTTGGACCAAATTTTTTTTTTATTATTTTGGACCAATATTTTGGGTCAAATTTTTGACCAAAATTTTGGGTCAAATTTTGGACCAAAATTTTGGGTCAAATTTTGGACCAAAATTTTGGGTCAAACTTTGGACCAAATTTTGGGTCAATTTTTTTTTCAAATTTTGGACAACATAGTATAGAATGGATTGTCAAATTTTGGACCAAAAATGTTGGGTAAATTTTTTTTTCAAATTTTGGACGACATAGTATAGTATGACATTTTTGTCCTGTACACATTTTATGGTACTGCACGCAGTAGTTCTTTATCGATGTCATTCATGAAGTAGATATTTGTGATTGTGTTGATTTATAAAGTGGAAACGCTGGTCCTCACTTTGTCAGCACTTATACTCGGTCCTCAGTATGCAGCAAGTACAAGAGTGTGTGTGTGTGTGTCACTGGCTCACCCTGGTCTACGTTGTCCCACAGGTCCAAACGGGTCGAAGCGAGCCCCCGGGGGAACGGCACCAGGAGGCAGGATGTCCGGGATCCCACTGGACGGATCGAAACCAGAGCGAGGATAACCCGACCTCAGCGGGTCAACGATCATCCCGCCACCGCCGTGAGACCTGGAGAGCAGAGGTGACGTTTTCTTTACCACGACTTAAAAAGGACGACGATATACATCAACAAATCTAAATCTATATATATATATGTCTATATCGAATCTAATGTAGAGAGAGACGGTCTCACCCAAAAGGATCCAGATCTGCTCCTCCTGCAGCAAATGGAGGAACCATGGGGCTGGGCCTGGAAAACACACACACACACACACACACACACACACACACACACACACACACACACACACACACACACACACACACACACACACTCTGATTGACTTTCTCCTCTATCATCGCTCCTCCTCCTCCTCCTCCTCCTCCCTGTGATGATGTCACTCTCACTCTTCCTCTCTCTCTCAGGTTTTAGTCCTTTCCATCTGTCACTGTTCTGATCTCATCCTTCACTTCTCTCCCTCCTTCACCTCCTCCCTCCCTCCTTCCACCTCCTTCCTTCCCTCCTTCACCTCCTTCCTTCCCTCACTCCTTCTCCTCCTCCCTTCCCCCAACTTCACCTCCTTCCCTCCTTCCTTCCCTCCCTCACCTCCTTCCTCCCTCTTTCCTTCCCTCCCTCCTTCACCTCTTTCCTTCCCTCCCTCACCTACTCCCTCATTCACCTCCTCCCTCCCTCACCTCCTTCCTTATGTCTCTCCTTTACCTCCCTCCTCCTTCACCTCCTTCCCTCCCTCCATCACCTCCTTCCTTCACCTATTTCCTTCCCTCCCTCTCTCACCTCCTTCACTCTCTCCTTCCTCCCTCCTTCACCTCCCTCCTTCCTTCCTTCCCTCCTTCACCTCCTTCCCTCTCTCCTCCCTCCTCCCTCATCTCCTTCCCTCTCTCCTTCACCTCCCTCACCTCCTTCCCTCCTTCACCTCCTTCCCTCTCTCCTCCCTCCTCCCTCACCTCCTTCCCTCTCTCCTTCACCTCCCTCACCTCCTTCCTTCCTTCCCTCCTTCACCTATTTCCTTCCCTCCCTCTCTCACCTCCTTCCCTCCGTCCCTCCTTCACCTCCTTCACCTCCCTTTCCTCCTCACATCTCATCTGATCTGGTCATAGCAAAGTGAAGGTGTGTGTGTGTGTGTGTGTGTGTGTGTGTGTGTGTGTGTGTGTGTGCGTGTGCGCGTGCGTGTGTGTGTGTGCGTGTGTTGCAGCTGACTATCTCTCTCCATCTCTTCCTGCGACTTTTCCCTTCATCTCACTGCTGTAAATACTGAACTGTGACCTTAACCATAACTACTACTAACCCTAACCCTAACCTTCAGTTTAACCGACCTGTGAGGATGATGAGGATGATGAGGATGATGAGGATGACGTCCGGGGACACGGAGTGGGTCACTGTCCTCTCTTCCTCTCCTCTGCTCCTCATCCTCGTCCCGGCGACTCTTCCTCGTCGTCCTCCGTCCGCTCGTCGTCTCCTGAGGCGGCAACAGCTGAGTCCTCACCTTCACTGACAGACTGTCTGCATCTATGTACACACTGGGAAAATACATGTATATATATATATATATATATATATATATATATATATATATATATGTGTATATGTGTATATGTGTATATGTATGTGTATGTGTATGTATATCTATGTGTATATATATGTATATATACATATATGTATGTGCATATATGTACACATATACATACACATATATACACACATATATATATACACATATATACATATACATACACACATATAAACATATATATATATACATACATATATACATATACACATATATATACATACACATATACACACACATATATGCATATACATACACTTATACGTACATTGTACACTATACACCTATATACATGCATATATATATATATATATATATGCATATATATATATATATATATGTATACACGCATATATACATGCATATATATACATATATACATGCATAGCATGCACAAACCAACCTGTCAAACGAGTGCAACTGTTGCTCGTTCACGTGATCGCTCATGTTCACCGTCAAGTCTGACACCTGCTGTGTGCTGAGGTTCTACACACACAAACACACACGCACACACACACACACAGAGGATTAAATTGGCGTACACTTTAAAAACTACCACACATGTTTGTTTATCAAAGATTAAACACGATTTCAGTCTCATTTAGTCAGAAACAGTGTCGTCATTTAAGATGTTGTCTTTGCTGACATCTAGTGGTCAGTACACAGCGTGTGTGTGTGTGTGTGTGTGTGTGTTCACCATCAGGTTAAAGATCAAACTGGAGTCCACAGCCATGGCCTTGAGCAGCAGTTGTGCGTTGCTGTTGTTGTTGTTGTTGTCTTGATATCTCAGGCTGTAGATCTCTCTGTTGCTGCTCCAGTCAACAGGAAGCAGCTCTGACTTCTTATCAGAGCCGCTGGGCTGCGGGTTTAAATGACATTTTACACGGATTAACAACAGCAGACACTGGAAAATGTCAAAATAAAGGTTTACGGTTAAACTAAATCAACAAAAAAAACTAAACTTTGTCAGGTAAACTTTTAAATTAGAAACGTCTGAGAAGAGAATTGTGCAAACGGACATAAATAAGTTATAAACAGCCTATTCATAGAGTAATAACTATGCTATTATTACAATCAATATTTCACACATGTTCTCGTTGCTGCCTTCCTTTCAAACTCATTATTCCTTTATTTTATTTATTTTGCATTAAACAAAACATTTTGCTAAATTATGTTATTGTTTTATATATATTTTACTAAAAAGTCAAATTTTTCACCAAAGAAAGCTAACGCTGAGCTGCATGTTTGCAGGAGAGTTGGTGAATGCAGAATCTCGTTAAAAAAATATCTCAAATTAAGTTCTGTTTTGAAGAAAATGTGTCAATATCTTCACTAAAGCAGACAAAACATGTTTACATGTATGTTGTAAGGATTCTTCTTCTATTCGGCGCATAAATAAATTACAAAGCAGCGATTATTTAGATGGAAGCTTTGTTCAGCTCCACGACTTTCAAGGTTCACCCGGAAACAATGTCGTGGTCGGGTCGTATTATATGCAGAATCTCGTTGAAGAAACTCTCAATTTAAGTTCTGTTTTGGAGAAAATGTGTCAACACATTCGCTAAACAAGACAAAAATATGCACACGTATGCTGGAAGGCTCGTGCTTCTATTCGGCGTATAAATGAGTTACAAGGCAGTCGTTATTTAGATGTACATGTCGTTTCAGCTCCACGACTTTCGAGGTCCACCCGGAACCGAAGTCGTACAAACTGGTTCACAAACGCATCTGTGTTTCCGACCATGATGATGTGCTCACCGTGTCCCCGGAGCCGACACACCGGTATCCGCTCTTGATCATCTCCCAGTGCACGAAGCAAACCACGGCGTCGTGTGCTGACCTGATGCTGTCAGAGACGCAGGAGAACAACACCTCCAAACCGGCCATGTTCCCTCCTGTGTGTGTTGTGTTGTGTTGTGTTGTTGTGTTGTGTGTGTAACTGTCCAACAACCACAACAGCCTCAACAACACAGCAGTTTCCTTAGAAGCGAAAACGAAAGCGTCAACGGTAACATGCAACGGTACTGTGTTCCTGTCCGAGCCTTTCAGCGTAAAAGCACAACAACGGCCACACCTGCGCCTATCTTTGGATGACGTAATAAAGTGCTCATTTATTTTAGTAAGGAGTAAAAAAAAAAGAAAGAACAGATCTAAACAAAAAAATAAATTAAAAATAAACAGATGTAGGCTCTTAGTAAGCACTACTCCGTCAAAATGAACATAATCACCAGTGCACTTTATATTCAAACCGATACGTCTATAGTGAGCATCAGTTAAACTGAATTAAAGTAATACTGATAATACGTTTAAATCAGATAAAAGGTATTACAAAACCTCTAATAGTTAATATAATATATCATAAAATATATAAATATAAGTATAATCGCAGTATCATTAACGGAAAACAGTGTACACTATTTCTAACTTCACAGACCTTTGTTCGGCGTGTTTTGATCCAACGCATAAAAGTGTCCGACGGTGAAAACGTGCTCGTGCTTGTTGGTTCCGCTATCGACTAAAGACGTGGGTAAAAAAACAAGATCCACAAAAACAACAACATTAATAAACACGATAAAGTATTAAAATGGCGTTAAAGTCGCACATTTCTACACGAAGAAAAATAAAAAAGCCCAAACTATTTGGAGACGAATACGTCGCACACGTTCAACGCCGATTATCTGATGATGACTAATCATTTTTTTAGTTTTAGAAAACTACCATCACGTATCGTATTAATAATATTAATATTTATGCTAATTCTTGTTTTAAACACTATTTTGATGTGATCCCGTTCGCACAGAGTCGCGTTATTATTATTATTATTATTATTATTCGGTTTGGTTTCTTTGGTACAGTATACGATAAGGGAAAACTACATTTCCCGTCGTGCCTTTCGCGGGGCGGACAGCTTCAGCTTCCCTGTCAAGATGGCGGCTCCTTTGACTCTGCTCCTGCTTGTGGCTATCACTGTCCGCGCTGCTCTCTTCAGGTCCTGTTTAACGGACTTAATTGCGGAGCGGGTGGAGGTGGTGTCACCGCTGACCGCCTGGAAGCGAGGTAAGCGGACCTTCGGCGGCTTTTTGGGGGCTGTTTGTGTCGCTGAAACGTGGCTGCGGTTGCCTCCTCACCGCGGCGCTGTTACCCGGTGATGTATGTCGAACCGGTTTAGCTAACCCGCGGTTTCAAACACTTCAATCAAAGTACAAAATAAGACTTAATTTAGTGTTTTTCCCCCACTGATGTTTATGATGTTTATGATGTTCACTGTGTTGTGTTGGGGAGCTCTGTTTGTGCATCAACCGGCGACACCGGAGCCTTGACTGGGGCTGAGAGCAGGTGTCCCCGCTCTTGTGTCCGGGTCCTCCTCATCAACCTGATCAAAGCCTGGTCTCCAACCTCTTTAGCCGGTTAAATGTCTGTGCTTTTCTGCCCGGGGATGTTAACAAAATCAAAATCTCACGATGCTACAATACCGCGGTAACACATCCACTGCATGGTATTTATTGGGCTTTGCTCATTCTTCTATTTCCTCATCATCTTTTTGTTATTCTGGCCTTGTCATGCCCTGAAAACGACTGTCTTTTATGTTGATAGGTGACTGAATTGTGCAGAAATTATCGTTAAAAAACTACGACAGAGTATTAGGGCCACACTGTCTCTTTTTGAGAATAAAGTCGTAATATAAAAGTTTGATTTTGCTCAGATTAAGGACAATAGTCTGAGGTCGGTAGGTTTTCTTAATGTCATGTAAACACGTTAATAGTCCGACTAAAGTCGAGCTTGCATGGATACGCTTAGTCGGACTTGGGGTTCAATAAATGGATTTATCTCCTCTGCATGTCGACTCAGCGTTCATTCCATTCATGCATCCATTCATGGAGCGTGTTCCTGTTCAAGAAAGAGCTTGTTTTGTGGATTATTTAAAGGTTTAAAGTACATAAACACACACTCACAGTGATGCACCTCAACTCTTCATGAATTATTCACCGCAGCAGGAAGTAGAATCATTAAAATAAAAGCTGTCGCTGTTGGTTTTCAACAGAGGAACGACGTGTGACCACTGATGCTGTCTTTCTGTGACACTTTGGAACAGAACAGCACAGAATAGCAATAGTTAAATACATGCAGCATATAATGTACATGATGAAGAGCAATAAATATCAAACTAATTTAAATTTAAAGTACCTTAATGTTCATACCAACAGTGTCCATTACCTATTACTGTTATATTTGTTTATTTGTCTGTTTGTTTGCAGTGGTTGAAGGTTTGGCTCTGCTGGATCTGGGAGTGTCACCATACTCTGGAGATGTTTTCCATGAGGTGAGACACACACACGCATATTAGCAATGCTAATATTTTTAATGACTGCTAAAATGAAATATAGCTAAATATAAATAAACGTGTCGTGTGGCCATACGCTTCATGTAGTGGTTAGCGCTCCCCGTTTGTGACCCGGTAAGAACAAGGGTCTTTCTGCGTGGAGGTCACATGTTCTCTAGGGGTGTGGCCAATTTTTTTTATCGCGATTCTCATTTACGACGATTCAGAGTCGATATAAAACGTCACAGAATCGATTCTTTTGTATAAAGAGTAGTGCTGGGCACGTTACGTGCTGCGACGCTGGAATCCAGGCACCAGGATTACCAGTTAGCGTTAGCTCCTTTGGTGCCGTTAGCTGCGTTAGCTCCTTTAGTGCTGTTAGCTGGTTTAGCGCTGTTAGCTGCGTAAGTTACTTTAGCGCCATTAGCTGCATTATCTCCTTTAGTGCTGTTAGCTGCTTAAGCGCCGTTAGTTGCGTTAGCTCCTTTAGTGCTGTTAGCTGCGTTAACTCCTTTAGTGCCATTAGCTACACTAGCTCCTTTAGCGCAACTACAGTGGAACTGGAGCGGTCTAACAAACAAATAACCAGCGTACCTGTGTACTGCGTATGTGTGCCTCTGTTTTTAAAGTTTAGCGTTAGTTTAGAGACTAATTTTAACTGAAAGATAAAATAAAAACATGTGTATTTAAAAACAAACTAACTATTTTATGGTATAAAACCAAGTGTTTAATTTTGTAACAATAACCAATTAAAAAGATAGCATGAAAACATGCGTTTTATTTTGTAAGAATAACTACTACCCTGAAGAAATAACATCAAAAATGTATTTTATTTCCTAAGAATAACTTCCAAAATGAAAGATAACATAAGAAAAGTGTATTTATTTTTCTAAGAATTATGACTTAAACACAATATGATATTATTTTCCTTTTAAAATCCCCAAACATGCTTTTCTCTTCTGTTCAGACTCCTCTCATCATTTACCTCTTTCACTTTGTGGTGGACTACGCTGAGGTGACATTTATGGTGAGTGTTTTGTGTGTTTTCCTTATGATGCACTCATGAACATCTATAAATGTAAGTGTTTGGTGGTGACATGTAATGTAATATAATAATATATGTGCTTAAATGGAAGAATTCCTGTTTGTTCTGGTGCTTATTACTTCACTTGTGTTTAATAGTTGGCAGATGTGATCACTGCGGTGGCGCTCTACATGGCCGTGCAGGACTACAACAAACAAGTGGTGAGGAAATATGAAATAGTGACTTCAGACGTCACTGTGTTGCGGCTGAGGTCGCGTTTTACTGACGCCGTTGTCTTTGATTTCAGTTCAGAAAGCAGAAGTTTGCCCTGGAGGCCGACCGCTACCCCCTCGACTGTCTGGACCTCATCAGAAGCCCCAAAGAAATGCACTACATCCCTCTGAAAGTCGCCATGTTGTAAGTCCCCATCTCCCACGATGCCTTGTGTGCCGCTGCTGAAGCAGAGCCAGCCTTCATCATCGTTCTTTCTTCTGTTTTTCTGCTCCACAGTTACCTCTTGAACCCGTTCACCATCCTGTCCTGTGTCGCCAAGTCGACCTGCGGTCTGAACAACGCCGTCATCGCCCTCTTCATCCTCACTACCATAAAGGGTACGTTCGCATTTTGAACGGCCTTTAAGTCGGGGCAGTCGATGTGTTTGCTAAAAAAAAACGGCGTCAACGTTAGCGCGCCGCGTTTCCATGACGACTGAACGGAAAAAAGACGCGTGACGTCATGTTTACGTGCCGCGGCACCGGAATCCAGGCACAGTTTACCACTTAGCACCATTAGCTGCGTTAGCTCCTTTAGTGCCGGTAGCTGCGTTAGCGCTGGTAGCTGCGTTAGCTCCCTTAGCACTGTTAGCTGTGTTAGCTCCTTTAGCGCTGTAAGCTGCATTAGCTCCTGTAGCGCTGTTAGCTGCATTAGCTCCTTTAGTGCCGGTAGCTGAGTTAGCGCTGTTTGCTGCGTTAGCTTCCTTAGCTGTGTTAGCTCCTGTAGCGTCGTTAGCTGCATTCGCTCCTTTAGTGCAGTTAGCTGCGTTAGCTCCTTGAGCGCCGTTAGCTACTTTAGTGCTGTTAGCTGTTTGCTCCTTTAGTGCTGTTAGCTGCGTTAGCTCCTTTAGCGCTGTTAGCTGCATTATCTCCTTTAGTGCTGTTAGATGCGTTAGCCCCTTGAAGCGCCGATAGCTGAGTTAACTCCTTTAGCGGTGTTAGCTACGTTAGCTCCTGTAGCACCGTTGGCTCCTTTTGCGCCGTAAGTGGCGCCTACAGTAGAACTGTTCATTGTTAAAGTTTAGCGTTAATTTACAGACTCATTTTAACAATCGGGAGTCACGGAAACATGACGTCGCGCGTTTACATTGACGCCGCTAACGTGTTTACGTTCCCATCAAAAGCCCAGCGGTGATTGAGTGGATTTCAGTTGATTTCAGTGTGTTTGTGTTGCAGGAAACGTGTTGCTCAGTGCCGTGTTTCTGTCCTTGGCCACGTATCAGTCCATCTACCCTCTGACTCTGTGCGCTCCAGCGCTGCTCTACTTGATGCAGGTCTGTTTGCACACGAACGGCAAACTTCAGATTAAATCAGACGGTAAATTATTTACACATTTGTTGTATAAACGTGAATGTGAATGTGTCTGTGGTCGTCTCCTAGCGTCAGTACATTCCCGTGAACTTCCGTCGCGCCGGTTTCTGGTGGTTCATCGCAGAGTACGCCTTCATGTACCTGGGCAGCCTCTCCGTCATCGTCTGTCTGTCCTTTTTCCTGCTCGGCTCCTGGGATTATCTGCCCTCAGTCTACGGCTTCATGTGAGTGCTGACCAATGATTCATTAAAACTGAATGATTTTAGTTTGTGGACGAAAACAAAGACATTCAACAACATTGTCATTTCCAGGTTTGACAAACACTGGTCAACGTTTTCTGCCGTTTTTTGGACCAAACGATTCATGGATTAATCGTTCGTTGCAGCTCCAGAGACATTAAAGTGTCTTTTTCACATTTATTCACTTTGAAACATTTATCCATGCCTAGATGGAATTGTTGTAACTGTTGCATAAAAGCAATATCACATATTGTATCAAAAATAAGTAACAAAAATAAAAGTGCCTCTTTATTACGGTCTCCATGACGACTGAGCGTAAAAAAGACGCCTGTGACGTCATGTTTACGTGACTCCGGATTGTTAAAATGAGTCTCTAAAGTAACGCTAAACTTTAAAAACAGAGGCACACATATGCAGTACACAGGTATGCTAACGTTATTTGTTAGCGCTGCTCTTTTCCTTTAATAAACAGACCGTTCCAGTTCCACTGTAGGCGGCCCTAAAAGAGCTAACGGCCCTAAAAAACGACAACGGCAATAAAGGAGCTAACTCAGCTAACGGTGCTAAAGGAGCTAACTCGGCTAACGGCGCTAAAGGAGCTTAAAGAGCTAACGCAGCCAACAGCCCTAAAAGAGCTAACAGCGCTAAAGGAGCTAACGTCGCTAAAGGCGCTAATGCACGTAACAGCGCTAAAGGCTCCAACGGCACTAAAGGAGCTAACTTCGCTAACGGCGCTAAAGGAGCTAGATCAGCTAACGGCGCTAATGCAGGTAACAGTACTAAAGGAGCTAACTCATTTAACGGCACTAAAGGAGCTAACTCAGCTAACGGCGCTAAAGGAGCTAAAAGAGCTAACGCAGCCAACAGCCCTAAAAGAGCTAACAGCGCTAAAGGAGCTAACAGCGCTATAGGAGATAACGGCGCTAAAGGAGCTAATGCACGTAACAGCGCTAAAGGCTCCAACGGCACTAAAGGAGCTAACTCAGCTAACGGCGCTAAAGGAGCTAATGCAGGTAACAGTGCTACAGGAGCTAACTCAGCTAACAGCGCTAAAGGACCAAACAACGCCTACGATTCTGAATCGTAGTAAATGAGAATCACAATTCTTATTCTTCTGAATGGATTTTTTTGGCCACACCCCTACTGAAAATGTAGTGAACAGCAGTTGCTAAACAACAAACTCCATCAAATCCCTTGATCAGATTCAGCTCATGGGCACAAAGTGACCACACGAGGCAGCGGAGGACGAGCAGCTCCTGTGTCTCTGTGAGCTAAAAAAACGCTGATTTTCTCTATGGGGTTTGGTGTGGGAGAGTGAGCTGTTTCCAGGCAGAAAATGCCGTGTAACGGCGACAAAACTGCAGCTGCTGTAAACATAAACCTGACTCCGCTCAGTGACGACGTCGTCTCTTCTCCCTCCACAGTCTCTCCGTCCCCGACCTGACCCCCAACATCGGCCTCTTCTGGTATTTCTTCGCCGAGATGTTTGAGCACTTCCGCCTCTTCTTCCTCTGCGTTTTCCAGATCAACGTCTTCTTCTACACCATCCCTCTGTCCATCAAACTCAAGTATGTCCTCGTTCCTACTCTCAACACTGTCCCTTTCTACATCACCCTAATGTACGCGTGTGTGTGTGTGTGTGTGTGTGTTTCAGAGAGCATCCGGTCTTCCTGATATTCATGCAGTTGGCCGTCATCTCCATCTTCAAGTCGTATCCCACAGTCGGAGACATCGCTCTCTACATGTCCTTCCTTCCTGTGTGGAGTCACCTGCACAGATGTGAGTTCAGAAACACTGGTGTGGACTCTCCAGCTTTCAAATGTCATCGCGTTGTATATCACAAAAATGACATTTGTGACGCTCTGTCGCACATTTTTGTGTTTGTTTTGATATCGCGTGACGCAATAAAAATGTGCAAAATGTATCGTAAAGCACAGAAATAACTGATGGGCTGCATTAAAGTCTCCTGTAGATGATGCTACTACGCATATTTTGAAAGAAATCCTACTTTTTTTCATCATTGTTAGCCCTTTCTGTTCAGAATATTCACTAATATTATCACTGTAATGCAGATTAGTGCCTATAAACTCACTATAGACGTCACTTATCTCCTGTAGATTATACTACAAACACCTATTTTGAAAAGAAACATACTTGTTTTTAAATTAGAATACTAGTGAATATTACTAGTGTAGTACCTGCAATATCACTATGGTCTTCATTTGCCTCCCGTACATTATACTTCAACAAAAATATACTTTTTCGGTCATTTTTATTGAACATATTCGCTAATATCATCACCATAATACAGTGTAGGGTCTCCAAATCACGACAGACTTCCCTGGTTCCCTGTAGATGATACTACAATACATATCTACTTCAAGAAATCCAACTTTTTCATCATTGTTGGCTGTTTCTGTTCAGAATATTCACTAATATTATCACTGTAATGCAGAATAGTGCCTATAAACTCACTATAGACGTCACTTATCTCCTGTAGATTATACTACAAACACCTATTTTTGAAAAGAAACATGTTTGTTCATAATTTCTGGCAATTTTTAAATTAGAATACTAGTGAATATTACTAGTGTAGTACCTGCAAAATCACTATGGTCTTCATTTGCCTCCCGTAGATTATACTTCAACAAAAATATACTTTTCCGGTCATTTTTATTGAACATATTCGCTAATATCATCACCATAATACAGTGTAGTGTCTCCAAATCACGACAGACTTCCCTGTAGATTATGCTGCAACGTGTTTTCATGATCATGTAGGAATTCACACATGTAATCTGTTCCGTGTGATGTTATTTTGATGACGTGCTCTCCCTCGTTCAGTCTTGAGGAACATCTTCCTGGTGTGCTGCGTTCTGCTGGCGTGTTCCGCTCTGTTCCCGGTTCTCTGGCACCTCTGGATCTACGCCGGCAGCGCTAACTCCAACTTCTACTACGCCATAACGCTGCTGTTCAATGTGGCTCAGGTAGGGACTCGGACGTGTGTGTGTGTGCGTGCGTGTGTGATTGGCCTGAGACTTTGGATATGGGTTGAGCATGGCCCGATGGTGTGCATCCTTGATTTTCACATTTTTTGAATGAAAAAAAAGTTTCTCGGAATGACTTGAAATTTGCCATCATAATAGTCGGCATCGCCCTGAACAAGGATCTGATGAAAATATTTGTAAATCTCTTAAGGAATAATTTTAATGAATTTTTTAAATTCAGGAAATGATCCATTTGCCCTGATGCACTTTGACAAAAACAAAAAAGTATCTTGGAATGACCTGAAATTTACCATCATAATAGTCGCTAACGCCCTGAACAAGGATCCATTGTAAAAATTTGTAAATCTCTTAAGGAATAATTTTAAGGAATTTTTGAAATTAAGGAAATTATCCAGTTGCCCTGATGCACTTTGACAGTGAGCTGAGTTTCTTCTCGAAAATGAAAAGTATCTCGGAATGACTTGAAATTTACCATCATAATAGTCAGCATCGCCCTGAACAAGGATCCATTGTAAAAATTTGTAAATCTCTTAAAGAATAATTTTAATGAATTTTTGAAATTCAGGAAATTATCCATTTGCCCTGATGCACTTTGACAGTGAGCTGAGTTTCTTCTCGAAAACAAAAAGTATCTCGGAATTACTTGAAATTTACCATCATAATAGTCGTCATCGCCCTGAACAAGGATCAGTTAAAAATATTTGTAAATCTCTTAAGGAATAATTTTAATTAATTATTGAAATTCAGGAAATCATCCATTTGCCCTTAAGGAATTATTTTTATTTTTAATTTCCCAATGGGCTTTGTGTGGTGAGTGAGTGGTTTCAAGTTTTTTGAATTGAGCATGTGGTACTGTCACACTCTGTACAGCCTGAACTGTGTGTGTGTGTGTTGCTTGGTATCACTGTGAAACCGTCTTTTTCCAACAGGAAAATCAAGTCCGTTCACCGCTCACTCTCCCACACCAGACTCCATAGAGAAAATCAGTGCTTTTAGCCCACAGGGAGTCAGCGGCTGTTTTTCTGCTGCTGCTCTGTCTGTTACGTTTGTGAAGCACAGATTGTTCGTACGCAGGATTCTGAACACCAAAAACCACAGAACAACACTTTCCCTGATGGAAACACTGATGGACGCAGCAGTGGATCAACAACTCCTCTGTGCTGTGATGTTAAAATCACTCAGATTCTCTCTGGGGTTTGGTGTGAACACAAACGTCACAGTAAAGTTTAGTTTGTTGACATAATAAGACGTTTGAGAAGTTCACTATGAAAATAAGCATTAATTCGATCATAGCGTGATTCATTTATTGTTATTATTTGAGCCAGTAACTGTGTCCTCATGGTGTTCATTTCCTCTTTAAAGATTCTCTTGGTGTCGGATTATTTCTACGCCTTCCTGAGGCGAGAACACCACCTGACCTACGGACTGTACCTGAAGAGGAAAGACGGCTCTGAGGCGACGCTCATTCTCAAATAAACGCGCAAACACCAGGAAGCTCCTCACGCCAACAAACACAAACTGTGGAGGGTTTAAAAGACGGTGACCCTGCTGCTCATATGCAAACGAACCCACGTCACACGACGCTACGGGACCTGAAGCGCTCTCATTTTGAAAAACGCTGGCGGAGGCTGCTTTTATTTTGAAGGTGCCTCATTTTTGTTTGTTTTTTGTCCTCACAGCCACTCCCGCAGACTTTTGTTTTCAGTGCTTTTATTTTGAAAGGCCTGGAAACTCCAGAAGAAGAAGAAGAAGAAGGTGGACGCTGAACAATATCAGTTAGGGTCAAATTCTCACAACACGACTACAAATCAACTCACTTATTTTCACAACTGGTTCTCTCTCTCTCTCTCTATATATATATATATATATATATATATATATATATATATATATATATATATATATATATATATATATATATATATATATATATATATATACATATATATATATATATATATATATACATATAACCCTACATATATATGTATATATATATATATATATATATATATATATATATATACATATAACCCTACATATATATGTATATATATATATATATATATATATATATATATATATATATGTATATATATATATATATATATATATGTATATATATATATATATATATATATATATATATATATATATATATATATATATATACACGTATATGTATATATATGCATATACACGTATATATATATACACGTATATGTATTTATATGCATATACACGTATGTATATATATATATATACATACATGCATATATATGCGTATATATGTATGTATAGCTAGATATCGATATATAGATATATCTAGATCCATATATATATATATATATTTATATATAGATATACATATATATCTCAATACTGCAGCTTTAGCTAACGCACTCCACGACATCAGTGTTGCATCGTAAGTGAAAACCAGTTTTGACCTCATCACAGTAACGGTAACATTATATAATACACACATATATATATATATATACACGTGTATATATATATACATACATATATATAAAACGCTAACTACGGCAGTGAAATGGCCTCTGCTGCGTAAAAAGTAAGGATTGTGATCCTGATCCTCAAGTCTCACAGATTCTCTTCCTCTGAGCGAACAAAGAAAGACGACGACGCGTTGTCAGATTAGATTAGATTATAGAGATATTTAACACAGATTACTGACCGTTCTACAGTCGACACAACCTCAAAAACCTTTTATCAGGTGAGCCTTTTGGTATGTGTACGCCAAAGTGTTTCAGGCACAGAAAAGCGACTTTGTATCAGTAACTCGCTCATTATTTGCCAATTATTTGTCAATTTGTCATGCTTATTACCTTATTACTCCACACTAATCAATAAATCGTGTGTTTGGTTTGCACAGGTGTACCTAATAATGTGGACACCCTGCGTAGTCAGTCATTTTCCATGCGATAATAATTGCGTCTGTTTAATCTTTGGGATTTTCTTTAAAGCGCTCGGATGAAGGAAAGTTTTGATACCAATGAGTGAACGTTTATTTGTCCTATTTATTTATTTTCTGCACTGAAAACTTTTCATACAAAGAGATTTAATTGTTTTGTTTTTGTCTTTATTTTACTTTTTCCTCCTCCTGTTGTCTCAGAGGAAAAAAAAAACTCTTCTGATTTTGATACTGTACATTTAAAAATAAAAAAAGGGATTTGTTACAGATAATAAAGTGGAGGAGTTTGAATGAGTGGAAAATGTTATTAAATGACAATTATTAAAACTTGAAGTGTGAGGTTTTGTCTGTTTTGAGTGTATTTATTTTTGTTTAAATTACAAAATAAAGAACAGCTGTATTTTAACACAGGCAAGATTCTTAATGTTTATATACTTTATTCAAACTATATTTTTAAATTCAATCTTCAAATATGAATTGGTAAAAAAAATATAATATAAATATTAATTATATTTTGCTTCCTATATTATTATTATTATTGTTTATATTAATTTTTTTTTTTTCTGTACAAACCTAAAATTATGTAAGCTAATGTAAAATAAAATCGTTATTTATTTGTTATTATTATATAATAATTAATTATTATGTAATATAATACATAATTATATAATTCATTTAATTAATTTGTAAGTAATTAATTTGTTTTTTCATTCATTTTTGATACTTTTATTTATTTTATTTTATTTAAAATATTTATTCTGTATAACTTGTTATTCATATTTTATATCGTTATCTTTATTATTTTGTTTTTTTTTAGTTATTTCTCGCTTTTCATCACATGCAAATCCGCGATGAAGGGCTCGCGGCGGCCGTGGACCAATCACACGGCGCCAACTGGACGTAGTTCCCGGAGTGCTCTGCTTCTGTCCAATCAGAGGAGAGTGCGTGGAGGAACCCGGAAACCGTTGAACTTTCTGGCCAATGGGGTGTCGCTGTGAGTGTGACGTGTCACCGGGAAGCCTGTGGAACGTTCCCACTTTTACCGGCGTCCGTAGTGAAAGCGGCAGCGGCGGCGGCTCACGAGCCTCACATAAGCGGACTTTTCCTCCTCCAGCAGCGGCCTTTTCACACGTTTTTTTCCCCCTCTCACCACCACCACCACCGTACCGAAACATGTTGACGTTAAGCGGGTTGTCGGTGGCTCTCGCTCTCGCTCTGGTGCCGGGTGCCGCCGGGGCTCTGAAAGACGGCGAGTGTGAAGGTACGTCCGGCTGTTAGCATCCAGTTAGCATCGCCGGAATGGCTGCTAGCAACTTTGTAAAGATGATGAAAATGAACAGAAACTGTCGCAAAAAAAGTGGGTTAGAGCTTTTAATCGATTAATCTGTGGAATCAAACTTTATTTATACAACCTTTTTCAGTGTATCTCAAAGAGGCTCACTTAATAAACACACAATTTAGCAATATACTCATTTGCCACTTTATTAGGTACACCTGTTCGACTGCTCGTCAACTACCAGTGAGTCACATTTGTAATAATAATAAATATAATATTAATAAATATAATATATATAATCTCTTAAAAATGACACTTATTGGATTATTTTAGGGCTGAATAATTAGTCGCAAGATAAAAATCCAAAGAAATAAAACAAAATGTTGCTCCACTGATGACAAAATGTTTTTTATTTGCTTAATTTAATAGTATAGCATGACGTTTTTGTCAAATTTTGGACCCAAAATTTTTTTTTAAATTTTTTTTTTTAATTTTGGACATAGTATAGCACGACGTTTTTGTCAAATTTTGGATCAAATTTTTTTTTTGCCAAATTTTGGACGACATATAGTATGACGTTTTTACCAAATTTTGGACCAAAAATTTATTTCAAACAAATTGCCAAATTTTGGACCAAATTTTTTTTTCAAAACATTTTCAAATTTTGGACCAAAATTTTTTTTCCAAAAAATTGTCACATTCTGGACCAATTTTTTTTTTTCGAAAAAATTGTCGAAATTTTGGACCAATTTTTTTTCAAATTTTGGACCTAAAAAATTTTTTCAAAACAATTGTCAAATTTTGGACGACATGCTATACTATGTCTTTCAGTTCAAATTTAAATGTTTTTTTTAGAGAAAATTGTTGTTGAAAATGATCCGCGTAATGTATTCTGAA
Source organism: Microchirus variegatus (assembly GCF_963457635.1). Taxonomy (NCBI): domain Eukaryota; kingdom Metazoa; phylum Chordata; class Actinopteri; order Pleuronectiformes; family Soleidae; genus Microchirus; species Microchirus variegatus. The sequence goes on from NC_139822.1 coordinate 19,309,154, forward strand.
TCACTTCACAATCGCAGTACAAGCCCTGAAGGCAAAAAGTGAGTGAAACCTGGTTCTTGGGAGGTGTGCCTAATAAAGTGGACAGGTTATAAAACCATTCTAAATGAATGAGAAGAGAAAACGCCCCACAGTTTGTCTGTTTTTTTACCAGCATCAACACATGAGGAAACACGAGATTCAGGCTTAAAAGGAAAATAAATGAACGTACATGAGCGTATCATCGCTCTAAAATAAGACTTGATCTTTTAATAGGGCTGCAGAATTAGCTGCAAAATAAAACCTTGCTCCTCTGATGAGAACATGTTTTATTTGTTGACATTTATTTATTTATTTTAAACGAGAAATCATTTAAGAGAAGAGAAAACGCCCCAAAGCAGCCGAGGGTTTTTCCAGTCTGAACATGCAGAGACACGAGAGTCGAGTCCTTTCAAATATTACTGAAATCCTACGTGAGAATAGACCATCGTATGTCGCTGGTGATAAACATCACGTCTGTTTTGCTTTTTTCCGTTCCAGTGTGCATCACGTTCCTCGGGAAGTTCTACCAGTCGCTCAGCGACGGCGACGTGAAGTTCAACAGCGCGGACATCGAGAAAGCTCTGGTGAAGACCTGCAAGGACGCCAAAGGCAAAGAGAACCGCTTTGTGAGTCCACGCTGAATTTGTTAGCGTGCTAAATGTTTTCTGGATTTTCTGGATGGATCGTTCTGTCTATCATTCGGTCTATCGTTCAGTCTACGTATCGTTCGATCTATCGTTCGGTCTATAGTTCAGCCAATACATCGTTCGGTCTATCGTTCAGTCTATGTATCGTTCGATCTATCGTTCGGTCTATATATCAGCCAATAAATACATCGTTCAGTCTATGGGTCGTTCGGTCTATCGTTCAGTCTATGGATCATTCGGTCTATCGTTCAGTCTATGGATCGTTCGGTCTATGTATTGTTCGATCTATGGATCGTTCGATCTATCGTTCAGTCTATGTATCGTTCGATCTATCGTTCGGTTTATGGATCGTTCGGTCTATCGTTCAGTCTATGAATCGTTCGGTCTATCGTTCGGTCTATGAATCGTTCGGTCTATCGTTCGGTTTATGGGTCGTTCGGTCTATCGTTCAGTCTTTGGATCATTCGGTCTATCGTTCAGTCTATGGATCGTTCGGTCTATGTATTGTTCGATCTATGGATCGTTCGATCTATCGTTCAGTCTATGTATCGTTCGATCTATCGTTCGGTTTATGGATCGTTCGGTCTATCGTTCAGTTTATGGATCGTTCGGTCTATCGTTCAGTCTATGAATCATTCGGTCTATCGTTCGGTTTATGGATTGTTCGGTCTATCGTTCAGTCTATGGATCGTTCAGTCTATGGATCGTTCGGTCTATCGTTCAGTCTATGGATCGTTCGGTCTATCGTTCGGTTTATGGATCGTTCGGTCTATCGTTCAGTCTATGGATCATTTGATCTATGGATCGTTCGATCAGTCGTTTGATCTATCGTTCGGTTTATGGATCGTTGGGTTTATTGATTGTTCGGCGTATCGTTCAGTCTATGGATCTTTCAAGCTGTTGTTCAGTCGATTGTTCGCTATACGGATCGTTAGATTTATCGGTTGGTCTATCAAACAGTCTATGGATCGTTCGGTCTATGGATCGTACCGAGTGTAAGAATGTGTAAAATAACCGGAGCGTTCGAGGTCAAAGAATTAGCCGTGTCTCCCCTTTTACTAAATGAACTAATCCAGAGATGAAAAACATGGAGTTTGTTTTGGTGTCAAACTAAAATCCCGTCGAATCCCTTTTTTTAAAAACCTTGTCCAGTGTTACTACATCGGGGCGACGTCTGACGCGGCCACGAAGATCATCAACGAGGTTTCCCGACCGCTCAGCTCCCACATCCCCGTGGAGAGGATCTGCGAGAAACTCAAGAAGAAGGACGGGCAGATCTGCGAACTCAAATACGGTAAAAATAAATAATCAAACACAAACTCTATGTGTGTCTTTTTGTGTGTGTGTGTGTGACACTTTGTGTCCTCTGTCCACCGCAGACAAACAGCTGGACCTGAGCACGGTGGACCTGAAGAAGCTCAAAGTCAAGGACCTGAAGAAGATCCTGGAGGAGTGGGGCGAGTCGTGCAAAGGATGCGCCGAAAAGTCCGACTTCATCCGCAAGATCGCGGAGCTCATGCCCAAATACGCTCCAGTGGCCGCTAAAGCACGGACAGACTTATAACGACGACAACAACAACAACAACAACAACAACAACGCACAACTTTGGACTCAGTTTGGACCAGACTGTTGTCAGTGAGGACCACGAACACCTGACCTTTGTCTGTTTATGTTTGTTTTTTAAAGGTTTACAGGTTTAGACGTTAGAGGGGGGGGAGGAGGGGGGGGGACATGAAAATTAGTTTAATATTCATTGTACTCTGAAGCCTTTTGTAAAAAAAAAAAAACAACAACAAATAAGTAAATAAAAATCGAGGCCCAAACATGAATCTGGAAACGTCTGCACACGACTCGTATCACACGTTATTCTGGTAAAGGTACACGAGGTGACTTTATACTAGATTATACTTCATTTTTTCTGTGTACGATCCCGAGATCGTAGAATTTGTTCCGTTTCCTGTTCCGATAAATCTTGTGTGTTTCCGATCCAAACAAAATCACTGGGACGGAACCTGGAACCTGGTTCCTGCTGAGAAAGAGTCGCTAGTGAAGAAGAAGAATCAACGATGTCCAAAACTGTAGATTATGAGTGAAAAAGACTTCATAATCCTGTTAATCTCCGAGATTAAATCCTGAATCCTCAAATTTAAGTTAGGTTTTCAAGACTTGGTTCTAACTTTTAGAAAAGTTCTTATTCTTCTTTTTCCTATTTTTGCGTCTGAGATTTTAATTCGGAATTTGGAGCTTAAACTCAGAATTCTGAGATTTTAAATCGGGCTTAAAATGTCTTTGAAGTCATGTATGGTGAAATTCAAAGTTGGAATCTTGAGATTAAAGTCCTCTTTGGAAGAGTCGTGAGCGCGACGTCAAAGAATCAACAATGCAGATTAAAGTTAAAATACTTAAAAATCCTGAAAACATTAACGTTAATCTCCGAGATTAAATTCTGAATCCTCAAATTTAACTCGGATTTACAAGACTTTATTCAAACTTCTAACATTCAAATTTTGGAATTTTTGCATCTGAGATTTTAAGTCGGAATTTGGAGCTTAAACTCAGAATTACGATATTTTAAGTCAGGCTTTTGAGATTCAAAATTGGGAGTTTTGAGATTAAAGTCGTCACTGAAAATCCTGAAAACGTTAATCTCCAAGATTAAATTCTGAATCCTCAAATTTAAGTCAGATTTCCAAGACTTAATTCAAACTTCTAACATTCAAAGTTAGAATTGTTGTGATTTAAGTCAGAATTCCATGATTTAAATTTATTTTCTTTTAATTCGGAATTTGGAGCTTAAACTCAGAATTCTGATATTGTAAGTCAGGCTTGTGATATTTGAAGTCAGGCTTTTGAGATTCTAAATTGGGAGTTTTGAGATTCAAGTCGTCACTGGAGGAATCGTGAGCGCGACGTCAAAGAATCAAAAATGTTGATTACAGTTAAAATACTTTAAAATCCCGAAAACATTAACGTTAATCCCAGCGTTCGGGATAATCTTTTTTGCGTTTTTTCGCTGCGTTAACTGGAAGTTACGAAGAATTTTACAACACTGTACTTTTTTTTTTTTTTGTTTGCGGCGTGAGACGGCTCAGTGGGCGTCGGCTCGGATTTAAAGGATCGAATTTCGTCGCTCACGTGTTTCTGAGATCGTTTCTTGAAAAGGTCGCAAAACTCGGAAAACTTTGAAGTCTGTGACGGTAAAAACCCGCAGAGACGACGATGAACTCGCTCTGAAACTAAACGGGGAAAAACCTCTCAGGTGTATCAACCGCCAGTTAGCTTAGCTTAGCATAAAGTTTGAGTGATTCATCTGGCTCTGGGTGAAGCGGAACAAAATCCGCCTCGTGTTTTGCCACAGGGTTGGTTTTTTTTGTGTGGGGTTTTGTAAAAATAACTCAATCCACAAAATATATTCCCTGTTCTGTTCCAGAAATGGGCACAAGGGGGCGGCGTTGTCCCAGTGTCGCCGCCGATGAGCTTTTCCTGACGTTAGTTTCGCTCCAGATTAAAAACGTGTGACGCGAGCGTCGCAGGAAACTCGTTGACCTCGCGTCGTCGCGTAATCATTTCACGCCAAAAACATCAGCGTAGCGTTTTTTAATAGTAATATAATCTACGGAAATTTCTGTTGAAGTTTATGTTTAATCTCCTCAAACTGAGTCAAATTCAGCTTCGAAACCAAACGCTGCCTCTCGAGACGAGTCCGCGGACGCTAAACGGAGTTTTGTCATTTGGTTGCGATATCCAACTTCACAACTAGAGGGCAGTATTTCTTACACGCTGTTAAAAAAAGCGACCCGATCTTTAGATAAATGTGTTTTTTTGGCTTTACTACAAAGTTGTTTATTTTCCACCTACACTCGCAAACTTTAATGTTTATTTGAGCATTTTATTTGTTTATTTTTGTCGGAAATGTTTAAATAATTTGCTTCTAATCTTCTAAACACGTAAAGGGGACCACAGTCACGACGGACCATCACTTAAATCTAATAAATCGTAGATTCTGACGACAGACGGACATTTAAATGACGTTATACTTGACACGGTTATTTATTCAGGTTTTTCTTTTTTTTAAGATGTCGGGATTGTTTTCTTTGATTATTTTGTAAACGTCTGATTACGTCGCAGACGGTTTCTGTGACGTCAACGTGACGTGTTGTAATAAAACCAGGAGGATCATGGGAGGGGAGCGGAGGGGGGCGGGGTTTGTGACATTTCAGAAATAAACACCTGAAAATCCACCACGTAGTGACTTTTTTTTCTCGTTGTTTTAATCCCGTCCGAAACTTTTCCCTCAGCCACAGACAAACACTGTATATGTATATACGTATGTGTATATATACGATTATATATACACATACGTATATACATATATACGTATGTGTATATGTATACGTATATACGTTTATAAACGGATACATGTATACACATACTTATATAAGCATGTGTATATACATGTATATATGTGTATATATACATGTATATGTATACATGTATATGTATGCATTTTATGTATATACATACATACGTATGTGTATACGTATACATATATACACATGGGTATATACATATATACCTATGTGTATACATGTATATACGTATACATATATATACATGTATATGACACATACGTATATACGTATGTGTATATATATGTATACGTATATACATCTATACACGTGTATATGTATATACATATATTTGTATACATATATATGTATATATATATATACGTATACATATATATTCTTATAATAATATTACTTTTTTTGAAGTAATAGTTCAGTCAGATCCACACGGTGGCGGTAATGCACCAAATCGTTGTTTGCCAACCGCCATAAAACATCAGAAAAGAAGAAAAACCCTGAAGTGACGTGACGTGACGTGACGTGACGTGACGTGACGTGACGTGACGTGACGTGACGTGACGTGACGTGACGTGACGTGACGTGACGTGACGTGCGTGACGTGACGTGACGTGACGTGACGTGACGTGACGTGACGTGACGTGACTCAACTCAAACCCACGGCGGTTATTTTTTCAAACATGGAGGAAAAGTTTGACAACAGAACCGGGATTAATTCGACATTAATTCGGAACCGTGAGCGCGAGGTTCGTCTCCGGGGAACGAGCGGGAAACCTGCTGTTCTGTTGTGACGGAGGTAAGATGCGTTTAATTTATCAACAGCTCTTTAAATGGTGTTTAAAACTACTGGTGTTTACGAGTGTGGCCGTTTTATAGACTTTATCGTTCAACCAGGTTGTTTCCAAAAAGTCTGTTCCGCCGGTTAAATTATTAAATAACACTGGATTTATTGTATTTGTTTTAAGTTTTGTTTAAAAAAAAATATATATAAATAAATCAGCGTTCGGACACCACTGACGTACTGCACTCAAACTGAACAAACAACACTTCCGGACTGTGCTTCTCTTTCGTCTCTTTCCGGAAACATCCACGAGCGTGTTTGTTTTTAATAGCAGCACCGTTAACTTAACCTTTAACGTAGAGAGCACGTGAAAGCATTGTTTACGTTTTTTGACCAGTTACAAATCAGACAGATTTGATCGACAGCGCTTTCACCCAATTATGCGACGTCAAAGGTGTGCTGCGTTCAATAGCTACTGCAAAAAGCAGGACAACTGCGCGTCCGGCTGGAGACGGAGACTGACTTCAACGGTGGTGCGTTTAAGTACTTTTATTTGAACTGTGATGTGTTCAATTACTTTTACACTGTAGTGTATTTGAACTGTGGTGCGTCAAATTACTTGTATTTGAACTGCGATGCGTTTAAGTACTTTTACATCAAGGTGTTGTGGAACTGTGATGCGTTCAAGTACTTTTATTTGAACTGTGATGCATTCAAGTACTTTTATTTGAACTGCGATGCGTTTGAGTACTTTTACATTGAGGTGTTTTTGAACTGTGCTGCGTTAAAGTACTTTTTTGAACTGTGATGTGTTCAAGTACTTTATTTGAACTGTGATGCGTTCAGATGCGTTCATGTACTTTTACATTGTAGTGTATTTGAGCTGTGATGCGTTCAGGTACTTTTATTTGAGGTGTGATGCGTTCAAGTACTTTTATTTGAACTGTGATGCCTTCAAGTACTTTTATTTGAACTGTGATGTGTTCAAGTACTTTTATTTGAACTGTGATGCGTTTAAGTACTTTTACATTGAGGTGTTGTTGAACTGTGATGCGTTCAAGTACTTTTATTTTAACTGCGATGCGTTTAAGTACTTTTACATTGAGGTGTTTTTGAACTGTGATGCGTTCAAGTACTTTTATTTGAACTTTGATGCGTTCAAGTACTATATTTGAACTGTGATGCGTTCAGATACTTTTACATTGTAGTGTATTTGAGCTGTCTTGCGTTCAAGTACTTTTGTGTTGTACTGTATTTGAGCCGTGATGCTTTCAAGTACTTTTATTTGAACTGTGATGCCTTCAAGTACTTTTATTTGAACTGTGATGTGTTCAAGTACTTTTATTTGAACTGTGATGCGTTTAAGTACTTTTACATTGAGGTGTTGTTGAACTGTGATGCGTTCAAGTACTTTTATTTTAACTGCGATGCGTTTAAGTACTTTTACATTGAGGTGTTTTTGAACTGTGATGCGTTCAAGTACTTTTATTTGAACTTTGATGCGTTCAAGTACTATATTTGAACTGTGATGCGTTCAGATACTTTTACATTGTAGTGTATTTGAGCTGTGATGCGTTCAAGTACTTTTGTGTTGTACTGTATTTGAGCCGTGATGCTTTCAAGTACTTTTATTTGAACTGTGATGCCTTCAAGTACTTTTATTTGAACTGTGATGTGTTCAAGTACTTTTATTTGAACTGTAATGCGTTTAAGTACTTTTTTGAACTTTGATGCATTCACTTACTTTTACATTGTAGTGTATTTGAGCTGTGATGCGTTCAAGTACTTTTGTGTTGTACTGTATTTGAGCTGTGATGCTTTCTAGTACTTTTGAGGTGTGATGCGTTCAAGTACTTTTATTTGAAATGCGATGCGTTCAAGTTTTTTTTTTTTTTAAATGTTTCTTTTATCAGTTCCTGTATTTATTTGTATTCCTTATTTTATCATAATGTCATTTATGATCCTCCATACATGTCTGACCATACCATCACGTTTCTAACATTTATGACGTATCATATCATCATTTTGGTCGTTTTAATAGCGTTGTGACGTAACTACGCTAACAGTTTTTATTATTGTTTGTTGTTGTTGTTTTGATTGTTGTTTGTTTTTCTGACGCTCAGTTTTCAAGAAACAACAGAGGCAGTAAAATAAACACTTTATTTTACATGACAAATGTATATATGAAGAAGGCACAAGTGTCTTTTTACCTGAGAATATAACACAGCATGAAATACATAAAACTTATATAACACTTGGCTTGACTTGATTTTATCAAATATAGACTTTTAAAAACTTCTTCAAAATTTTCACTGAAAAATCAACTTTCAGTTCACATTCAGATTCTACAAATACACAGAAGCTTAAAAATGTTCCTTATAAACATAAACAGTAACAGTGCAAACACATTATATGTCTCTTTAAAGGACCAGTGTGTAGATTTAATGGCATTCAGGACATTTAAGAAAAATAAAAGAAAAAGTTCTTCCAATCTCACTCTGGATTATCAGACGTCAGAGTTTTGAATTATGTCCGAAATGTAAACGTAATTCTTTCGGAGAGCAAATCTCCACAAGTAAACAACAACAAACTGAGCAGGAGTTTAGAGGAGACACTGAGATGCATTCAGTGACCCTGGTAAATGTCATCACTTTTGAGGGTGTTCAACACCCCGTGGAGCCAAGAGGAACCAAACACTTACTGCTGCTGCCACCTTGTGGTCATAAATGCACCTCAAGTCATTTGACCTGACATAGTATCTTCTATTTTTTTTAATTTGATTATGAATAATCTTCTTCACTGATCGACTCTTCAGTCAATCTGAGGTTAAACTAAACAAACATGTTGCAAAACTTTGACTTCTAAATTCTACACAGTGGACCTTTGGACAAAGTGAATCCATGAACAAACACTATTTACTAATTTCTTTAAAGAATCTAACACAGAAATGTGTTTCCATAGTAACAGGTCAGGCTACACTGACACTGAAACAAACTCACCTGTTCAAAGACGTATTTAAAAATATAGAAATTCTTTCATTAAAGTGGTAAAAATATAAACTCAAAGGATTGTATAGATGACAGTGATTGACTTTTAGCTTCTCCTCTGTGTAACAGCTGGAGTTAAGTACACTTTCATAAATATATACAGAATATAAAAATATCTTTGGACGATTCATTGTTGTTCCATCATCTCCACGATCTTTTAGATCTGACATTAATAATCTATGGTCTGTTACACAGAGCCACGCACAGGAAACACTAGAGACATAAAATATATTAAAACTTCACTCATTTGCGTAGGGCGCAAATCGGCAAAAATGAACGCCAAAATTCAAAATGGCCGACTTCCTGTGGAGTTGAGGCCATGGTTTACGACGAACATCTTCACACCAAGTTTAGGGAAATCACCTTAGGGGGCGCTATAGAGCCCTTGAGCAATGCACGGGTCCGGGAATTTTAGGGTTTCCCCCAGTGTATTATAAGCCTGGCGGGCCACTTACTTGCCCCCCCCAGGCTAAGCGTTGCTTGTTTATTTATTTTAAATAGATTTTTTTATACACCGCGGATTTTTCTATACCGGGGAAAAGAGCGCACGTTCCCCCAATGTAATCGGCGCAGCACACGCTTGTCCAGGTGCCGACTGAAACCCAAGTCACACTATCAAGTCCGTCATTATTACGGTTACATTGTTCTTGTCAATAAAGATGCTATATTTAGGGATGCATCGATAATTCGGCGGTCGAAACATAGTGAGTAAACTGTGGAAAAGCACCTATTAAATACTGGAAAGTCTCTTTGCGCAAAAGTAAAACTTGGCTTCGTACAGAGCAGATTGAACTCCCACTTCACAGCAGAGAACATTCTCTCTCTTTGAGCTGTTAACTAAAGACATCAGCTCATCTGATGCATCTGTTATTCCCTTAATTGCAGCGCTAAAGTGTCTTCTACACAAAGATTAAGACCACGGAGTGAAAACTATGAAAAGTGCGCTCTGCTCTTCAGAGTCTGTCACCCCATTTTACTCAGATCTACTCGGATCACCTGCACTTCATCGTGACTGAAACTCCATCCTCATCATAAAGATCATTATTTGTATCTGGGGATAAAACACGTAGAGAAATGATCCAGTCTGCTTTTGATACCGCTTTTTTGAAGAGACCGCTTTGGAGAGGGAGAAGAGAACAGCGCAGGGGCGGTGCGCAGAAATAAAAGGGCCGTTTGTCTGCACCAGATGAGGCAGATGAGGGGGCACTACCACTTTTTTAACTATGTTGATTTATTTTACTTTTAAATGTAACCATTGCATGGCTTGTTTTAAGGCCATAAGGTTTTGAATCTGCAAAAGCTTTTGACAACATTTCACATTTGATGTTTCTAGTACAAATTGCTCTGTTTTTATGTCAGTACGGACACATTTCAAAATGGCCGACTTCCTGTTGAGTTGAGGCCATGGTTACGGTGGACTTTTTTTGTTCGTCTTGGTCGATAGCATCTTTACACCAAGTTTGGGGAAATTCGGTGCAACTCAATTTTGCCCCTGTTTTCACCTTAGGTGGCGCTATAGAGCCTTTGAGGAATGCACAGGTACGGGAACTATGTCAGAGTTTTTATGCACGTTGACGCTCTCAAAAATTACCATAAAAACCACGGATAGAATAATAATCTCAAGGATTAACAGATAACGGCTCTATAGCGCTCCCTAAAGCAATACGTGGATGGAGCAAGCCAAAATTGAGTTCCACCGAATTTCCCCAAACTTGGTGGGAACTCTTAACAGACCAAGACGAACAAAAAAGTCCATTAGGACCACGGCCTCAACTCAACAGGAAGTGGACCAACCAACCAACACGATAATTTGTACTGGACACATCAAAGACAGGAAGTTAACAAAGGTTTTGTGGATTCAAAGGGCGTGGCTACGGCTAACATGGGGTTTGGCTAATTTCGACCGTTTGCCATGAAACAGGAAGTGCTCTGTAACTTCACCATGCATTGACCGATCGCCTCGAAACTTCATACGTGACACAAGAGACCGACCCTGAACACGTCTACAGACACAAACGTGATATAATTTTTGGATCACATCGGTTGGGGCTTTGGGTTATCTTTACACTGAACTAGGGATGCACCGATTGCCATTTTTGGGGCCGATTACCGATTTTTCAAGAAGTATGACCTGCCGATACCGATTTTAGCCAATTCCGATTTCAATTTTTTAAACCACTTTTCAGCATATAGAAATATATATATAGAACTAAATAATGCTGTGGAATATTCACACACATCTTAAAAGTGCAGTGTTATGGAACCATGTTGTTCACATGCAATATCCAATTAAAAATACAAAAACGAATCACTACCTGTATGTGTAGCATATTTCACAACATAGTACCTACACACAAATAAGTAAATGACCTCACTCTCTCTCGCTCGCTTTCTCTCTCTCTCTCTCTCTCTCTCTCTCTCTCTCTCCCGCCCCGTGTCAACAATGCCTCGTGCTCTCTGCGCACACAGGTTTAAATGACAAACCAACAAATGCTGATCAAAAGTTTTGTGCAAGTGATTTAAGATCCTGACTCTTGTCTTAAATATGACAGTCTTCGTTCAGTGATTGAAACGAATATATAAACATTAATGAAACGTTTACATGCAGAGCGCTCACTCGCTAAGCAGACAAGCTATGTTAAGCTATGTATCTTTTAACTCTTGTACATCTACACTTTTACCTCCCAATTGTTGCACAATAATTTCCCTCGGGATAAATAAAGCATCTTGAATCTTGAATCTTGACAACAGCGGCGCAGCACCGCCACAGCGCTGCGGGTGCGCGGATGTTGTGTAATCAAATACACCGGTACGGCCGTATATTAAAAATCATATCACAATGGAAAAAAAACGTATTCAGTGTGAACTGGTATACCGCCCAGCTCTACACTCTACTACATGTGCGTGTACGTGTGTTGCTGATGCTGCGCATTTTGATCGGCTTATTAAAATTCTAACACTATGTCTGAATCGGTGACCGTCCGATCACGTGAAAATGGGCCGGTTCCGATCACTGGCCGATTAATCGGTGCATCAATTCACGGAACGAGTAATGGTTTTTCATTTTGGTCCCTGGGATCATTGGAGTCTGAGTTAATGGATGGATTGGAGGCACTTCCTGTTGATATACCTGAATCTGTAGAAACAGGAGAAAATAAAAGATAAATGTTCACTGTGTACATTGATCACTGTGGTAGAGACAGACGAGGACGTCCAGATCTGGTCCTCCAGTATCAGATGTGAACGGATCATCAGGACATTTAGTAAAACTGATCACAGATCAATGACGACAGCTTTGTAAACTCAGCAGAATGTAAATACTGTCGTCACTGTGTGATACTGATCATTATTGATACTCTTATTGATACTGATCATTATTGATACTCTTATTGATACTGATAATTATTGATACTGAAAATTATTGATACTGATAATTATTGATACTCTTATTGATACTGATAATTATTGATACTCTTATTGATACTGATAATTATTGATACTGAAAATTATTGATACTATTATTGATACTGATAATTATTGATACTCTTATTGATACTGATAATTATCGTCACTCTTGATACTGATAATTATCTTCACTTTTTTTGATACTGATAATTATTGTCACTCTTATTGATACTGGTAATTATCGTCACTTTTTTTGATACTGATAATTGTCACTCTTATTGATACTGATAATTATTGACACTCTTATTGATACCGATAATTATTGTTACTCTTATTGATACTGATAATTATTGACACTCTTATTGATACCAATAATTATTGACACTTATTGATACTGATAATTATTGACTCTTATTGATACTGATAATTATTGACTCTTATTGATACTGATAATTATTGACTCTTATTGATACTGATAATTATTGACACTTATTACTGATCATTACTGATAATGTTATTGATACTGATAATTATTGATACACTTATTGATACCGATAATTATTGATATTTATTGACACTCTTATTGATACTGATAATTATTGACACTTAATACTGATAATTATTGATACACTTATTGATACTGATAGTTATTGACACTGTTATTGATACTGATAGTTATTGACACTCTTATTGATACTAAGAATTATTAACACTTATTGATTCTGATAATTATTGACACTCTTATTGATACCGATAATTATTGACACTTATTACTGATAATTAGACACTCTTATTGATACTAAGAATTATTAACACTTATTGATACGGATAATTGACACTTATTGATACCGATCATTATTGACACTCTTATTGATACTGATAATTATTGACACTTATTACTGATAATTATTGATACACTTATTGATACTGATAATTATTGACACTGTTATTGATACTGATAATTATTGACACTGTTATTGATACTGATAATTATTGACACTCTTATTGATACTGATAATTATTGACACTCTTATTGATACTGATAATTATTGACACTCTGATCATTCAAACTTGTTGTTTTGTGGACATAAGAAGACATTTGAGGACTTCACTAAATCAAGGTTTGGGAAACACTGATCAACATCTTCTGACATTCTATGGATCAAACAAGTCATTGATTAATGCTAGAAAATTATTTACTGATTGATTATGAAAAGAATCGTTAGTTGCAGCACAATTAATATTTAAATGGCATCAAATATTTAAGAACTTACATCGACTTCTGCATCTTGTGCAGATCAGATACAGAACCAGAACCAGAACCAGAACCAGAACCAGAACCAGAGCCAGAACCAGAGGTAACACAACTATGACAACTTTTTCACCTGCACTGTAGAGGTTTTGAAAGCGGCCCTCTGAGGAAAAGAGAAAGCAAACAGGATGTAAATGCACAGACGACAACATGAGCAGAACAGTGGTCATAACAAAATTTCACCTGGCAGAGTGATCACACCGTCAACCATGTGGTAAATGTCCTCCTGTTTGACCACACAGCGGAAGCAGTTGGTCTTCATCTCTGTCACAGTGATGAAGCATATGGCGTCGTAACGTCCTTGTGTCTCAGAGACTGTTTGATTTGTGGCTTTAAGAGAGATTCCTTCACACGTCTTCCACTCTACACTCGGCTTTGATGAAGAACCTCTGACCACACACTGGAGCTCCACGCGGGCATTTGATGCTTTATAAACTCCAAGGTACGGTGTCTGAAAGGCTCCTACAAACGGCACGAGAAGCATGAGAAATGTAATATTCCTGTGGTTATCATCATCCAGACAACTTTAATAGGGCCCTATGAAATCCATTTTATTTTTTTCCCAAATTCCATTTTATTTTTTTCCTAATTCTGTTTTTTCTGTTAAAAAAATGTTTTATCCCTTTTTTTTTTTTACCTTACTTAACCACCATAGTGTGTGCTTTTTGTGTCAGTGAATAAAATGTCCATTGAAATGCAACTTTTTTCTTGAATCCACTGACTTCTCAATTGTTCAATTGTTTTCACTTAAGTCAAATCCTAATGAAGTAAATGCCAGTGAATCTTAAAACAGAGCCATGCAATGCTGGTCACATTTAAAAGTAAAATAATTAACATAAATTTAAAAAGTGGTGGTGCCCCCTCATCTGGTGCAGACAGATTTCTACGCATCGCCCCTGCGCTTTACTGTTCTTGTGAGGAGATGCACGGGTGGTACCACAAGCATTCCCCGGAACATTTCCCCAGACAAATGTTCCTTCTCCTCACGTTGACAGCATTTCTGTCACATTATGTCAATTTCTGTGTTTAACAATAGATTCCGTTTTTTTATGGGCCAATTCTGCGATTCCGTTAACACGGAAATCATAGGGCCCTAGTTTAACCAGTTTCTGTGGGTCAGCTAATCAGTTAAACTATTTTAAATAGGGATGATCCGAACAAGTATCGGTATCTGGTTCCGATACAGACGTAATTGACGTATTGGGAATTTCTGATCCAACTATAGAGATCCTATCTGTCTGTGTGTGTCTGCTGAAATGTCTCCTTAAGTGATTGACTGCTCTGCGAGCTGGCTGCAAAAAGTGGAATGGGCTTCCTGTGGAGTTGGGACGATTAGTCGACGAAAATTCATCGACGTGAATATTTTGCGTCAACGCCCCTGGAAAAAGTGCTGTATAAATAAAGACCATTGACCATCATCACTCACCTTTTTCAAGTCCACATCTGTTTTTGTAGACCAGTTCTAGAGGGAAAAAAAAAAATAATAATAATAATAATGCTTCATATAAACTTAAACCAGGCATGTGTATCGGTCTAAATCTGTAGTCAAAATCACTGGATCAAATATCAGACAGATAAAAATGTAAAATCCAAAAATACTAGATATCTCATGCTTCACTCTGCACAGACTGAAAAAAAGGTAAATAAAAATCAGCAAAAGCATTTTAGCTGAGTCATGTTTGGGCTGTTTGTTTCTTCTTCTTTTAGGTGAACAATATTTGTTCCACAGTTGGAGAATTATGTCTCTGAAATGACTCAGCATAAATGACTTGTTTCATATGTTCATAAACAGTCTAAAATTATTGTATCGGACCAATATCGGTATCGGTAGATATCTGGAGTTTGTGAGATCTTTATCGTTATTTTCTTGATTAATGGATTTGTTGTTTAGTGGACAGAATGACAGACAATGGAGGAAAATGTTTTTCATGAAGAGGAGACGAGGGAGAGGACGAGGTGGAGGTGACCTCTGAAGAGAGAAGGTAAAAGACCACAACTCACTGACGATGAGCTCCATCGTGAATGTTTGCCATCCAGAACTCAACAGTGGAAGTTCACAGGTGTAAATCCCTGTGTCTTCAGCCCTGGTGTTTCTGAGGATCATGGATGCGTTTCCTTTCTTCAGCTCGTCGTGAAAAAGTGACACTCGTCCTCTGTACTGATCGTCCTGACTGCATTGCTCGTTCTCAGAGTGCTGTCCGCTCTGGTAGATTAACACCTTTTTACCATTTGTGTTATTCCAGTGTATCACTTTGTTCTCAAGGTTTCCTCCAGAAGAACAGTGAAGGACGACGTCTTCTCCCTCTGTGACGTTTGTTCTGGAGACACCTGAGTTTGAGAGTGGGAAAAACATTGATTCTTATTCAGACGTGAACAACTCTGAATCGATTCACAAATGTCCGAATTCCCATTATTTAACATTTGAAATTACTAAAACAGACGATACTAAAACTCTGAAGTGCAGCGCTCCGTCACCAGGACACTTTATGAGGAGCACAGAGGTGGAGGTGACCTGCTGTGGTGACCTCTGAAGAGAGAAGGTAAAAGACCACGACTCACCGACGATCAGCTCCATCGTGAATCTTTTCCATCCAGAACTCAACAGTGGAAGTAAACAGGTGTAAATCCCTGTGTCTTCAATTGTCGTGTTTCTGAGGATCATGGATGCGTTTCCGTTCTTCAGCTCGTTGTAGAAAAGTGACACTCGTCCTTTGTACTGATCGTCCTGACCTGATCGCCCGTTCTCATAGTGCTGGCCTCTCTCGTAGAGGAACACTTTTTTATCTTTGTTCTTCCAGTTTACCAACCTGTTCTCAAGGCTTTCTGCAGCAGAACAGTGAAGGACGGCGTCTTCTCCCTCTGTGACGTACGTTCTGGAGACACCTGAGTTTGAGAGGAAACATCATATGACATAATATATTTAAATCATTTATAAAAGGTTAAATGTAGAACTCCTTCAAGATCATATCATTATGATCATTATCATTACTGTATTACTGAGAACTATGACCTGTGTCCTTAGTCAGTGGTGGAAATACCTTGGATTTAAACATTTCATTAATGTACTATAATCACGCTAAGTGATATAATTGAAGTGATGACCTGACCGTGCTCTTTCACTCTAAACCTGATTACCTTAGTGTGCTCATAGTACTATTTGAACACCAATAATAGTGTTGTGATGCAGACACAACACTCAGATTGGAGGGTGAGAGTTTCTCTGCACATATTTGTTGTTGCTGGATGGTTTATTCCTTTCGTTGTCTAGTTTTCTTCGACGCGAGTTCACACTTGGTTCAGGGTGCGGTTCCCCTGCACCAAACAGGAAACAGATCTAATCTTAGTGCGTATGACTGTCGGCCTTTGTTCAAAGTGAAAGTAAAAGTGTAAAACAAGCTTTTTAAATAAAATGATGTATTCACTCAAAATATTAAATACATGACTCTGAAAACTGTCAAATAAACGTTTGAATCAAACGCAAAAATGTCGTTTTTAAAAATAAAAACACTTCAATAAACATACTTTTGTAAACTTCCCTATAACAACTAAGATAACAGCTGCAGTGTTTGGTCTAAATATAACAAAATCCAGAGTCAGTAACTCGATTAATGATTAATGATTATCAACTTTTATTATATTATTCGTTACATTTTATCGAAGAATTAGAAAATAACCGACAGATCAAGACGACGGTGGAAATAATGGTTAGTTCAGCTCTACCAGAGTTAAAGAATTAACAATAATAATTCAAATTTCACAATGTCTGAACACATTCAACGAAAAATGAGCGAGTTAAACAATTAAACTTGTTGTAACTGAGGATCATCATGTCAAAATAGACTTAAACCAGGTTATTAAAGTGCTAATTTTACTCAAACTTAGTAAAAAAGTGTTCCTCACCTTCAGTCTCGTCCTTCTGTGTTGATCCAAAACAAACCAGAGAACAAACGACGATAAACACGAGCGAGTCTTCAGTAGAAAAGTGAGTTTTCATCGTTCCTTTAGCGACGTGCGATGCTAACAGTTAGCCTAAGTTAGCTTAAACCAAAACTCGACTGTCGACAAAGTTTTAGTCCAGAGTGAGCGAGAGAGCGGTTAAACAGACACAACTGACGCTCGACTAACACTAATAAAACAACACAACTGACCATTTACTCTGTATTTAGCGACAACTTGATAATTTACTCTGTATTTAGCGATAACTTGATAATTTACTCTGTATTTAGCGATAACTGACTCTGACTGACACACACACACACACACACACTGAACCAGAGAACGAGGACCAAACTACTGCTGCGGAAGGAACAAGGGGCGTGTGCTCTCGCGCATCGATACACACACAGTCGAAAAGTAGTCCCCCCCCAAAAAAAGAAATAAGTCACTAAAGTATGGCCGCCGCCATTTTGTTTTACAATATTTGTTTTACACAGACGTTAAACCGTCTGACGTCATCACGATCAGTTGATAAAGTTACTTCTGAACGTGATGAAGACGTGAAGAAGAGTTGAGTGAAAGAATGTGCAGTTATAAAACTACTTTGAACACGTTGTTGTCATTGTTCCTAATAACATGATCATGTTAGAGCCTGCAGGTTTTATTATTATTATTATTATTATTATTATTGTTATTATTATTAATAATAATAATAGGTCATAATAATAACAACATTAGTGATTGTGAGCTTTATATTCTGTGAAAGCAACATTTGTGGACAATAAAACTGTAGACATATTTAAAATGTGTTGACCTGTTATTGACACACACACACACACATTCTTGTACTTGCTGCATACTGAGGACCAGCATTTCCACTTTATAAATCAACACAATTACAAATGTCTACTTCATGAATGACATCTATAAAGAACTACTGGTTGCAGTACCATACAATGTCTGCAGGTGGAGCCCCAGAGCAAAAAGGGCTGGAAAACTTTTTCAAAAACTTTTTTTTTTGTTTTGTAATTTTTGGTCCAAAATTTGACAAAAACGTCATACTATACTATGTCGTCCCAAATTTGATTTTTTTTTTATTGACAAATTGAGTATAGCATGTTTACAACCAACAAAGTGAGGACCGGCCAAAATGGTCCTCAGTCTGTAAAAATGACCTCACTTTGTTGGTTAAAAACCTCACTGGTTGGTTAAAAACCTCAGTATGCTGCAAGTACAAGAACACACACACACACACACACACACACACACACACACACACACACACACACACACACACACACACACACAGGAGCATCAAACTCCTGCTTTTTTGCAGTTTACAACAACTCCGATTATTATATATATATATATATATATATATATATATATATATATATATATATATATATATATACATACAAAAGTTTGTGCACCCCTGTCATTTTTCCTGATTTTCCTTTATAAATCATTGGTTGTTTGGATAATAAATGTCAGTTAAATATATCATATAGGAGACAAACACAGTGATATTTGAGAAGTGAAATAAAGTTTATATGATTTACAGAAAGTCTGCAAGAATTATTCAAAGAAAATTAGGCACAAAATTAGTCATTTTGTCATTTTATTGATTTCAATACCTTTAGCACTAATTATTGGAACTCAAAATTGGTTTGGTATCCTCAGTGACCTTTGACCTCCATACACAGGTGAATCCAATCATGAGAAAGAAGTTCAAGTACTTTTATTGGAACTGTGATGCTTTCAAGTACTTTTATTTGAGCTGTGATGCGTTCATGTACTTTTATTTGAACTGTGGTGCGTTCAATTACTTTCATTTGAACTGTGGTGCGTTCAAGTACTTTTACGTTGTAGGGTATTTGAACTGTGATGCGTTCAAGTACTTTTATTTGAACTGCGGTTCGTTCTAGTACTTTTATTTGAACTGCGATGCGTTCAAGTACTTTTACGTTGTAGGGTATTTGAACTGTGATGCGTTCAAGTACTTTTATTTGAACTGTGGTGCGTTCAAGTACTTTTATTTGAACTGCGATGCGTTCAAGTACTTTTACGTTGTAGGGTATTTGAACTGTGATGCGTTCAAGTACTTTTATTTGAACTGTGATGCGTTCAAGTACTTTTATTTGAGCTGTGATGCGTTCAAGTACTTTTATTTGAACTGTGGTGCGTTCAAGTACTTTTATTTGAACTGCGAGGCGTTCATGTACTTTTATTTGAACTGTGGTGCGTTCAAGTACTTTTACGTTGTAGGGTATTTCAACTGAGATGCGTTCAAGTACTTTAATTTGAACTGTGGTGCGTTCAAGTACTTTTTTTTTAGGTGTGATGCGTTCAAGTACTTTTATTTGAACTGTGGTGCGTTCAAGTACTTTTATTTGAACTGCGAGGCGTTCAAGTACTTTTTAAAAATGTTATTCTATTCATCAGTTCCTGTATTTATTTGTATTCATTATTTATTATGACATTTATGTCCTGTCTCCATACATGTCTGACAATACCATCACGTTTCTAACATTTATGACGTATCATATCATCATTTTTGTGGTTTTAATAGTGTTGTGACGTAACTACGCTAACAGTTTTTGTGATTGTGTTTTTCTGACACTCAGTTTTCAAGAAACAACACAGAGGTAACAAAATATATTTATTTTACGTAAGTGCAATGACAAATGTATATATGAAGAAGGCACAAGTGTCTTTTTACTGGAGAATAAAACAAAGCATGAAATACTTAAAACTTATGTAACACTTGGCTTGACTTGATTTGATCAAATATAGACTTTTAAAAACTTCTTAAACATTTTCACTCAAAAATCAACTTTCAGTTCACATTCAGATTCTAGAAATACACAGAAGCTTTAAAATGTTCCTTATAAACATAAACAGTAACAGTGCAAACACATTATATGTCTCTTTAAAGGACCAGTGTGTAGATTTAATGGCATTCAGGACATTTAAGAAAAATAAAAGAAAAAGTTCTTCCAATCTCACTCTGGATTATCAGACGTCAGAGTTTTAAATTATGTCCGAAATGTAAACGTAATTCTTTCAGAGAGCAAATCTCCACAAGTAAACAACAACAAACTGAGCAGGAGTTTAGAGGAGACACTGAGATGCATTCAGTGACCCTGGTAAATGTCGTCACTTTTGAGGGTGTTCAACACCCCGTGTCATTTGACATTTGACAAGTCATTTGACCTGACATAGTATCTTCTATTTTTTTTAATCTGATTATGAATAATCTTCTTCACTGATCAACTCTTCAGTCAATCTGAGGTTAAACTAAAACAAACTTGACTTCTAAATTCTACACAGTGGACCTTTGGACAAAGTGAATCCATGAACAAACACTATTTACTAATTTCTTTAAAGAATCTAACACAGAAATGTGTTTCCATAGTAACAGGTCAGGCTACACTGACACTGAAACAAACTGACCTGTTCAAAGACGTATTTACAAAAGGTGAAAAAAGGGTGAAAGATATTTACCTAACCACATTTCTCCCAGTGCATTGTAAGCCTGGCCAGGCTTAGCGTTGCTTGTTTATTTATTTTACACAGATTTGTTGCGACATTCACTTCACACCAGATAATTTTCTCTCTCTCTTTGAGCAGTTTACTAAAGACATCAGCTCATCTGATGCATCTGTTATTCCTTAATTACAGCGTTAAAGCGTCTTCTACGCAAAGATTGAACAACAAAACAATGAAAAGTGCGCTCTGCTCTTCAGAGTCTGTCACCACGTTTTACTCAGATCTACTCGGATCACCTGCACTTCATCGTGACTGTACTCCATCCTCGTCATATAGATCATTATTTGTATCTGGGGATAAAACACGTAGAGAAATGATCCAGTCTGCTCTGGACACGAAGAGACCAAAATGACAGTTTGTCTGAAAAGTGTTTTTTGCAACGACATAACGTTAGTTAGTATAGACTAGTTTAGTTATTTAACTTATATCTTTAATTTGTTGTTGTTTTGGCCTAATGATTGACTGCAAGATCCTGTTTCAATTATTTTCAATTAATGTACTGGAAACCCTATAGTAAATAATGTATTTACAAAACATTCAAAATAGCCATAATTTCACATTTCAAAATTCATGTTGTGAGGACTTCCCCGATCGGGCAAAATGCTGGAGGAAACCCTGAGACGTGTTCAGAGTTGTTGTGTTGTGTCACGTATAAAGTTTGGATGTGATCGGTCAGAGTCATAGAGCACTTCCTGTTTCATGGCGAATGGTCAGAATTCGCCAAAACGCAGAGGGTTGCCGTGGCCACAAGGTTTTGAATCTAAAAAAGCTTTTAACAATATTTCACATTTGATGTTTCTAGAACAAATTGCTATGTTTTTTTATGTCAGTACGGACACATTTCAAAATGGCCGACTTCCTGTTGAGTTGAGGCCATGGTTACAGTGGACTTTTTTTGTTCGTCTTGGTCGATAGCATCTTAACACCAAGTTTGGGGAAATTCGGTGCAACTCAATTTTGCCCCCGTTTTCACCTTAGGTGGTGCTTTAGAGCCTTCAAGGAACGCACAGGTACGGGAACTATGTCAGAGTTTTTATGCACGTTGACGCTCTCAAAAATGACCGCAAAAACCACGGATAGAATAATAATCTGAAGGATAAACAGATAACGGCTCTATAGCGCCCCTTATTGTGAAACGTGGATGGAGCAAGCCAAAATTGAGTTCCACCGAATTTCCCCAAACTTGGTGGGAACTCTTAACAGACCAAGACGAACAAAAAAGTCCATTAGGACCACGGCCTCAACTCAACAGGAAGTGGACCGACCAATCAAACAACACGATAATTTGTACTGGACACATCAAAGACAGGAAGTTAACAAAGGTTTTGTGGATTCAAAGGGCGTGGCTACGGCTAACATGGGGAGTTTGGCTAATTTCGACCGTTTGCCATGAAACAGGAAGTTGCTCTGTAACTTCACCATGCATTGACCGATCGCCTCGAAACTTCATACGTGACACAAGAGACCGACCCTGAACACGTCTACAGACACAAACGTGATATAATTTTAAGATCATATCGGTTGGGGCTTTGGGTTATCTTTATACTGAAAGAGTAATGGTCTTTCCTTTTAGTCCCTGGGATCATTGGAGTCTGAGTTAATGGATGGATTGGAGACACTTCCTGTTGATAGACCTGAATCTGTAGAAACAGGAGAAAATAAAAGATAAATGTTCACTGTGTACATTGATCACTGTGGTAGAGACAGACGAGGACGTCCAGATCTGGTCCTCCAGTATCAGATGTGAACGGATCATCAGGACATTTAGTAAAACTGATCACAGATCATTGACGACAGCTTTGTAAACTGAGCAGAACGTAAATACTGTCGTCACTGTGTGATACTGATCATTATTGATACTGTTATTGATACTATTCTCTATAATTAGGTGCAAAACATCTGTTTTTAAACTGATGCTTGTGTCTTTAAGAGCTTCATGAGTTTGTCAGTGTTTCTATGACATGAAGACTGGACAGTCAATATTTCTCTGCTACGTCAAACGTTAACGTTGAACTGATCCTATTTTAGTGTCAGTTCTTTAAACTCATCTTTACTGAGAGCAGCTTTAAAGGTTTGTTCTGTTCATTCTTACCATTATTGCTCTGGAAGGACAACCTCTCATCATAGTCAGAGTCAGTTTGTGAAATCTTCAGTTTGACGTCACTGTTTGTTTCACCTGTGAAGACAGAAGTTCTACTTTTTAATGATCATGTTTAATCAGTCAAATCATCAATAAACCTGATTATTTCAGGTGAGTTAGTTGAAATAAAGAGTTAGAAAAAAAAACCAAACAAAACTAGATCACATCGACTAAACGGGAAAGTTGAAAACACCTGCTCATGTTTACCTGAGGTCTTGAGCTTCACCTTCTTCACTGGTCCATTCTTCATGTTCTTACCTCTGTTTCCAGTGTTTTGATCTTAAAGAAGCAGCAAATGTTCGTCTCATAAACAGAATCAAACCAGCAGGAAAGTGAGTGAAATGAGTAAAGACGTTTACGATTTATTTTACTAAGTAATCGTTTTGTTCAGTGTTTGTCAAACCAGGAAAATATATTTTCCAGTTTTAATGATTTCTTTGTTCTACGGAGCAAAGAAACCAGAACATTTTCACATCTATGAAGCTGAAAAATAAATAAAAACTTGTTTTAATTATTCAAAAAAAAACAAGAATAATCTATTAATTCAGTCATCATTAACCTTGGCAGCCCTGCTCCATAAAATAAAAAAAATCATGAAAACTAAATAATGTTGTTTTGTGGACATTTGAGGACTTCACTAAATCAAGGTTTGGGAAACACTGATCAACATCTTCTGACATTCTATGGATCAAACAACTCATTGATTAATGCTAGAAAATTATTTACTGATTGATTATGAAAAGAATCGTTAGTTGCAGCACAATTAATATTTAAATGGCATCAAATATTGAAGAACTTACATCTGCATCTTCTTATGATCTGATACAGAACCAGAGCCAGAACCAGAAGTGACAGAACTGTGAAAACTCCAGAAAACCACAAGACTACGAGTTCACCTGAACTGTGAGAGGACTTTTTCTCAAAGAGTTTCTCTGAGGAAAAGAGAAAACAAAGAGGATGTAAATGCACAGACGACAACACGAGCAGAACAGTGATCATAACAACATCACAGGTGAAGATCTGAGAGTCTCACCTGGCAGAGTGATCTCACTGTGAACCCTGTGGCAAATGTCCTCCTGTTTGACCACACAGCTGAAGCAGTTGGTCTTCATCTCTGTCACAGTGATGAAGCATGTGGCGTCGTAACGTCCTCGTCTCTCAGAGACTGTTTGATTTGTGGCTTTAAGAGAGATTCCTTCACACGTCTCCCACTCTACACTCGGCTTTGGTGAAGAACCTCTGACATCACTGACATCACACTGGAGCTCCACCCTGGCATCTGACGCTTTAGATACTCCAACATATGGTGGCTGAACGGCTCCTACAAACAGCAGGAGAAGCATGAGAAATGTAATGTTCCTGTGGTTAACATCATCATCCAAACAAGTTTAACCAGTTTCTGGTGGGTCAGATTTTAAATTGACTGTGAAACAAAAACTGTTCATTTAAAACATGAATAGATGACAAATTCTGATGACGTCACAACAATTTTGTGGTCACAAAAAGACCATTGACCATCATCACTCACCTTTTTCACGTCCAAATCTGTTTTTGTAGACCAGTTCTAAAAAGAAAAAAAAAAAGAAAAACATTTATGGTAAATAAAAATCAGCAAATGCATTATAGCTGAGTCATGTTTGGGCTGTTTGTTTCTTCTTCTTTTAGGAGAACAATATTTGTTCCACAGTTGGAGAATTATGTCTCTGAAATGACTCAGCATAAATGTGTTGTTAACAGAGTCATACGTTTGAAAAAGAGTTTGTGATGTCAGTATCGTTGTTTTCTTGATTAATGGATTTGTTGTTTAGTGGACAGAATGACAGACAATGGAGGAAAATGTTTTTCATGAAGAGGAGACGAGGGAGAGGACGAGGTGGAGGTGACCTCTGAAGAGAGAAGGTAAAAGACCACGACTCACCGACCATGAGCTCCATCATGAATGTTTGTCTTCCAGAACTCAAACGTGGAAGTTCACAGGTGTAAATCCCTGTGTCTTCAATCCTGGTGTTTCTGAGGATCATGGATGCGTTTCCGTTCTTCAGCTCGTCGTAGAAAAGTGACACTCGTCCTTTGTACTGATCGTCCTGACAGCACCAGCCGTTCTCAGTGTGATGTCCACGCTCGTAGAGGAACAACTCTTTACCGTTTGTGTTCTTCCAGTGTATCACTGTGTTCTCAAGGCTTTCTCCAGAAGAACAGTGAAGGACGGCGTCTTCTCCCTCTGTGACGTGCGTTCTGGAGACACCTGAGTTTGAGAGGAAACATCATATATTTGAATGGTTACATTTGAACACACTGTGGTGACCTCTGAAGAGAGAAGGTAAAAGACGACGACTCACCGACGATCAGCACCATCGTGAATCTTTTCCTTCCAGAACTCAACAGTGGAAGTTCACAGGTGTAAATCCCTGCGTCTTCAATCCTGGTGTTTCTGAGGATCATGGATGCGTTTCCGTTCTTCAGCTCGTCGTAGAAAAGTGACACTCGTCCTTTGTACTGATCGTCCTGACCTGACTACGAGTTCACCTGAACTGTGAGAGGACTTTTTCTCAAAGAGTTTCTCTGAGGAAAAGAGAAAACAAAGAGGATGTAAATGCACAGACGACAACACGAGCAGAACAGTGATCATAACAACATCACAGGTGAAGATCTGAGAGTCTCACCTGGCAGAGTGATCTCACTGTGAACCCTGTGGCAAATGTCCTCCTGTTTGACCACACAGCTGAAGCAGTTGGTCTTCATCTCTGTCACAGTGATGAAGCATGTGGCGTCGTAACGTCCTCGTCTCTCAGAGACTGTTTGATTTGTGGCTTTAAGAGAGATTCCTTCACACGTCTCCCACTCTACACTCGGCTTTGGTGAAGAACCTCTGACATCACTGACATCACACTGGAGCTCCACCCTGGCATCTGACGCTTTAGATACTCCAACATATGGTGGCTGAACGGCTCCTACAAACAGCAGGAGAAGCATGAGAAATGTAATGTTCCTGTGGTTAACATCATCATCCAAACAAGTTTAACCAGTTTCTGGTGGGTCAGATTTTAAATTGACTGTGAAACAAAAACTGTTCATTTAAAACATGAATAGATGACAAATTCTGATGACGTCACAACAATTTTGTGGTCACAAAAAGACCATTGACCATCATCACTCACCTTTTTCACGTCCAAATCTGTTTTTGTAGACCAGTTCTAAAAAGAAAAAAAAAAAGAAAAACATTTATGGTAAATAAAAATCAGCAAATGCATTATAGCTGAGTCATGTTTGGGCTGTTTGTTTCTTCTTCTTTTAGGAGAACAATATTTGTTCCACAGTTGGAGAATTATGTCTCTGAAATGACTCAGCATAAATGTGTTGTTAACAGAGTCATACGTTTGAAAAAGAGTTTGTGATGTCAGTATCGTTGTTTTCTTGATTAATGGATTTGTTGTTTAGTGGACAGAATGACAGACAATGGAGGAAAATGTTTTTCATGAAGAGGAGACGAGGGAGAGGACGAGGTGGAGGTGACCTCTGAAGAGAGAAGGTAAAAGACCACGACTCACCGACCATGAGCTCCATCATGAATGTTTGTCTTCCAGAACTCAAACGTGGAAGTTCACAGGTGTAAATCCCTGTGTCTTCAATCCTGGTGTTTCTGAGGATCATGGATGCGTTTCCGTTCTTCAGCTCGTCGTAGAAAAGTGACACTCGTCCTTTGTACTGATCGTCCTGACAGCACCAGCCGTTCTCAGTGTGATGTCCACGCTCGTAGAGGAACAACTCTTTACCGTTTGTGTTCTTCCAGTGTATCACTGTGTTCTCAAGGCTTTCTCCAGAAGAACAGTGAAGGACGGCGTCTTCTCCCTCTGTGACGTGCGTTCTGGAGACACCTGAGTTTGAGAGGAAACATCATATATTTGAATGGTTACATTTGAACACACTGTGGTGACCTCTGAAGAGAGAAGGTAAAAGACGACGACTCACCGACGATCAGCACCATCGTGAATCTTTTCCTTCCAGAACTCAACAGTGGAAGTTCACAGGTGTAAATCCCTGCGTCTTCAATCCTGGTGTTTCTGAGGATCATGGATGCGTTTCCGTTCTTCAGCTCGTCGTAGAAAAGTGACACTCGTCCTTTGTACTGATCGTCCTGACCTGATCGCCCGTTCTCAGAGTGCTCGCCGCTCTCGTAGAAGAACACTTCTTTATCTTTGTTCTTCCAGTTTACCACTGTGTTCTCAAGGTTTCCTCTCCAAGAACAGTGAAGGATGGCGGCCTCCCCCTCTGTGACGTACGTTCTGGAGACACCTGAGTTTGAGAGGAAACATCATATATTTGAATGGTTACATTTGAACAGAGCAATCAGGTAACATTTACATGACACGTCTTTGACTGTTAATCAGCAGTTAAATCATTTATAAAAAGGTTATAAATATAGAACTCAGTTAGAGTTTAGAGTGATTCCAATTCCTCCAAAATCATATCATTATGATTATTATTATTATTATCGTTACTGTATTACTGAGAAATAGACATGTGACTTTATTCAGTGGTGGGAAAACCTTGGATTTAAACATTTCATTAATGTACTATAATCATGCTACATAATTGAAGTGATGACCTGACCGTGCTCTTTCACTCCAAACCTGATTACTTTAGTATGCTCATAGTATTATTATTATTATTATTATTATTATTATTATTATTATTAAGGTTTATTTAGATAGGGACAGATACAAAAACATAGACAATTTTGAACAGTCATCTGATGCATGCATCATAGTGTTTTTAGCTAAAGCTAATTCACAACACTTGTCCCTCGTAGGGCTTTTGAATAAAATAAAAATACAGGTTGACATTATTAAAAAAATAAATAAAAATAAATAAATGCAATAAAATAGAGTAAAAGGAGAGTAGTATACACTGTATACACACAGTATACACAGTAATATACACAAGAGAACACAGTATACAAGCTAAAAATGAGTACAATATTGCTCCTGAATTAGCCAAAATTTGGTGTTTCTTTATTATTTGAACACCATTAATGAACTGTTAATTCTTTGGTTTTCCATTCTTTCAGTCTTTAGAAGTGGAGAGTGGATGCTCTCCACTTCTAAAAAAAAAAAAAAATGTAAAATGTGGCTTATCAACACCTACAGCTGCCAACACTATCATTCAATTCAATTCACGCAAGACAGGACAGATAAACACAAACAAAACAAGGTACGTTAAGCCTGTTTTGATGTTAGGATAAAATGTTATGTTGTGATGTTGTATTTTTTCTTAATTGTATAGTAAGTGTTTGCATATGTATCTTGTATTATACTGTACATGTATTGTGTGTGTTTTTTTTTTGTTTTCTTTTCTTATTTAAATTGTAATTTTATTGCCTTTTTCACATCATGACCAGGGGACTACAGATGAAAACTAGCCTTCTGGCTAATTCTGGCCCTTTTAAAGGTGAAGTAAGTAGTTTATAGTGCCATCTAGAGGAGAGGCTGAAATTTACAACAAAGACCTGCTCCTCTGCTCACCCCCTCCCTTCCCTGAGCGCTACGGTGTCCTCAGCAGGTCAAATGTCGTCCTCGTCGTCTTTCTCCGTGTCAGCAGATGAGGTTCGTGAGGCGAGGGAGAGGGCGGAGCTACCGCGGCCGTAGCAGACGAAGCGGAGAGAGAGGAGGCGGGACTTCAGCTACAAGTAAAGAGACGCTTGTTTTGTTCTCTCGCGTTTGTCCTTACAGGCTCCGGTAGAAACATGGCGTCTCTCTGCTAACAGTGGCTATGCAACCGCGGCCATGTTATTTTACATGACTTTTTGAAACACTACGAAAATGAAACAAAAACTATTATACAGCGACTAGACAATGCAGGAGCACATAATATGTATAAAAAAGTGGATTTTGGGTTATATAAACCCATAAATACTACACATTGTCCCTTTAAATAAACTAATAATAATAATAATTTTACTCAAACTTAGTAAAAAAAAGGTTTTCCTCACCTTTAGTCTCGTCCTTCTTTGTTGATCCAAAACAAACCAGCGAACAAACGACGACAAACACGAGCGAGTCTTCAGTAGAAAAGTGAGTTTTCATCGTTCCGTTAGCGACGTGCGATGCTAATAGTTAGCCTAAGTTAGCTTAAACCAAAACTCGAGTGTCGACAAAGTTTTAGTCCATAGTGAGCGAGAGAGCGGTTAAACAGACACAACTGACGCTCGACTAACACTAATAAAACAACACAACTGACCATTTACTCTGTATTTAGCGATAATGTTCTCTGACTAACACACACACGCACACAAACACTGAACCGGACTAAACCACTGGGGAAGGATCAACAAGGGGCGTGGCCCTGTCGCTTCTCTGCACGCGCAGAGATTACAGTATCTCTGTGCACAGACGTTAAACCGTCTGACGTCATCACGATCAGTTGATAAAGTTACTGCTGAACGTGATGAAGACGTGAAGAAGAGTTGAGTGAAAGAATGTGCAGTTATAAAACTACTTTGAACACGTTGTTGCCATTGTTCCTAATAACATGATCATGTTAGAGTCTGCAGGTTTTATTAATAATAATAATAATAATAATAATAATAATAGGTCATAATAATAATAACAATAGTGATTGTGAGCTTTATATTCTGTGAAAGCAACATTTGTGGACAATAAAACTGTAGACATATTTAAAATGTGTTGACCTGTTATTGACACACATGCGAACTCCTGCTTTTTTCAGCAACTTTAATTATCATATAGTACATATATATGTATATATATATATATTTATACTAAATATATCATTGAAAAAAATAACAAAAATATTACATTATTTAATATTAAATGCTTAAATATCCCAGTAAACACGACAGCAGCCGTCAGTTTGTTTACTCCCATCTCACCGAGCAAGTCGGCATTTCAAAATAAAAGCCCTGTGAAATTGCGGAATTTGCTTGTGGAAACTGGTAGTTTCCTTTTTATGTCAATCTGAATTTAAGTGGAAAAGAGTTCATTTCTGCTGTTTCAGAAGACTTTTAATTGTTTTATTATTATTATTATAATTATTATTATTATTATTATTATTATTATTAATAATACAGACAAATGCAAACCTAAAAATTAAATTGTGCTGTGTGGTCAGTGGGGGTTTGATATTCTGAACAGGTGAGTTTTTAGTTTTAGAGTCCGTGTTGTGGAGGTCAGGAGGGAGTGAATGCTCTGAATGCTCTGAATAATCTGCTCTCCATGTTGACAACATGGTCGGTAAAATGTCAGGAAATACAAATCGTTGTTTGTCAAACCTGGAAATGACGATGTTTCTCAGTTTTTAATGATTTATTTGTTATATGGAGCAAAGAAACCAGGAAATATTCACACTTTAAGAAACTTGTTTTCATTACTCAGTGACCGAATATGACAAATAAATGTATTTATATTTTATATTTATACATATAGTGTACATTTCAGAATCAGTACAAATGAGACAACGCTCTGTGTCGAACTGACAAAATGTAAACAAAAACAAAAGAAACAACATGAGCGGAAATTACACATAAACAATTTGTTCAGGATCAGTGTTTTTACTTCACACTTTGTACACTAGAGGGCGTCACAACATCAAAGAATAAGAGAAGAAAGTTTGACAATAAATGATCATTTATTTATTATTATTATGTCATTTATGCTTCTCCATACGTGTCTGACCATTCATCACATTTCTAACATTTATTTTAAATTATCATTTTTGTTGTTTTAATAAATCGTGTGTGTTAACTGTTTGTTTATGTGACGTCATCAAACTTATGTGATAAAATGGTCAACACATTTTAAATATGTCTACAGTTTTATTGTCCACAAATGTTGCTTTCACAGAATACAAAGCTCACAATCACTATTATTGTTATTGTTATTATTATGATTATATTAATATAATTGAACGATATTAATATACTGATCATATAATATTAAAATAAAGTCAGGCCAGAAAACCTGCAGACTCTAACATGATCATGTTATTAGGAACAATGACAACAACGTGTTCAAAGTAGTTTTATAACTGCACATTCTTTCACTCAACTCTTCTTCACGTCTTCATCACGTTCAGCAGTAACTTTATCAACTGACAGTGATGACGTTTATTCAGAACAGGACTAGTCATATTATAGCAATTACCCCCAAAGATGTTGTCACCGAATTTAAATATAACAGCAGATCTTTAAGTCACATGACAAATCTTATTCTTGCATTTGGTCAATTTAACTTTCATAAAGCACGATTCTCTAAATCCTTCCCTAACATTAACGGTTTTATAATTTAAATCAGCTTGTACATAGATACTTTAACCCATATTTCAAACAAAAAAAGACACACATTGCTTTATTTTTATGAACTATTCCGTAGCCCCTAGTTAAGACATTATACCTATTTTTGATTTATTTATGTATTTATTTATTTTATTTTTGTTGTTGTTGGTTTGTTTCTTTAATTTACATAATTTATTTTTCATATATTGTATGAATATATATATGTATTGCATATATGTGATCTGTTTTTCTGTCATATATATCTGATATGCACATTATTTTATAGGTATTTTGGCTGAATGTTTCTAATTTCAAATAAAGTTTGTTCAAAAAAAAGAAAAGAGGAAGAGCCTACCATTTATTATCAAGACATATTACAAAATTATTGTAAAACAAAATGGCGGCCATACTTTAGTGTCGTATTTCTTTTTGGAGACTGTGTGTGTGTGTGTGTGTGTGTGTGTGTGCGTGTGCGTGTGTGCGTGTGTGTGTGTGTGTGTGCGTGCGTGTGTGTGTGTGCGTGTGTGTGTGTGCGCGCGCGGAGGGAGAGCCCCGCCCCCCGCCCAACACGGAGCTGTAGTTTCCTGTTTCGTCTGGTTCAGTGTGTGTGTGTCAGTTAGAGTCAGTTATCGCTAAATACAGAGTAAATTATCAAGTTATCGCTAAATACAGAGTAAATGGTCAGTTGTGTTGTTTTATTAGTGTTAGTCGAGCGTCAGTTGTGTCTGTTTAACCGCTCTCTCTGGACTAAAACTTTGTCGACAGTCGAGTTTAGGTTTAAGCTAACTTAGGCTAATTTACGTTCAAACGTCGCTAAATGAACGATGAAAACTCACTTTTCTACTGAAAACTCGCTCGTTTTTGTCGTCTTTTGTTCTCTGGTTTGTTTTGGATCAACACAGAAGGACGAGAGTGAAGGTGAGGAACACTTTTTACTAAGTTTGAGTAAAATTAGCACTTTAATAACCTGGTTTAAGTCTATTTTAACCACTTTATAACGTTAAAGTCGAGATGACATGATGATCCGAATGTGTTCAGACATTGTGAAATTTGAATTATTATTGTTAAAGAAGTGACTCTGGTAGAGCTGAACTAACCATTATTTTCACCATCGTTATGATCTAATTGTTCCATAAAATGTGAAGAATAATATAATAAATGTTGATCATCATTCATCATTAATCGAGTAACTGACGCTGGATTTTGTGATATTTAGACCAAACACTGCAGCTGTTATCTTAGCTGTTATATATAGGGAAGTTTACTGTGTGTTTATTGAAGTGTTTTTATTTTTAAAAACTACATTTTTGCATTTGATTCAAACATTCGTGAGTCATGTATTTAATATTTTGGGTGAATACATCATTTTATTTAAAAAGCTTGTTTTACACTTTTACTTTCACTTTGAACAAAGGCCAACAGTCAAACACGCACTAAGATTATATCTGTTTCCTGTTTTGTTCAGTGGAACCTCACCCTCGAGCTTGGACTTTTCAAAATAAAAGTCTACACTCGCATAGAAGAAAACTAGACAATGAAAGGACTAAACCATCCAGCAACAATAAATATGTGCAGAGAAACTCTCACCCTCCAATCTGAGTTTTACAGTGAATTTAGATTGAAAGACACTTTATTGTCATCCTCATGGACAAATTCAAATATCCACACAGAAGCTTCCACTCTCCACTTCTAAAGACTGAAAGAATGGAAAACCAAAGAATTGATAGTTAGTTAATGGTGTTCAAATAATACTGTGAGCATACTAAGGTGATCAGGTTTAGAGTGAAAGAGCACGGTCAGGTCATCACTTCAATTATATAATAACATCTGCTTATTAAAGTGTAAGTTTGAAGTGTAAATAGTATGAACTTAACATTGATGTTACCCTGCTTGGTGTTCCGTAGCGTGGTATTTCATGTTAATGAAATGTTCAATTCCAAGGTTTTCCCACCACTGAATAAAATCACAGGTCATAGTTCTCAGTGATACAGTAACGATAATAATAATAATCATAATGATATGATCGTGACGGAATTGGAATCACTCTAAACTTTAACTCCCTGGTTTTTGACAGCACTGTTGAGTTCTATAATTAACCTTTTAGAAATGATTTAACTTATATGTTATGTTATATAAGTTATTAATACATGATGTTTCCTCTCAAACTCAGGTGTCTCCAGAACGTACGTCACAGAGGGAGAAGACGTCGTCCTTCACTGTTCTGCTGGAAGAAACCTTGAGAACACAGTGGTAAACTGGAAGAACACAAATGGTAAAGAGGTGTTCATCTATGCACATGGACATCACACTGAGGACGGCTGGTGCTGTCAGGACGATCAGTACAAAGGACGAGTGTCACTTTTCTATGATGAGCTGAAGAACAGAAACGCATCCATGATCCTCAGAAACACCAGGATTGAAGACACAGGGATTTACACCTGTGAACTTCCACTGTTGAGTTCTGGAAGACAAACATTCAGGATGAAGCTCATGGTCGGTGAGTCGTGGTCTTTTACCTTCTCTCTTCAGAGGTCACCTCCACCTCGTCCTCTCCCTTGTGAAAAACATTTTCCTACGTTTTCAAACATATGAAACTGTTAACAAGTCATTTATGCTGAGTCATTTCAGACATAATTCTCCAACTGTGGAACAAATATTGTTCTCTGATATCTGATCCAGTGATTTTGACCAGTATCAGACTGACACACAAGACTAGTTTTTATGAAAGATAAATGTATTTATTTTTTTCCCTTTTAGAACCGGTCTACAAAAACAGATTTGGACTTGAAAAAGGTGAGTGATGATGGTCAATGGTCTTTATTTATACAGCACTTTTCTAGACATCATGACAACACGAACTTCAGTTTCACTATTCACACATTCACACATTCAAGTGCAGTTCATTCACTATCACCCATTCACACGATGTCACTTAACCCCTACGTTAGTCCTGAGGGTAGGGGTTATGTGTGTAGACGAGCGGAGCGGGAATCAAACCCCACAACCTTCAAGTTAAAAGTGGACTTGCTCAAACACTGAGCTTCTGAATTTTTAATTTTTCGCACAATTATTAACAGAGTGACCCAAGTGGAGGCGGATCTCAGACGTAGAATGGACCAATCACCTCTGACGATGTATAAATACGTCATATCTTCATACATAAACATCATTGGTCAGACCAAATCAGTAGTTGCCATGGTTACTATTGGTTGGCAGCAGGTTTGGGTTTGTGGGAGGAGCTAACTTGTAGTCGTGAGGGATGGGGTTGATCCAGTATCGGTATCAGGTTCTGACACAAACATAATTCACTGTGGAGATTTCTGATCCGTGCTTTAATGTTGTCTGCACAAGTGATTCCCTGACTGCTCTGATAGCTGGCTATAAAAGTGGAATGGATTTACCGTACCTTAGGTGTGTCTCAACTAGCGCTGTAACGAGACACAAACTCACGATTCGATTCGTATCACGATTTTTGACCCACGATTCGATACATTCCACGATTTTTTTAAATTTAAAAACATTTTATTTAAACAACATTTAATTATATAGCAACTTAATGTAACATTTGATAACACATATTTTGGAACACTGTGAACAGATTTGAACATAAATAAATAACCAAAGATTTCTCTCTTTTCTGTAACAAAATAATACTGTTGAAAAATACAAAGTAAACGATCGATCAGACTGGGATTTGTCCCCAAAGCATGCTGGGAAGTGTAGTTCTTCATGAGAAATAACTTGTTTTGATAAACAGCAAAGGTAAGACGACATTTCCGCTTGTATTTCTTGAAAGTCAGTTGTTGTTTTGCTCTTATTTTGGGGCTGGATCTGTGAATCTTGTTCGTAGAGTGATAAAAATGGTACCGTAAGAATCTGTGAATTCTCCTCTGTTTACATAATCACGCTGACGCTCCGGTGCCGCTTTTCAATGTGTGCACTGGAACGGGTTTTTTTCTGCTCCTGCTGTTTGATCCATGTGTTTTAACTGTGTTTGGTGAACATAAGAATGGTTTATATGAACGTTTAGCTGAGTTTCTGACCTTTCTGTGGGTATGCAGCATGTCTGTGTTTGTTAAAGTTAGACATGGTTTTATGACGCTTCTGTCGATGCGTCTGACGCTGCTCCCGGTACTGAGGACATCAGTGAAGAAGAGATTAACGATTAAAAAACATAACGCGTTAATGATGACTGTAATTAATTAATCACAATTAACATGATAATTTGACACCCCTAATAAAAATAAGTTTGGTAGCACTAACAGCTCATATCATGTGGCTGACTGGAAAAATAACGTGTCGCGATTCTGTTTTCTCACATCGCGACACAGGTTCGTGGCTCTGAGTATCGCGATTTCAATACGCATATCGTTACAGCCCTAGTCCCAATGAGACGCAGAGTAATGATGCATGATTCGTTCAGGAAATCCATTCCACACTTAAAATAGTTTAACTGATTAACTGACCCACATAAAATGGTTAAACTTGTCTGTTTGTAGGAGCCGTTGAGCCACCATACCTTGGAGTATCTAAAGCGTCAAAGGGCATCGTGGAGCTCCAGTGTGTGGTCAGAGGTTCTTCATCAAAGCCGAGTGTAGAGTGGGAGACGTGTGAAGGAATCTCTCTTAAAGCCACAGATCAAAGAGTCTCTGAGACACGAGGACGTTACGACACCACAAGCTTCATCATTGTGACAGAGATGAAGACCAACTGCTTCCGCTGTGTGGTCAAACAGGAGGACATTTACCACATGGTTGACGGTGTGATCACTCTGCCAGGTGAAATTTTGTTATGACCACTGTTCTGCTCATGTTGTCGTCTGTGCATTTACATCCTGTTTGTTTTCTCTTTTCCTCAGAGAAACTCTTTGAGAAAAAGTTCACTGACAGTTCAGGAGTTCTCGTAGTCTTGTGGTTTTCTGGAGTTTTCACAGTTGTGTTCCTTCTGGTTCTGTTTCTGAGCATAAGAAGATGCAGATGTAAGTTCTTAAATATTTGATGCCATTTAAATATTAATTGTGCTGCAACTAAACGATTCTTTTTATAATCAATCAGTAAATAATTTTCTAGCATTAATCAATGAGTTGTTTGATCCATAGAATGTCAGAAGATGTTGATCAGTGTTTCCCAAACCTTGATTTAGTGAAGTCCTCAAATGTCTTCTTATGTCCACAAAGCAACATTATTTAGTTTGAATGATTTTGTTGTTGTTTTGTTTATATGGATTAGTGCAGCCAACATTAATCAACTTTTGATGACTGTTTTAATAGATAGTTATTTCGTTTTTTTTAATCGAGTCATTTTCAGCTTCATAAATGTGAATATTTTCTGATTTCTTTGCTTCATATAACAAAGAAATCATTATAAGTGTAAAATGTCAGTTTGTGAGGAAAAAGGAAGTCATCACCGGTTGGCTCACAGTGCCAGTGACAACTTCCTGTCCATTGAGCTGTCACTCCAAAACTCAGTAGCCAATCAGCAGGCAGCTTCCTAAGCCCCGCCCATGGTCAGAATCACTAACAAAAAAACAGCATAAAGAACAAATGTATTTTTAACAATAAAATACAATATTTTTGAATGGTTAAATCGTTGTTTTATTATTATATTTTATTGACATAAATCTAATTCCATGTGATGGTTACAGCCCTAACATCAATGTGGTTTGAGTTTGTGTCAGAACAGAATGAGCTGCTGAATGTTATTAATGTGGAAACCTGTAACACAACAGGGAAGATGAACCTCATGATGAAATCGACCTCATGTAACTATTTAAACTGAATTAAACCATGTCTGATACAAATAGATGATGAATTCACTCGGCTTATTGCCAGGTGCCAGGTCACATCCGGTAACTGCAGATTAAGATCCTTAAGAACAGATATAGTTGCCTGCGTCATCTTTAAAGGTAGAGTTTTCCTTTGGAAGGCTTCTCCGTATAATTTGCATAGAAGCTGCACCAGTTTGACAGAAAAGGCTTCAATAGGGTAGCCGCTGGGGCCGGGTGACTCCCCGGATTTAGATGTCATCGTTTTATGTTTCATTTCACTCACTTTCCTGTTAATTTTATGTGATTCTGTTTATGAGACGAACATTTGCTGCTTCTTTAAGATCAAAACATTGGAAACAGAGGCAACAACATGAAGAATGGACCAGTGAAGACAGAGGAGGGTTACCTCATGCTCACTAACCAGATCTCAGGTAAACATGAGCAGGTGTTTTCAACTTTCCTGTTTAGTCGATGTGATCTAGTTTTGTTTGTTGTTTTTCTAACTCTTTATTTTGACTAATTCACTTGAAATAATCAGGTTTATTGATGATTTGACTGATTAAACATGATCATTAAAAAGTAGAACTTCTGTCTTCACAGGTGAAACAAAAGGTGACGTCGAACTGAAGATTCCACAAACTGACTCTGACTATAAGAAGTCGCCCTTACAGAGCAATAATGGTAAGAATGAACAGAACAAACCTTTAAAGCTGCTCTCAGTAAGGATGAGTTTAAAGAACTGACACTAAAATAGGATCAGTTCAACGATAACGTTTGACGTAGCAGAGAAATATTGACTGTCCAGTCTTCATGTCATAGAAACACTGACAAACTCATGAAGCTCTTAAAGACACAAGCATCAGTTTAAAGCATCAGTGTCAATAATTATCAGTTTCTACCACAGTGATGAAACAGTAAACATTTATTTGTATGTTTTATTTTCTCCTTTTTCTACAGGTTCAGATTCATCAACAGGAAGTGAAAAATCCATTGAAGACAGGGTGAAAAAGGAAATCTAAATCTAACTTTGAGTGTAAAAATTATCCAAAAAAGAACTCTTATAACTCTTGAAACTTAACATGGAGCTCAGGTCTGACATAGTTCCTGGACATGTGTGTTGCTCAAAGGCTCTATGGCGCCCCCTAAGGTGAAAACGGGAGAAAAATTGACTTACACCGAATTTCCCCAAACTTGGTGTGAAGATGTTCTCGACCAAGACAAACAAAAAAAAAAATCGGTCGTAACCGTGGCCTCAACTCAACAGGAAGCTGGCCATTTTGGATTTTGGCGTCCATTTTTGCTGGTCAGTTGTCGGAGCGCATTTGTCGTAGAGACATTTAAAAAAAAGTCAATTTGTACGAGACGCATCATTCAAACGTTGTGGTCTCGACAACCCTCTGCTTTTTTGTGAATTTCGACCATTCACCACGAAACAGGAAGTGCTCTATGACTTCAGCGTACATCGACCGATCACCTCCGAACTTTATACGTGACACAACACACTGACCCTGAACACGTCTATGTTCTCTATTATGTATATTTTATGTCTCTAGTGTTTCCTGTGTGTGGCTCTGTGTAACAGACCATAGATAACAATGAATCGTCCAAAGATATTTTTATATACTGTATATATTTATGAATATGTACTTAACTCCAGCTGTTACACAGAGGAGAAGCTCAAAGCTGAGTCAATCACTGTCATCTATACAATCCTTTTATTTTATGTTTTTACCACTTTAATGAAAGAATTTCTATATTTGTAAATACGTCTTTGAACAGGTCAGTTTGTTTCCAGTGTCAGTGTAGCCTGACCTGTTACTATGGAAACACATTTCTTGCCCCTGATGCTCTTATTAGTCGTAAATTAGTGACGATGTAGACGAATGTAATGAATGTATTGAAGTGTTTTTTCCTCCTCGATTGAAAATACAAACTGCTAACGCTTCTGGCACACGCTAACGTTATCGAATGTTTTTGTGAACGAGTATTCTACAGATTATTCTTCGATTAATCGAGTAATCGGATTAAAAAATAAATTAAAAAATGGCATTTTGAGTCGTCGATTAATTGAAAAATATTTGGTAGCTGCAGCCCTATACATTTACCAGGGTCACTGAATGCATCTCGTTGTCGCTCTAAACTCGACCCTACGTTTTTCGGACATAAATTAAAGCGCAGACGCCTGATAATCCAGATCTAGTTTGGAAGAACTTTTTTTTATTCTTAAATGTCCTGAATGCCATTAAATCTGCACACTGGTCCTTTAAAGACACATATAATGTGTTTGTGTTTGTTACCATGTATGTATATAAGGAACATTTTTATGCTTCTGTGTATTTGTGGAATCTGAATGTGAACTGAAAGTTGATTCAGGGGAGTACATTTTTCAGTGAAACTGATTAAGAAGTTTTTAAAAGTATTGATGAAAGTTTGAAGTTTGATGAAATCAAGTCATGCAGACACTGTTGAAACCTTAAATACGTTTGTTTGTCATCCTTTGTTTCATTATCAGGTAAAAAGACACTTGTGCCTTCTTCATATAAACATTTATCATTGCACTTATATAAAATAAATATATTTGACTGCCTCTGAACTGTTTCACTGTCCTTATCTTTATATGTAGCATAGTTTTTATCTACAGGGGGCGACTGAACGAGTGGAAGCACAGAGAAGCGTTTTAAACTGCAGCTCTGTTTCCTGGTCCTATTCACACCTCTTTAACACGAACTTTGTTCCCTAAGTTGTCCGACAGTGAAGCATCTTTAAATGCACACGCTCTCTTTTCTATTTACCTTATGATGACGATTGTAACAAATCGACAACTGACCTCGAGGTGAATCTCACAGCTGACATGGACTCACACAGTTCTCATTACATGTACGCAAATAACTGCTGCTGCCTTTCTGGGCCAGGTCACCTCTGTGAGAGAGGTCTCAATCTCAATGGGTCTTTTATCTGGTGAAATAAAATAAAATTAAAATACTCCTCTGAAATACATTTATCTGCAATTAACGTCATGTCTGCACTCTTATTATATTGAACATCTTTAACTTTAGACGAGAACGGCTCCGTCACAAAATCACAACCCGTTTTGTCTTTTATCTGCTGCGTTTTCACACTCCTGAAACTCTGGATTACTGTGATACGTCCTTTTCTTCTGTCTGTAACTGACATGTAAACAATATTTCTTTTTGCTCATGTCTTTTTTTTTTTATTCTCTCTATGACTAACATCTTGTCTGTACTTCATTTTACTAATCCCTTCCTTCCTTTTCCTCCACATTTTGCTCGTATTAATCTACACTCCTCTGTTTACATTTGCACCTAACCAACACATCTTTATGATGTATTTGTGGTGGTTGTCTAGGTACACAGACATTAAACCGTCTGACGTCATCACTATCCGTTC
Organism: Microchirus variegatus; assembly: GCF_963457635.1. NCBI lineage: Eukaryota > Metazoa > Chordata > Actinopteri > Pleuronectiformes > Soleidae > Microchirus > Microchirus variegatus. The sequence goes on from NC_139822.1 coordinate 19,349,824, forward strand.
ATAAAGTGACTGCTGAATGTGATGATACAGGTATAATTGAATTAATGAAATGTCACCTTGCCCATCAAACAATTGATCCTCAAGTGCCTTCTTTGCTTATTGGGGGAAAACCTTTAACAGATATAAAGTGTACAAACAAGCATATAAGGAAAGAGCTTCAGAACTATAACAAGGTAAAGCGTGGTTTTGCCCTTTTCAATTTTGTGTTTCGAACAAAATCAGAGAAACGCATTTCAAAATCTTACATAATATTTACCCATGTAACACAATCATTTCCAAATTTGTTGACGTTTTTGTGAAACTGAACCAGAGACAGCTTTACATTTGTTCCATCACTGCCCTATTTCTTTTGTGTTCTGGAGAGACATAGACAAGTTTATTCAGAACAGGACTTGTCATATTATAGCAATTACCCCCAAAGATGTTGTCACTGAATTTAAATGTAACAGCAGATCTTTAAGTCACATGACAAATCTTATTCTTGCATTTGGTAAATTTAACTTTCATAAAGCACGATTCTCTAAATCCTTCCCTAACATTAACGGTTTTATAATTTAAATCAGCTTGTACATAAATACTTTAACCCATATGTCAAACAAAAAAAGAAACACATTGCTTTATTTTTATGAACTATTTTCCGTAGCCCCTAGTTAAGACATTATACATATTTATGTATTTATTTTGTTTTTGTTTGTTTCTTTAAATTACATAATTTAGTTTCCATATATTGTATTCAGCATATATGTGATCTGTTTTTCTGTCATATATATCTGATATACACATTGTTTTATATGTATTTTGGCTGAATGTTTCTAATTTCAAATAAAGTTTGTTAAAAAAAAAAAAAAAGGCTGAACGTGATGAAGACGTGAAGAAGAGTTGAGTGAAAGAATGTGCAGTTATAAAACTACTTTGAACACGTTGTTGTCATTGTTCCTAATAATATGATCATGTTAGAGTCTGCAGGTTTTCTGCTTCCCACTTCAGCCAAACCGGAAGATGCTGCTGTTCCAGTAATATTTGTATATGTGCAAAGATAATAATAATAATAATAATAATAATAATAATAATAATAATAATGCATTATATTTGAAGGCGCCTTGAGTCCACCGATCACCTCGACTGCTCCGTATGCGGCCGACGTTAGCTTGTTTTTGAAGGATAGATCTGGGGTATCCTTCGCAGCCGACCATATCCCACAATTCTTTGCGCGCCAGCAGCAAAACTTTTCCAACATGGCGGACGTGTGGCGGCTGTGACAAGCGAGGTCGGTCCGTGTACGTTTCGATCGTTTGTTTTTTAATTGAAACCAATGAACGAGAAACGGAAATACCACGCTTGTTTTTCGTTTTCAACCAAAAACGAGAAAACAACGTTTTTTGTTGTTTTTTTTCAAAAAAAACCAAAACAGTTTTTTGCAAATTGCTTTTTTTTGTTTTTTCGTTTCTTAATTATCAATATCACGGCGGTGATACCGGAAGCGGAAGTGAGGCGTAAAAACTTCAAAATAAAAGCGCGCTAACTTATTTTCATACATTTTATACCGTTGTCGTTATACACCGGTATGTAGTACATTATTTTTGGTTAGTGAAGTTATAACAGCTGGTTGTTTGGAGAAGAAGGAGAAGTAAGCGATAATTATTTTAACCGAGTGTGCTGCGTTTACGTTCTTTTACGTTAAAAACCCAGTTCTCCATTATGTCACTGATGGATTTAAGAGTAAAGAAAAATACTGACTTATTCATTTTAACTTAGTCATCAATTGAGTAATTTATTGATCATTTTCTTAATTACATTTCTAATTTCTAAAAACTAATCGTTGAGTTGTTTGGTCGGTGAAATGTCAATCGTTGTTTGTCAAACCTGGAAATGATGATGTTTCTCAGTTTTTAATGATTTATTTGTTATATGGAGCAAAGAAACCAGGAAATATTCACATTAAAGAAACTTGTTTTCATTACTGAGTGACAGAATATGACAAATAAATGTATTTATACATATACTGTACATGTGTTTGTTTCAGAATCAGTAAAAATTAGATAAATCTCTGTGTCGATTTGACCAAATTTAAACAAAAACAAAAGAAACATGAGCAGAAATTACACATACACACTTTGTTCAGGATGAATGTTTTTACTTCACACTTTGTACACTAGAGGGCGTCACAACATCAAAGAATGAGAGAAGAAAGTTTGACAGAATGTTTTTTTATACATAAATTTACTCTATTCTATTTATTCATTAATTCCTGTATTTATTTATTATTATTGTCATTTATGCTCCTCCATACGTGTCTGACCATTCATCACATTTCTAACATTTATGACAACATTTTGCTAAACGATATCATTTTTGTTGTTTTAATAGATCGTGTTGTGACGTGTAACTACGCTACATTTGGACCTTTTCTGACATCTCGCTGTACGTCGATTTCACGTGTTCACTGTTTGTTGTCAATAACAGGTCAACACATTTTAAATGTCTACAGTTTTATTGTCCACAAATGTTGCTTGCACAGAATACAAAACTCACAATCACTATTATTATTGTTATTATTATATTAATATAATTGAATAATATTAATATACTGATCATATAATATTAAAATAAAGTCAGGTCAGAAAACCTGCAGACTCTAACATGATCATGTTATTAGGAACAATGACAACAACGTGTTCAAAGTAGTTTTATAACCACATTCTTTCACTCAACTCTTCTTCACGTCTTCATCACGTTCAGCAGTAACTTTATCAACTGACAGTGATGACGTCAGACGGTTTAACGTCTGTGTACAGAGATACTGTAAAACAAAATGGCGGCGGCCATACTTTAGTGACGTATTTCTTTTTAGAGACTTGTGCGTGTGTGTGCGCGCGCAGCGAAGCGACAGAGCCCCGCCCCTTGTTGCTTCTTCCGCAGGAGTAGAGTTTAGTCCTGTTCAGTGTGTGTGTGTTAGTCAGAGTAAATTATCAAGTTATCGCTAAATACAGAGTAAATTATCAAGTTATCGCTAAATACAGAGTAAATGGTCAGTTGTGTTGTTTTATTAGTGTTAGTCGAGCGTCAGTTGTGTCTGTTTAACCGCTCTCTCGCTCACTCTGGACTAAAACTTTGTCGATAGTCGAGTTTTGGTTTAAGCTAACTTAGGCTAATTTACGTTCAAACGTCGCTAAATGAACGATGAAAACTCACTTTTTTACTGAAAACTCGCTCGTGTTTGTCGTCGTTTGTTCTCTGGTTTGTTTTGGATCAACACAGAAGGACGAGACTGACGGTGAGGAACACTTTTTACTAAGTTATTTATTTGACGTTTTTCAGAGTCATGTGTTAAATATTTTGGGTGAATACATAACTATATATATATATATATATATATATATATATATATATATATATATATATATATATATATAAAATACTTGTTTTACATTTTTACTTTCACTTTGAACAAAGGCCAACAGTCAGACGCACTAAGATTATATCTGTTTCCTGTTTTGTTCAGTGGAACCTCACCCTCGAGCTTGGACTTTTCAAAATAAAAGTCTACACTCGCATAGAAGAAAACTAGACAATGAAAGGACTAAACCATCCAGCAACAATAAATATGTGCAGAGAAACTCTCACCCTCCAATCTGAGTGTTGTGTCTGCCTTACAGTGAATTTAGATGCAAAGACACTTTATTGTCATCCTCATGGACAAATTCAAATATCCACACAGAAGCTTCCACTCTCCACTTCTAAAGACTGAAAGAATGGAAAACCAAAGAATTAACAGTTCATTAATGGTGTTCAAAAACTAAATAAAAAAAAGAAGATTTTTCAGTACATAGTATTGTGTACTTAGTACATATATATATAATGTGTGTATATATATATATTTATGTATATTTTATCGGTTTTAACAGTTTTTATAACATTTCGTATTTGTTTCTGTATATTGAGCTGCTGGAACCCTGTACTCTCCCCACTGTGGGATAAAATAAAGTCTTATCTCAAATAATACAGTGTTTCCCCCAGGAAACCGGCTAAGCCCACGGCGTTTTTGTAATAATAATTAAAAGTTCACTGGAAATTTTTAATTATGACTATTATGTGTTATTGTAAGACATTTATTAATAATACTTAAACACCAACTATAGTCTTACAAAAAGACACTCTTGAAATTAAATAAATAATATAAACATTTTTCACTTAAAAGGACAATGTGTATTATTTATGGGTTTATATAACCCAAAATCCACTCTTTTATACATATTATGTGCTCCTGCATTGTCTAATCGCTGTATAATAGTTTTTGTTTCATTTTCGTAGTGTTTCAAAAAGTCATGTAAAATAACATGACCGCGGTTGCATAGCCACTGTTAGCAGCGAGATGCCATGTTTCTACCGGAGCCTGTAAGGACAAACGTGAGAGAACAAATCAAGCGTCTCTTTACTTGTAGCAGAAGTCCCGCCTCCTCTCTCTCCGCTTCGTCTGCTACGGCCGCGGTAGCTCGCCCTCTCCCTCACCTCACGAACCTCATCTGCTGACACGGAGAAAGACGACGAGGACGACATTTTACCGGAAATGTCGTCCTCGTCGTCTTTATCCGTGTCAGCAGATGAGGTTCGTGAGGTGAGGCAGACAAACGGCCCTTTTATTTCTGCGCACCACCCCTGCGCTGTTCCCTTCTCCCTCTCCTGCGCCGTTCGTGGCTCTGCGCTTCCGCGTCTCCAAGCGGTCATTTCATATCTAAAGCAGATTGGATAATTTCTGTACGTGTTTTATCCCCACATAAAAATAATGATCTTTATGACGATGATGGAGATAAAGTGCAGGTGATCCGAGCAGATCTGAGTAAAACGTGACGGACTCTGAAGAGCAGAGCGCACTTTTCATAATTTTCACTCCGTGGTCTTAAACTCTGTGAAAGAAGTCGCTTTAACGCTGTAATTAAGGGAATAACAGAAAGATCAGATGAGCTGATGTCTTTATTTAACTTCTCAAAGAGAGAGAATGTTCTTTGGTGTGAAGTGAATGTCGCGGGGAGTTAATAATCTGTGCCGCACTCAGCCAAGTTTCGCTTTTGGGCAGATATTTTCCAGCGTTTAATAGGTGCTTTTCCACAGTGAACTCGCTCTGTTTCGACCGCCGAATTATCGGTTCATTCCTAAATATAACATCTTTATTGACAAGAACGATGTTACCGTAATAATGACGCACTTGATAGTGTGACTTGGGTTTCAAGCGGCACCTGGACAAGCGTGCGCTGCGCTTGGGGGTACAGAAAAAGCCGTGGTGTATAAAAAAATCTATTTTAAATAAATAAACAAGCAACGCTAATCCTGGCGGGGTTGTCTGCAGGTTTTCTACTATGAGCACACTAAGGTAATCAGGTTTAGAGTGAAAGAGCACGGTCAGGTCATCACTTCAATTATATCACTTCATTTATGTAGCGTTGTTCCAGTACATTAATGAAATGTTTAAATCCAAGGTTTTTCCACCACTGAATAAGGACATAGGTCTAGTTCTCAGTAATACAGTAACGATAATAGTAAAAGAGTTCTATATTTAACCTTTTATAAATGATTTAACTGCTGATTTACAGTAAAAGACGTGTCATGTAAATGTTACCTGATTGCTCTGTTCAAATGTAGCCATTCAAATATATGATGTTTCCTCTCAAACTCAGGTGTCTCCAGTACGTACGTCACAAAGGGAGAAGACGTCGTCCTTAACTGTTCTTTGAGAACCTCAAAAACCCCAAACCTTGAGGTCACAGTGGTAGACTGGAAGAACACAAATGGTAAAGAAGTGTTCCACTACTCGTACGATGAGCACGACAAGAACGGGCGGCCCGGTCAGGACGATCAGTACAAAGGACGAGTGTCACTTTTCTACAAAGAGCTGAAGAACGGAAACGCATCCATGATCCTCAGAAACACCAGAGTTGAAGACACAGGGATTTACACCTGTGAACTTCCACATTTGAGTTCTGGAAGGAAAATATTCACAATGGAGCTGATCGTCGGTGAGTCGTCGTCTTTTACCTTCTCTCTTCAGAGGTCACCACAGCAGGTCACCTCCACCTCTGTGCTCCTCATAAAGTGTCCTGGTGACGGAGCGCTGCACTTCAGAGTTTTAGTATCGTCTATTTTAAGTTATTTAAAATGTAAAATAATGGGAATTTGGACATTTGTGAATCGATTCAGAATCGTCCACGTCTGAATCACGATGCATCTAAGAATTAAGGTTTTTTCCACTCCTAAAGCCCAATTTACACTCCTGCGTAAAGTGCTCTGCGTAGGTCACGCAGAGAGCCTGTCGAAGAGCCTCTGCGTCGTCTCCGACTGCAAGAAATATTTTTTAAGTGTCCGTCACTCCGTCAAGGGACAACGGAGACGGCAAGAGCTACGATTGGTCCTCAGGACAGGCCGAGATAAGCTGCTCTGTGCCGGCTCACAGTGAGCACCGAACGTCCACAGAGGGTGGAGCTGATCACCGCCGACAACGTCGCTGCCAAACTATAATACGTCATATCTTAACACACACAGCACATGTTTAGACTCTAAATTACCAATTTCTCGCCTCAAATTATCTTAAAACTGTGTTCCGTGACACAGAAAAGTGAGAAACGGCCACTGTTTCAACAACAACAGTCTTTCTCTCTCGGATGCCATTGCTCACTGTAGCTTAAAGCACGACAACCTTGCGCTGCGACCCCTACTGATCAGGCGGGAAATTGCAGCGCGGTACGCTTCGACGGAAAGCCTCTGCGTCGTCTCCGAATGCAAAAAATATTTTTTTACAGCCTTCGAGCCTTCATAGTTCTTGTCACCACGACGGAAAACTATGAAGGCTCTAGGGGTCTCCGTGGTTACGCAGTCGGAGAAGTATAATGTGGCCATAACTCGTTCATGAACGTCACAGCTCGAGTTGTAAATGCTCATAACGTACATCACCAGGAAATGTGTAAGTTTGATTGTTTGTTTTGATTGCTCTGTTCAAATGTAACCATTAAAATATATGTTTCCTCTCAAACTCAGGTGTCTCCAGAACGTATGTCTGCAAGGGAGAAGATGCCGTCCTTCACTGTTCTTCTGGAGGAAACCTTGAGAACACAGTGGTAGACTGGAAGAACAAAGATAAAGAAGTGTTCCTCTACTCGTACGGCGAGCACTATGAGAACGGGCGGCTCGGTCAGGACAATCAGTACAAAGGACGAGTGTCACTTTTCTACAAAGAGCTGAAGAACGGAAACGCATCCATGATCCTCAGAAACACCAGTGTTGAAGACGCAGGGATTTACACCTGTGTACTTCCACATTTGAGTCCTAGATCGCAAATATGGATGGAGCTGATCATCGGTGAGTCGTCGTCTTTTACCTTCTCTCTTCAGAGGTCACCACAGCAGGTCACCTCCACCTGTAAATGCTCATAATGTAACGTAAGTTTGATCATTTGTTTTAATTGCTCTGTTCAAATGTAACCATTCAAATATATGATGTTTCCTCTCAAACTCAGGTGTCTCCAGAACGTACGTCACAGAGGGAGAAGACGCCGTCCTTCACTGTTCTTCTGGAGAAAGCCTTGAGAACAAAGTGATATTCTGGAAGAACACAAATGGTAAAGATTTGTTCCTCTACGAGCGTGGACATCACACTGAGGACGGCTGGTGCTGTCAGGACGATCAGTACAAAGGACGAGTGTCACTTTTCTACAAAGAGCTGAAGAACGGAAACGCATCCATGATCCTCAGAAACACCAGGATTGAAGACACAGGGATTTACACCTGTGAACTTCCACTGTTGAGTTCTGGAAGACACATATTCACGATGGAGCTGATCGTCAGTGAGTCGTCGTCTTTTACCTTCTCTCTTCACGTTGTCATTTTGAGTGATGGAAAACATTTTCCTCCATTGTCTGACATTCAAATAACAATACCGATATCACAAACTAGAGTATCTACCGATACAGATATTTGTCCAATACAATCATGTTAGACCGTTTATGAACGAATGAATCTGTTAACAAGTCATTTATGCTGAGTCATTTTAGACATAATTCTCCAACTGTGGAACAAATATTGTTCTCCTAAAAGAGAAGAAACAAACAGCCCAAACATGACTCAGCTAAAATGCTTTTGCCAGTGATTTTGACCAGTATCAGACTGATGCACATGACTAGTTTAAGTTTTTATGAAACATACATTTATTTTTTTTCCTTTTAGAACCGGTCTACAAAAACAGATTTGGACTTGAAAAAGGTGAGTGATGATGGTCAATGGTCTTTATTTATCAGGGGTGTGATTTTTCCTTTTTTTAAACCGGTCCGCAGGCCCGGTGGTTGGGGACCACTGTCCTACAGCACACACACACACACACACAGTTACACACACCAGGTTTAGTCTGTAACATAGATTAGTTTGTCTGACAGCGTGGTTCAGTGTGTAGAATAAGATGTGTAATAATAATTAATCTAAAATTAGATTTAGGCTTTAACAAATATTATATTATAAATATTGTGTCTTGAAATTGCAGTAAGCTGTATTGCAATTTCGATACATTTAGATGAATTGCTCAGCCCTACACTACAGTATATGCCAAAATATGCAAATAACATTTACACAAAGCAAGCCAATCCACTTTTCTATGTTGATAAAATGAGGAAAAATAATGGCACAAAAAGAAATCAAGGGACATTTAGAATAGATAAAAATCGCGAGTTAACTATGACATTGCGATTAAATATTTTAATCGTTTGACAGCACTAATAAATACATCATATCTTCATGCATAAACCTCATTGGTCAGTGTGTCGACCCAAGTCAGCAGTTGCTATGGTTACTATTAGCTGGCAGCAGCTTCAGGTTAGTGGGAGGAGCTAACGTGTAGCCGTGCTACAGTGGCTACAAACACTGGTGACGTCACGCTGGGGGGGCAATTAATTAATCGATTGATAATCGTTAAATCGTTGTGACCAGGGGCAGCCGACACATAGTGGGCGATGGACCGCCTTCCTTAAGCCACACGAAAGAAGAAAGAGTTTGTTTTACCGGTCTAAGTCTTAATATTATTGTCCAATCAGCAGCCTGAATATCGCTGTGACGTTCAGCAGCCTCAAAAAAAACTGCGTGGTAAACCCCCCCCCCCCCCAAAAAAAAAATATTTTCACCAGCTGCCACTGGTTGTGACGTCATCTTATTCAGTGGAACAATATTTTTTTTCTAAACAGTATTTTAGTGTAAATAAAAAATATATATACTTGCCCTTAATTGTAATTTTACCATTTTAAATGTATGTAATGATTTATTGTCTAAATGGTTCCCAGATACTGATTAACTGACCCACAGAAACTGGTTGAACTTGTCTGTTTGTAGGAGCCGTTCATGCACCATACGTTGGAATATCTGACATGACAGAGGACGGCGTGGAGCTCCAGTGTGAGGTCAAAGGTTCTTCATCAAAGCCGAGTGTAGAGTGGGAGACGTGTAAAGGAATCTCTCTAAATGCCACAAATCAAACAGTCTCTGAGACACGAGGACGTTACGACACCACAAGCTTCATCAATGTGACAAAGACGGAGACCAACTGCTTCAGCTGTGTGGTCAAACAGGAGGACATTTACCACAGGGTTCACAGTGAGATCACTCTGTCAGGTGAGACTCTCAGATCTTCACCTGTGATGATGTTATGATCACTGTTCTGCTCGTGTTGTCGTCTGTGCATTTACATCCTGTTTGTTTTCTCTTTTCCTCAGAGAAACTCTTTGAGAAAAAGTCCTCTCACAGTTCAGTTCAACTCGTAGTCTTGTGGTTTTCTGGAGTTTTCTCAGTTGTGTTCTTTCTGGTTCTGTATCCGATCATAAGAAGATGCAGATGTAAGTTCTTCAATATTTGATGCCATTTAAATATTAATTGTGCTGCAACTAACGATTCTTTTCATAATCAATCAGTAAATCATTTTCTAGCATTAATCAATGACTTGTTTGATCCATAGAATGTCAGAAGATGTTGATCAGTGTTTCCCAAACCTTGATTTAGTGAAGTACTCAAATGTCTTCTCATGTCCACAAAGCAACAGGTTTCAGTTTTAATGATTTTCTTGTTGTTTTGTTTATATGGATTAGTGCAGCCAACATTAATCAGCTTTTGATGAAGGAGTTAATAGATAGTTGTTGTTGTTTTTTTAATTGAGTCGTTTTCAGCTTCATAGATGTGAATATTTTCTGATGAAATCATTAAAAGTGAAAATGTCAGTTAGTGAGGAAAAAAGGAAACAGGAAGTCATCACCGGTTGGCTCACAGTGCCTGTGATGACTTCCTGTCCATTGAGCTGTCACTCCAAAACTCAGTAGCCAATCAGCAGGCAGCTTCCTAAGCCCCGCCCATGGTCAGAATCACTAATAAAAAAAAAAGAATAAAGAACAAATGTATTTTTAACAATAAAATACAATATTTTTGAATGGTTAAATCGTTGTTTTATTATTATATTTTATTGACATAAATCTAATTCCATGTGATGGTTACAGCCCTAACATCAATGTGGTTTGAGTTTGTGTCAGAACAGAATGAGCTGCTGAATGTTATTAATGTGGAAAACTGTCACACAACAGGGAAGATGAACCTCATGATGAAATCAAAGGAAAAGAAGGAGCACATGTCCACTAACCAGATCTCAGGTAAACATGAGCAGGTGTTTTCAACTTTCCTGTTTAGTCGATGTGATCTAGTTTTGTTTGTTGTTTTTCTAACTCTTTATTTCAACTAACTCACCTAAAATAATCAGGTTAATTGATGATTTGACTGATTAAAACATGATCATTAAAAAGTAGAACTTCTGTCTTCACAGGTGAAACAAACGATGACGTCAAAGTGGAGATTCCACAAACTGACTCTGACTGTGATGAGACGTCGCCCTTACAGAGCAATAATGGTAAGAATGAACAGAACAAACCTTTAAAGCTGCTCTCAGTAAGGATGAGTTTAAAGAACTGACACTAAAATAGGACCAGTTCAACGATAACGTTTGACGTAGCAGAGAAATATTGACTGTCCAGTCTTCATGTCATAGAAACACTGACAAACTCATGAAGCTCTTAAAGACACAAGCATCAGTTTAAAAACAGATGTTTTGCACCTAATTATAGAGAATAGTATCAATAAGAGTATCAATAATGACCAGTATCACACAGTGACGACAGTATTTACATTCTGCTCAGTTTACAAAGCTGTCGTCAATGATCTGTGATCAGTTTTACTAAATGTCCTGATGATCCGTTCACATCTGGTACTGGAGGACCAGGGGCCTCATTTATAAAACTGTGCGTACATCCGACGTCAAAATTGGCGTACGCACGAAACACAGAAAGTGCTTACGCACAAAAATATCCTGATTTATAAAACAGTTTAAGAGATTTAAGAGAAACGCCCCTCATAAATATTGATTCATGACTGAAATCATGCCGAAATCGGAGAATTTCACCCAGTGTGAGGTGGAAGTACTTGTCGGGGAGGTGGAGAAGAGGAAGGCTTTATTGTTTGGTGTTCTAGAGTGGCGCCATGTGGCGGATGATGTCAATGCTGTTGCCTCAGAGGGTCAGAGTGTGGCCGAGGTGAAAATAAGGGGTCAGACATTAAAGTAGACGCAAAAAAGCGACTGGCGTCACAGGCAGAGCGTCTGTGCCACGGGCGAGGAACAGGCCAACCGGAGCTCACCCCGCTGGATGGAAAACTGGTGGGGATCATCGGGGAATCCCTCCTGAGTGGAGAGGTGACGGAGAAACAGTGGTGCGCTTGCTTTCACCCAAGTAAATTAAAACAATTGCATTGTTTAATGATTTATTTTATGTATACTTCACATACTAATCTATAACCTCTGGCAAAGATATGGGGGAAACACATTATTTCAGACTGTTTACCTGTGTGCCATCCATAATTTGTATCCCCCCCATATCTTTGGCTAGAATAGAAGAAAGCTGTTCATAAAGAGGTTATAGAGTAGTATGTGAAGTATGCATACAATAAATAATCAAACAATGCAATTATTAGTTTTAATTTACTTGGATGAAAGCAAGCGCACCACTGTTTCTCCGCCTCCGCCTCCGTGGCCAGGGTAAACACTTTCTGTCGGGGATACCTACATTGGCACAACACCTGTCGCCAGAAACCCGAGTGTTGTGAGCACTTGGAGCGGGACTGGCACGGCGTGGTTTCTGCGGGTGCTCCTCTCTAAGGCTGAGCCCAATGCCGCACACAGATCCAAGAGGACAGCTCGTGGGAGTCGGAAACGGCTCATCAGCCACTCATCACTGTTGGCCAGTGGATCTTGCTCGTCTCGGAAGTTCCGCTCCCTCCGTATCTTTCCGTTTGCCACATCCTCTAACAGTGCCAAAGCATTGTGCGCCATGACGCATTGTGAGTACCTGCCTTTATATGCCCATCGATTAGGTATCTGCTACACGTGTTAGAATTACCCTGATATCAGTGAATACATCATTTGCCCTACTTGTCTTACTATTGTCCTAAATCATTATGTTTCCAGTGTGCACTCCAGGGAGTTTGTTTGTTTGTTCATTGTAGAAATTATTTTTTTTTTTATCCATTTCTTGCAAATAAACTGTTCATATATGAGAGGGTAATATAACTATTTATTTTACCCGATCAGTTTCACACAGTTTCTCCCGTTTCTTTCTTCTGCCATCAGTGGCGCAGTTTCTCCTTACCCCAGGTATGTGCGTACGCATGGGTCAGATTTGGCGTGGAGGACCGCACATTTTACCGTCAAGTTCTCTTTTTATAAATCCCACGGTTTGCGTAGAGAGTGGCGTACGCCTTCTTTTGTGCGAACGCAACGTTTATAAATGAGGCCCCAGATCTGGACGTCCTCGTCCGTCTCTACCACAGTGATCAATGTACACAGTGAACATTTATCTTTTATTTTCTCCTGTTTCTACAGATTCAGCTTCATCAACAGGAAGAGCCTCCAATCCACTCATTAACTCAAACTCCAATGATCCCGGGGACCAAAAGAAAAGACCATCACTCTTTCAGCGTAAAGATAACCCAAAGCCAACGGATATGAAGTAAACGATATGATCTTAAAATGATATCACGTTTGTGTCTGTAGATGTGTTCAGGGTCGGTCTCTTGTGTCACGTATGAAGTTTCGAGGCGATCGGTCAATGCATGGTGAAGTTACAGAGCAACTTCCTGTTTCATGGCAAACGGTCGAAATTAGCCAAACTCCCCATGTTAGCCGTAGCCACGCCCTTCGAATCCACAAAACCTTTGGTTAACTTCCTGTCTACGATGTGTCCAGTACAAATTGTCGCGTTTTTTTATGTTGGTACGATAAATGATGACTTCCTTTTTGCGTTGAGGCCGTGTGTTGCTCAAAGGCTCTATAGCGCCCCCTAAGGTGAAAACGGGGGCAAAATTGAGTTCCACCGAATTTCCCCAAACTTGGTGTGAAGATGTTATCAACCAAGACGAACAAAAAAGTGTCGTAACCATGGCCTCAACTCAACAGGGAGTCGGCCACTTTGAATTTTGGTGTCCATTTTTGCTGATTTGCGCCCTACGTAAGTTGTCGGTGCGCATGTGTCGTAGAGACATAGAAAAAAGTTGATTTGTACGAGACGCATCAGTCAAACGTTGTGGTCACGGCAACCCTCTGTGTTTTGGCAAATTTCGACCATTCAACCCGATACAGGAAGTGCTCTATGACTTCAGCGTACGTCGACCGATCGCCTCCAAACTTTATACGTGACACAACACACTGACCCTGAACACGTCTACGTTCTCTGTTATTATGTATATTTTATGTCTCTAGTGTTTCCTGTGCGTGGCTCTGTGTAACAGACCATAGATTATTCATGTCAGATCTTAAAGATCGTGAAGTTGATGGAACAAATGAATCGTCCAAATTTATTTTTATATACTGTGTATATATTTATGAAAGTGTACTTAACCTCCAGCTGTTACACAGAGGAGAAGCTAAAAGTCAATCACTGTCATCTATACAATCCTTTTACTATGTTTTTACCGCTTTGATGAAAGAATTTCTACATTTGTAAATACGTCTTTGAACAGGTCAGTTTGTTTCCAGTGTCAGTGTAGCCTGACCTGTTACTATGGAAACACATTTTTGCCCCTGATGCTCTTATTAGTCATAAATTAGTGACGATGTAGACGAATGTCATGAATGTATTGACGAGATTTTTCCAAAGTCACCTGTGAGGTCGTTATCGTTGCCAGAGAATTAACAGATTCAAGAGAATTTAAACATAAACGCATCATAAATATTGATCGCAGAACTGTTTGTCTACACTTGGACAAACAGTTTTATTTGTGTGTAATATTTCATGTATTTTTCTGTCCTCGCTGTGTTTTTAATGTTTAATGTGAGTGTTAAAGGTCCACGGTGAAGAATTTAGGAGTCAACGTTTGTTTTAGTTTAACCTCAGATTGACTGAAGAGTTGATCAGTGAAGAAGATTATTCCTAATCAGGTTTTTAAAAATAAAGATACTATGTCGGGTCAAATGACTTGAGGTACATTTATGACCACAAGGTGGCAGCAGCAGTAAGTGTTTGGTTCCTCTTGGCTCCACGAGGTGTTTAACGCCCTCAAAAGTGACCACATTTACCAGGGTCACTGAATGCATCTCAGTGTCTCCTCTAAACTCGACCCTAAATTTAAATTTCAGACATAATTTAAAGCGCCGATGTCTGATAATCCAGAGTGAGTTTGGAAGAACTTGTTTGTATTTTTTTCTGCCATTAAATCTACACACTGGTCCTTTAAAGATAAGATAAGATAAGATAGCTTTATTTATCCCACAGTGGGGAGAGAACAGGGTTTCAGCAGCTCCGTATACAGATTAACAATTACACAATGTTATAAAAACTGTACAAAGAAAGAAATAAGATAAGAGTGAATGTAAATAAGGTGCGTATTTGGTTCAGGTAAAAATAAGACAAATCTAGGCAGACAAGACAAACAGGACAACAACTGTAAACAATAACTAAACAGACCAGCTAAAGACAAGGAACAAAAACTGTAAACAATAACTTAACAGACCAGTAAAAAAACAAAACTGTAAACAATAACTTAACAGACCAGTTAAAACAATAAACTGAACTGTAAACAATAAACATAACAGACCAGTTAAACAACAAAAAAAACAAAAACTGTGACAATAACTTAACAGACCAGTTCAAAACAAAAACAACAAAACTGTAAACAATAGCTTAACAGACCAGTTAAAAACGAAAACAAAAAACTGTAAACAATAACATAACAGACCAGCTAAAAACGAGGAACAAAAACTGTAAACAATAACAGACTAATACAGCAGTGACACAAACATAGTTATTTGGTTTGCACACTGTTGTACAGACGGACAGCAGTAGGGATGAACGACCTGCGGAGCCGCTCCGTCCTGCACTTAGGGTGCATCAGTCTCTGACTGAAGGAGCTTCTCAAGGCCCCAACAGTCTCGTGCAGTGGGTGAGAGGTGTTGTCCATGATGGCCGATAGTTTGGCCAGTACCCTCCTCTCTTGGATGACCTCGATGGAGTCCAGGGGACAGCCACAGACCGAGCCGGCTTTTTTAATTATCCGATCTAGTCTGTTTTTGTCCCGCACAGAACAGCCCCCTCCCCAGCACACCACAGCAAACAGGACCACTGACGCAACCACAGTGTCGTAGAAAGTCCTCAGCAGTGTCCTGCTCACCCCAAAAGAGTGCAGTCTCCGCAAAAGATAAAGGCGACTCTGACCCTTCTTGTAGAGCGAGTCAGTGTTGTCAGTCCAGTCCAGTTTATTATTTAGGTGAACACCCAGGTACTTGTATGTTGTCACCCTCTCGATGTCCAGTCCCTGGATGTTCACCGGTGCAGTGATTTGCTTCTTTTTACTGAAGGTTACCACCATTTCTCTCGTCTTGCTGGCGTTGACAAGAAGGTGATTCTTCTCACACCAGCTGACAAAGTCCATGATAGTCCTCCTGTATTCCTGGTCGCCATCTCCTGACACACACCCCACAATGGCAGTGTCATCAGAGAACTTTTGGAGATGGCAGCTGTCTGTGGAATACCTGAAGTCCGATGTATATAGGGTGAAGAGGAAGGGTGAGAGCACAGTGCCTTGGGGGGCTCCCGTGCTGCAGACTAACGTGTCTGACACACAGTCCTGCAGCCTCACAAACTGGGGTCTGTCTGTGAGGTAGTTGGTGGTCCATGCAGCCAGCCGGTCGCTGACACCTGCTCTCTCCAGCTTCACCCTAAGCAGCGATGGTTGTATGGTGTTAAAGGCACTGGAGAAGTCAAAAAAGGTAATCCTCACGCTGTTTCCAGTGCCCTCCAGATGAGACAGGGACCTCTGCAGCAGGTAGATGATGGCATCATCCACCCCGATGCCAGGCTGGTACGCGAACTGCAGAGGGTCCATGTTTGGGCTCACCAGGGGGCGGAGGTGTTTGAGGATTATCCTCTCCAGTGTCTTCATGAGATGTGATGTTAGGGCCACGGGTCTGAAGTGGTTGGGTTCCTTGGGGCATGATGTCTTGGGGACAGGGACCACACAAGAAGTCTTCCACAGGGTGGGTACTCTCTCCAAGCTCAGACTCAGGTTGAAGATATAACAAACCACCTGGCAGAGCTGGTCTGCACAGTCCCTGAGGAGTCTGGGGCTGATGCCATCAGGACCCGTAGCTTTCCTGGCTTTTGTCTTTCTCAGCTGTGCTCTCACCTGATCCACTGTGGTCGTGAAGGGAGGAGAGGAGGGCAGCAGAGGTGGGGGAGGTGGTGGTGAGGGTCCTTGAGGTGGTGGTTGAGGTGTGGGAGGGGTGGGGGGTGTGAGCCTGAGAGGTGTTAATGGTGGTAGAGAGGGGAGGGGGACAGGAAGAAAAGGGGAGCTGGAAGTAGACAGGCTGGAGGGGGGAGGGATGGGACTGGTGTCAAACCTGTTGAAAAAGACATTAAGGTTGTTGGCCCAGTCTCTGTCACCAGGAGCAGGGTCCCTCGTCCTTACTTTGCCCTGTCCTGACATGGTTTTGAGTCCCCTCCAGACCTCCCTGGCGTTGTTATGTTCCAGGTGGTTCTCCATCTTCCTCCTATAAGTTGCCTTGCACTCCCTGATCTTCCTCTTCAGGTCCCTCTGCACTCTCCTCAGCTCCTCACGGTCTCCAGATCTAAAAGCTCTCCTCTTCTCCAGCAGCAGAGCTCTCATCTCAGAAGTTACCCAGGGCTTGTTGTTTGAAAAGCACCGCACCATTTTGGTAGGCACGGTGGTCTCCACACAGAAGTTTATGTACAGAAGTTTAAAGACACATAATGTGTTTGCACTGTTACTGTTTATGTTTATAAGGAACATTTTTAAGCTTCTGTGTATTTGTATTTGTATAGAATCTGAATGTCAACTGAAAGTTGATTTTTCAGTGAAAATGTTTAAGAAGTTTTTAAAAGTCTATATTTGATAAAATCAAGTCATGCAGTTTAAGTTTTTCATGCTTTGTTGTATTCTCAAATAAAAAGATAGTTGTGCCTTCTTCATATACACATTTGTCACTTTAATAATGTAAAATAAATATGTTTTACTGCCTCTGTGTTGTTTCTTGTGTTGTTTCTGTTTAACTTGTCTGTGAGACTGATTGCCTCCTGGGGACAAATAAAGTTTTTTGAATTGAATTGAATTGAATTCTCCACTCCAGCAGGGGGCAGTGTATTTTAATCAATGATCTGCCGATGAAATAGAAAGAGAGGAGTCGAGAGGAGGAGTCGAGACGTAACGTGACGTCATGACGTAACGCCGGTGACTCAAACTCACGGCGGTGATTTTCTCAAACATGGAGGAAAAGTTTGACAGAACCGGGATTAATACGACACCGAGGTTCGGGTCCGGGTAGCGGGGAAACGTGCTGTTCTGACGGAGGTAAACTTTGTTTAATTTATCAACGTTTACAAGGTTCTGTGTGTATTTTCACAATTGGTTTGTTTGACAGTGTTTACGAGTGACGTCGTTTTATATACGTTAGTGTTAAACCAGGTTATGTCCAAAAAGTCTGGCCCGCGGCTTCCGTTCGGCTTTAATCATGCATTATTTAAACAATAATAATAATAATATATATATATATATATATATATATATATATATATATATATATATATATATATATATATATATATATATATATAGTCATGTACTTTTATTTGAACTGTGGTGCGTTTAAGTACTTTTACATTATAGTGTATTTGATGTCCATTATGTCACTGATGGATTTGAGACAAATACTGACTTAGTCATTTTAACTTAGTCATCAACTGAGTAATTTATTGATAAGTTTCTTAATTAATCGTTGAGTTGTTTGGTCGGTAAAATGTCAGGAAATGTAAATCGTTGTTTGTCAAATCTGGAAATGACGATGTTTCTCAGTTTTTAATGACTTATTCGTTATATGGAGCAAGGAAAGGTTTTCATTCCTGAGTGACAGAATATGACAAATAAATGTATTTATACATATACTGTACATGTGTTTGTTTCAGAATCAGTACAAATGAGACAAATCTCTGTGTCTATTTGACAAAATGTAAACAAAAACAAAAGAAACAACATGAGCAGAAATTACACATACACACTTTGTTCAGGATGAATGTTTTTACTTCACACTTTGTACACTAGAGGGCGGTACAACATCAAAGAATGAGAGAAGAAAGTGTGACAGAATGTTTATTTATACATTAATTTACTCTATTCTTCTATTTATTTATCAATTCCTGAATTTATTTATTTATTATTATTATTATTATGTCATTTATGCTCCTCCATACGTGTCTGACCATTCATCACATTTCTAACATTTATTTTATATTATAATTTTTGTTGTTTTAATAGTTCGTGTTGTGACGTGTAACTACGCTACATTTGGACCTTTTCTGACATCTCACTGTACGACGACGTATGAACACATTATTTCATGTGTTCACTGTTTGTTTATGTGACGTCATCAAACTTATGTCATAACAGGTCAACACATTTTAAATATGTCTACAGTTTTATTGTCCACAAATGTTGCTTTCACAGAATACAAAGCTCACAATCACTGTTATTGTTATTGTTATTATCATGATTATATTAATATAATTGAATGATATTAATATACTGATCATATAATATTAAAATAAAGTCAGGTCAGAAAACCTGCAGACTCTAACATGATCATGTTATTAGGAACAATGACAACAACGTGTTCAAAGTAGTTTTATAACTGCACATTCTTTCACTCAACTCTTCTTCACGTCTTCATCACGTTCAGCAGTAACTTTATCAACTGACAGTGATGACGTCAGACGGTTTAACGTCTGTGTACAGAGATACTGTAAAACAAAATGGCGGCGGTCATAATTCAGTGACGTATTTCTTTTTGGAGACTTGTGCGTGTGCGCGCGCGTGCAGCGAAGCGACAGAGCCCCGCCCCTTGCTGCTTCTTCTGCAGGAGTAGAGTTTAGTCCTGTTCAGTGTGTGTGTGTGTGTGTGTGTGTGTGTTAGTCAGAGTATATTATCAAGTTATCGCTAAATACAGAGTAAATGGTCAGTTGTGTTGTTTTATTAGTGTTAGTCGAGCGTCAGTTGTGTCTGTTTAACCGCTCTCTCGCTCACTCTGGACTAAAACTTTGTCGACGCTCGAGTTTTGGTTTAAGCTAACTTAGGCTAACTGTTAGCATCGCACGTCGCTAAAGGAACGATGAAAACTCACTTTTCTACTGAAAACTCGCTCGTGTTTGTCGTCGTTTGTTCTCTGGTTTGTTTTGGATCAACAAAGAAGGACGAGAGTGAAGGTGAGGAACACTTTTTTTACTAAGTTTGAATAAAATTAGCACTTTAATAATAACAGGCAAATAAACACTCGTCTGGATATAGGGAAGTTGTAAGTGCGTACCGTTTACGGAAGTGTTTTTATTTTTAAAAACTACATTTTTGGATTAGATTCAATAGTTTATTTGAGTTTTGTTAGTCATGTATTTAATATTTTGGGCGAATACATAATTTTATTTAAAATACTTGTTTTACATTTTTACTTTCACTTTGAACAAAGGCCAACCGTCAGACTAAGATTATATCTGTTTCCTGTTTTGTTCAGTGGAACCTCACCCTCAAGCTTGGACTTTTCACAATAAAAGTGTGCACTCGCATAGAGTGAATTTAGATTGAAAGACACTGTATTGTCATCCCCATGGACAAATTCAAATATCCACACAGAAGCATCCACTCTCCACTTCTAAAGACTGGAAGAATGGAAAACCAAATAATTAATAGTTAATCAATGATTTTTTTTTTTTTAATTAGATTTTATTTTTACCATTCCCTGCACCTTATTTCCATTTTTTCTGTCAGTACATAGTATTGTGTACATAGTACATATATAATGTGTATATATATTTATGTAAATGTTATCATTTTTATCGTATTTCTTTCTATGTACAGTTTTTATAATATTTTGTATTTTTTTCTGTATATTCAGCTGCTGGAACCCTGTACTCTCTCTCCACTGTGGGATAAAATAAAGTATTATCTTAAATAATACTGTGAGCACACTAAGGTGATCAGGTTTAATGTGAAAGAGCACGGTCAGGTCATCACTTCATTTATGTAGCGTGATTATAGTACATTAATGAAATGTTTAAATCCAAGGTTTTCCCACCACTGAATAAGGACACAGGTCTAGTTCTCAGTAATACAGTAATGATAATAATAATAATCATAATGATATGATTTTGGAGGAATTAGAATCACTCTTACTTCTAACTCCCTGGTTTTTGAGTTCTATATTTAACCTTTTATAAATGATTTAACTGCTGCTTTACAGTAAAAGAGGTGTCATATAAATGTTACCCGATTGCTCTGTTCAAATGTAACCATTCAAATATATGATGTTTCCTCTCAAACTCAGGTGTCTCCAGAACGTACGTCACAGAGGGGGAGGCCGCAATCCTTCACTGTTCTTATAGAGAAAGCCTTGAAAACACAGTGATAGACTGGAAGAACAAAGATAAAGAAGTGTTCCTCTACTCGTACGGCCTGCACTATGAGAACGGGCGATCAGGTCAGGACGATCAGTACAAAGGACGAGTGTCACTTTTCTACGACGAGCTGAAGAACGGAAACGCATCCATGATCCTCAGAAACACCAGGATTGAAGACACAGGGATTTACTCCTGTGTACTTCCACATTTGAGTTCTGGATGGAAAATGTCCAAGATGGAGCTGATCGTCGGTGAGTCGTCGTCTTTTACCTTCTCTCTTCAGAGGTCACCACAGCAGGTCACCTCCACCTCTGTGCTCCTCATAAAGTGTCCTGGTGACGGAGCGCTGCACTTCAGAGTTTTAGTATCGTCTGTTTTACTTTATTTAAAATGTAAAATAATGTGAATTTGGACATTTGTGAATCGATTCAGAATCGTCCAGGTCTGAATCACGATGCATCTAAGAATCTATGTTTTTCCCACTCCTAACTCATTCATGAACGTCACAGCTCGAGTTGTAAATGCTCATAACGTACATCACCAGGAAATTTGTAAGTTTGATTATTTGTTTTGATTGTTCTGTTCAAATGTAACCATTCAAATATATGATGTTTCCTCTCAAACTCAGGTGTCTCTAGAACGTACGTCACAGAGGGAGAAGAAGCCGTCCTTCACTGTTCTTCTGGAGGAAACCTTGAGAACACAGTGGTAAACTGGAAGAACAAAGATAACAAAGAAGTGTTCTTCTACGAAAGTGGACAGCACTATGAGAACGGGCGATCAGGTCAGGACGATCAGTACAAAGGACGAGTGTCACTTTTCTACGACGAGCTGAAGAACGGAAACGCATCCATGATCCTCAGAAACACCAGGATTGAAGACACAGGGATTTACACCTGTGAACTTCCACTGTTGAGTCCTGGAAGGAAAAGGATGGAGCTCATCGTCGGTGAGTCGTGGTCTTTTACCTTCTCTCTTCAGAGGTCACCTCCACCTCGTCCTCTCCCTTGTTGACTCTTCATGAAAAACATTTTCCTCCATTGTCTGTCATTCTGTCCACTAAACAACAAATCCATTAATCAAGAAAATAACTATACCGATATCACAAACTCAAGTATCATTTTAGACGGTTTTCAAACTTATGAATCTGTTAACAGGTCATTTATGCTGAATCATTTCAGAGACATCATTCTCCAACTGTGGAACAAATATTGTTCTCCTAAAAAAGAAAAAACAAACATGACTCAGCTAAAATGCTTTTGCTGATTTTGGACTTGAAAAAGTTGAGTGAATGGTCTTTATTAATACAGCACTTTCCTAGACTTGATGACAACTCAAACTTCAGTTTCACTATTCACACATTCACTCACACGTTCACGTGCAGCTCATTTTCTATCACCCATTCACACGATGTCAGCACAGCCCTCAGGACTAACACAGGGGTTAAGTTTGTAGATGAGCGAAGCCGGGAATCAAACCCCACAACGTTCAAGTTGAAAGTGGACTTGCTCAACACACAATTATTAGCAAAGTGACCCAAGCGGAGGCGGATCTCAGACGCAGAATGGACCAATCAGTCCATAATTCACTGCTTTAATGTTGCCTGTACAAGTGAGGAAATCCATTCCACATTTAAAATAGTTTAACTGATTAGCTGATCCACAGAAAATGGTTAAACTTGTCTGTTTGTAGGAGCCGTTCATGCACCATACGTTGGAATATCTGACGTGACAGAGGCCGGCGTGGAGCTCCAGTGTGAGGTCAAAGGTTCTTCATCAAAGCCGAGTGTAGAGTGGGAGACGTGTGAAGGAATCTCTCTTAAAGCCACAAATCAAAGAGTCTCTGAGACACAAGGACGTTACGACACCAAGCTCTTCATCACTGTGACAGAGATGAAGACCAACTGCTTCAGCTGTGTGGTCAAACAGGAGGACATTTACCACAGGGTTCACAGTGAGATCATTCTGTCAAGTGAGACTCTCAGATCTTCACCTGTGATGTTGTTATGATCACTGTTCTGCTCGTGTTGTCGTCTGTGCATTTACATCCTCTTTGTTTTCTCTTTTCCTCAGAGAAACTCTTTGAGATAAAGTCCTCTCACAGTTCAGGTGAACTCGTAGGCATATGGTTTTCTGGAGTTGTCACAGTTCTGTCACTTCTGCTTCTGGCTCTGGTTCTGTATCAGATCATAAGAAGATGCAGATGTAAGTTCTTCAATATTTGATGCCATTTAAATATTAATTGTGCTGCAACTAACGATTCTTTTCATAATCAATCAGTAAATAATTTTCTAGCATTAATCAATGACTTGTTTGATCCATAGAATGTCAGAAGATGTTGATCAGTGTTTCCCAAACCTTGATTTAGTGAAGTCCTCAAATGTCCACAAAACAACATTATTTAGTTTGAATGATTTTTTTTATTTTATGGAGCAGGGCTGCCAAGATTAATGATGACTGGATTAATAGATTATTCTTTTTTTTTTTGAATAATTAAAACAAGTTTTTATTTATATTTCAGCTTCATAGATGTGAAAATGTTCTGGTTTCTTTGTTCTACGGAGCAAAGAAATCATTAAAACTGGAAAATATATTTTCCTGGTTTGACAAACACTGAACAAAACGATTACTTAGTAAAATAAATCGTAAACGTCTTTACTCATTTCACTCACTTTCCTGCTGGTTTGATTCTGTTTATGAGACGAACATTTGCTGCTTCTTTAAGATCAAAACACTGGAGATGGAGGCAACAACGTGATGAATGGACCAGAGGAGTTTAACCTCGTGTCCACTAACCAGACCTCAGGTAAACATGAGCAGGTGTTTTCAACTTTCCTGTTTAGTCGATGTGATCTAGTTTTGTTTGTTGTTTTTCTAACTCTTTATTTCAACTAACTCACCTGAAATAATCAGGTTTATTGATGATTTGACTGATTAAACATGATCATTAAAAAGTAGAACTTCTGTCTTCACAGGTGAAACAAACTTAAAAGTGGAGATTCCACAAACTGACTCTGACTATGATGAGAGGTCGTCCTTACAGAACAGTTATGGTAAGAATAAACAGAACAAACCTTTAAAGCTGCTCTCAGTAAGGATGAGTTTAAAGAACTGACACTAAAATAGGATCAGTTCAACGATAACGTTTGACGTAGCAGAGAAATATTGACTGTCCAGTCTTCATGTCATAGAAACACTGACAAACTCATGAAGCTCTTAAAGACACAAGCATCAGTTTAAAAACAGATGTTTTGCACCTAATTATAGAGAATAGTATCAATAACAGTGTTAATAATGATCAGTATCACACAGTGACGACAGTATTTACGTTCTGCTGAGTTTACAAAGCTGTCGTCAATGATCTGTGATCAGTTTTACTAAATGTCCTGATGATCCGTTCACATCTGATACTGGAGGACCAGATCTGGACGTCCTCATCCGTCTCTACCACAGTGATCAATGTACACAGTGAACATTTATCTTTTATTTTCTCCTGTTTCTACAGATTCAGCTTAATCAACAGGAAGAGCCTCCAATCCACCCATTAACTCAAACTCCAATGATCCCAGGGACCAAAAAAAAAAACTCTGACATAGTTCCCGGACCCGTGCATTGCTCAAGGGCTCTATAGCGCCCCCTAAGGTGATTTCCCCAAACTTGGTGTGAAGATGTTTGTCGTAAACCATGGCCTCAACTCCACAGGAAGTCGGCCATTTTGAATTTTGGCGTCCATTTTTGCCGATTTGCGCCCTACGCAAATGAGTGAAGTTTTAATATATTTTATGTCTCTAGTGTTTCCTGTGCGTGGCTCTGTGTAACAGACCATAGATTATTAATGTCAGATCTAAAAGATCGTGGAGATGATGGAACAACAATGAATCGTCCAAAGATATTTTAATATACTGTATATATTTATGAAAGTGTACTTAACGCCAGCTGTCACACAGAAGTGAAGCTAAAAGATGCGTCAACTACTGTCATCTATACAATCCTTTTATTTTATGTTTTTACCGATAAGTTGTACATTTGTAAACGTCTTTGAAATGATCAGTTTGTTTCCAGTGTCAGTGTAGCCTAGCCTGTTACTATGGAAACACATTTCTTGCCCCTCATGCTCTTATTAATTGTGAATTAGTGACAATGTAGACGAATGTATTGACGCGTTTTTTCCTCCTCAATGGAAAATACAAAGTCACCTGTGAGGTCGTTATCGTTGCCAGGGAATGAACAGATGCAGGAGAATTTAAACATAAACGCATCATAAATGTCGATCGCAGAACTGTATTTATCGCAAAAAAAAAAAATTGGAAGCTAACGAGGTGCAGTGGAACCACTGTAAACTACAACAGCTCGTCCTCAGTGATTATACAGTTGCTAACGCTTCCGGCACGCGCTAACGTAAACATTGATGTTAGCTGATTTAATGTAGCTTACCAGGGCTGCAGCTATCGAATGTTTTTGTAATCCAGATGATAATAATAATTGGTTGAATACTCGATTACAAAAATATTTGGCAGCTGCAGCCCTAGACATTTACCAGGGTCATTGAATGCATTTCGGTGTCGCTCACGAAACTCGACCCTACGTTTTTTGTACATAATTTAAAGCGCAGACGCCTGATAATCCAGATTGAGTTTGGATTTTTTTTATTCTTAAATATCCTGAATGCCATTATATCTGCACACTGGTTCTTTAAAGAAACATATAATGTGTTTGCACTGTTACTGTTTATGTTTATAAGGAACATGTTTAAGACTGTATTTCTTTTATCTGAATGTGAATGAATGAATGTTAAAAACCTCTTAAATAGGTTTTTAAAAGTCTATATTTGATGAAATCAAGTCATATAGACACGGTTTAACCTTAAATAAGTTTGTTTTTCATCCTATGTTTCATTATCAGGTAAAAAGACTCTTGTGCCTTCTTATTTGTCATTTCACTTATATAAAATAAATGTATTTTATTACCTCTGTGTTGTTTCTTGAAAACTGAGCGTCAGAAAAACACAAACAACGATCACAAGAACTGTTTCACTGTCTCTTAAACCAATAATAAAAAATAAAAAAAACAGTCAGATTAACACTTAATAATAACGGGTGGAAACGGGTAACAAATCACATCATTATTTACTTCTGTAAATAATTACATTCACTCTCATTACTGTAATTTACACTTTATTTTGTGTTTTCATTTAATTAAAAAAAAAAAAAGATTGATTAGTAAAAATAAGAGATAAACGCAGTAATGTTGTATTTCAAGTCAATAGATAATGTGACAAACATAAATAAAGACAAACATGACATTAAAAGTGTTAAGATCATGTTCATGTTTCACAGATTAACTCTTCCTGTTGAGTTTGTTTCTGACGTCTTAGGTTTAAGTTCTGGAACTAATGTTCATATAATACTGAATAAATGTTTGTTTGTTTGTTTGTTTGTTTGTTTTAACCCTTAAACACACAGACACATTTTTTCTGTTTTGGGCTTTTCATTTCAATTTCTCTTTC